>NC_143549.1:98670000-98980500 GCF_054136105.1 Typopeltis vanoorti | reverse complement strand
ACCTGGTTTTCAGAAGGATGAAGAGATGTTGGAAAGGGTCCAAAGGCGACTGACTAAGGTAGTTTCTGACCTCTGGAATGTCGAGTATGAGGAAAGATTGAAAAGATGTAATTTGCAGAGTCTAGTGGAGAGAAGGAAGAGGGGAGATATGATAGAGACCTACAAGTTGGTAAGGGGTTGTTATAGGATCAATGGTGGAGAAGTTCTACAGAGAATAGTGGGAGATCAGGGGAGAACCAGAGGTCATCCCTGGAAACTGTATAAAGAGGGTGTGAGTAGGGGAGTGAGAGGCAGGTTTTTTTCGTGCAGAGTTGTGAATGATTGGAATGCCTTGCCTGAGAGTGTGGTGTCTGCAAGGAGTTTGAATGTGTTTAAGACCCGGTATGATGAGATGTGTGTGAGATAAAAGGACCTCCTAGATGAGTCTTTGACTCCATGAGGTCTTGTTTAATAATAATAATAATAATAATGATACCAAGGTCTGGGTAGTGGCCCTTCCCTTAATGCATAGCAGTATACATGTCCGCAAGAGGATGTGCTTTGCATTATGGGAAATACTGAGACAAAGAGTGATGAGAGCTTGGTCCCCCTTTATCACGAGTTGCCTCAGTCCTGAAGATATTTCAGGTGCAAACTTTGTTTGCTCACACTTGGATAAAGGATTAAACTAAATCTATTAGTCTAACCAAGTGGAAAATAAACTTCCAACTTTTTTTTTTCTTTCATCTTGGTATCAAACAGCTGCCTTACTACTATTTTGTTTTAATGGACATATCACACAAGATTAGCTCCTGCTCACACATTCCTGATAATGATAAAAATGCTAAGATTTTTCTTGTTTTCTTCGTTTTTAATACCTTCATACCCTGTTCATATGACATGTTAGGTTTCAGACTACCTTTGTGGATCACTGCTTTTTGTTGTTGTTTATTTGTAGATGCATGTAATTGTTTAGTAATGTTTTTAGATAGTCATGTATGTGCATAACTGATAAATAAAGCATCTAATTATACACAAACATAGCAACTGAAAAATTTAGAATTATTTTCACAAAAGAAAAAGCTATGCTGAATAGCTTGGCTAAAGGGAAAAAGGCAACCAGTTTGCAGGCGTAGACTTCTGTGACTAATCAGTTCAAAAGATATATTTCGGTGATTACACCACATTTTTTTTTAACACCAGTTTGATTATTATTATTACTACTACTACTGAGAGAGAACTCCACGGAGTCAGTCTCATTGAGGGAGGCCACATACCACACGCACACCAACTATCATACTTATTCTTGAATTCATTCACACTGTTTGCACTCACAACATCCAATGGCAATCCATTCCAATCACACACCACCCTATGATAGAAAAATCTAGCCCTCGTGGCCTTCATTCTTAGCTTCCGAGGATGCCCTTTTGTCCTTTCCTTACCCTCTATAAATTGAAAAATTCCATCAGTGCAAATCCTGTATGACCCCTTTCAAAAGTTTGTAAGTTGCAATTATATCACCCCTCTTTCTTTTGTTTGCTAGTGTCTGTAGTCTGCAGTCTGCATATTTTCAATTCTGTCTTCATAATCAGTATTCCACAATGCTGATATCATTTTTAGCACTCTCCTTTGCACTCTCTCCAATATATCAGAATCACAACAGAAACCAGTAGACCAGACCTGCACACAGTAGTCCAAATGAGATCTTATCAAGGCTCTAAAGAGACAAAATGACATCCTTATCTTTACATGTGAACGTTCATTTCAGCATTGCAACTATCTTTCGAGTTGTATTTGCAATCTTTGCTACATGGGCCCACCTGAACTTCGACCTCCTATATCTACTAACACTCCAAGTTCCCTAGCCTCATCAGTTTCTTCAAGCATAATTTCACCAATGTAATACAACATTAGATATCTAATCATGCCGAAGTGAATGACTTTGCATTTACTGACATCCATTATTCCATGCCCAGAATTCTAGCCTATTCAAATCATTTTGTAAGTACTGCATATCATCAGCATTCCTGATTACCCTACCTATCTTTGTATCATCATCAGCAAATAACTGTATGTTGCTTGTCAAATCCTTCCAATATCATTAATGTACAGATTGAATAACAGTGGACCAAGCACTGATTGTGGTACACCACTTGTTACCTTTAATCTTGCAGACTCACATCCTATATCACTGTTTGATATCTGTCAGTCAGTCATCCTCTTATCCATGCTAATATTCTATAACCCTAAACCCATATTCTCCAATTTATGCAACCGTCTTCTATGCTGTATTTTGTCAAAAGCCTTATTAGCGAAATCCAAAAGTATCATGGTGTATCCATTCCACTTGTCTAATTCAATAATAACATTGTAATAGAATGTGAGCAAATTGCTAAAACATGACCTTCCCTTAGTAAACCCGTGGTTGCTCATTGCAAAGTAGAGATTCACTGTCAACCCATTTCTGAATGCGAGCCCTAACCAATTTTTCCAAAACCTTTACCACTACTCCTGAGATACTAATTGATCAATAGTTGAATACATCGGCCTTTGCACTACCCTTGTGATTTACCAATCTATACCATTAAAAGTTTTTCCTTTTTGGTAGTAAGATTGTCACATTTACAAATAACTGTTGTGTTGAATAGTGTGGCACTTTTCACTTCACTAAGGATTTCATCTTTGTCTATGGCAACTCTAACAACAGTAGTGCTAGGTAAGTTTAGCCTGCAGCCTATCTTAGTGTTTGATATACCATTATCACTAAATTAAATAATTTTAATCTTAGCATGTAATGTAATAGGTTTATGCATATTTGCTTTTCACTGGAAGCAGCAGCACCTTAATTTGAATTTTATCTACCATTAACAATAAAATGAAATAATAGTAACAAACAGTATATAATTCAGGTCAGAAGGTTAAATAAGGTAGGTGTGAAATGGATGAATGAAGAGATTAAATATGTGAAACAGGTATTATGGTGGCAGCATAAAAGGAGCATTAATAATCAATTTCATGAGGATTTACAAAGAACAGGCAAGGAGGGTGACTTGGTTGGTAAGGATAGCAAAATTGAAGTATGAGCATCAGTTAACTAATGAAGCCAAAAAGAATCCTATGGAGTTCTTTCGTTATGTGTAACCAGCAAAAAAAAAAGAAGAAAAAAAAAGAATGATTATGGAAGGATGATATTGGTTGGAGAAAATGGTATAAGAACAACTGCTGCAGAGGATGTAGTTGAGATATTTAATGAGCAGTTCATAAAAGTCTGTCATTCTTGTGAATGTGACATCATTGAGAGTATGAGAGCAGTTGATGATGAGGAGAAGAAGGAGAGACTGACTATAAGTGAACAAAAGGTATGTGGGGAATTGAACAAACTTGATGTTCATAAGCCTGTGGGACTTGATAATATATCAACTTGTATTTTGAAGGAATGTACCTGGGAGTTGGTATCTGCCTTGACATATTTGATTAATATGAATCTTGCACTGGGTCAAGTTCCAAAGGAGTGGAAGGAAGGCAAGATTGTGCTGCTTCATAAGGGAGGTAACAGAACTCAAGCATCAAATTAAATATGCCTATCTAGTTAAAGTGTTGGAGAGGCTGGTGAGAATCAGGATCCAAAATTGGGTTGACAACAATGGTATTATCTTTGATGGACTTGCTAAAAGGAAGTCATGTTTTAGTAATCTACTTATTATAATAAGGTAATGGCTTTATTGTACAAAAGAGTTGGATATACAATAGTATACTTAGGTTTTGCAAAGGCTTTTGATAGATTACTGCATGATAAGTTGATAGTCAAACTAGAGCAGATGGGGTTGGATATTAGATTAGTACATTGGATCAGAGATTGACCATCTCATAGGTATCAGCAAGTTGTCTATGGGGACACAATATCCTGGAAGAGGAAAGTCACTAGTGGTGTGCTTCGGGGATCTCTTTTAGAGCCATTGCTGCTTAACCTGTGTGGTAATGATATTGGGGATAATTTGGATGGGATTTGCAAATCCCATCAGTTGATCAGTTGTTTGCAAATTATTCAAAAGTTGGGACAAACTAGGAGAAAATGTTGTGGCCTTACAAGAAGACTTGAATAGATTGAGTGAATGTGCACGAGTCTCTCTCTCTGCTTCTCTTCCGTCTAAGACAGGTTGAGTCTTCTCTTGAGCAGGATCTTCCAGTCTTCTCTATTCCTTGCTGTTCGAAAAAGTTCCTTATATTTTCTGCATCCCAAGATGTTCTTTATTAATTTCAGCCAGGTTATTCTTGGTCTTCCAGGTCTTCTTTTTTCAGTTGGAAAAGTATTGATTAGGACATTAGGAAGTCTGTCTGAGTCCATGTGTACAGTGTGGCCAAACCATCTCAGTTGTTGTTTTCTAATTTTTTCTATTATTGTCTTTTTATACAATAGTTCTTGTCTGACTGTGATGCTTGTTTTCTTTTCTATCCAACTTCTATTTATTTTTCTTAAGCATTTCATTTCAAATGCCAGCAGTTTTTTCTCCTCTCTTTTCTTAACTGTGCACATGAGTGGGGTATTATATCTCTACTCATCCATTTATTCCTACTTGCTTTATTCTCCTGACCTTGGGTATGCAGTCTAATGCTGCTTCTCTCAAGCAATCTCCAACCACTTGCCATGCACTATTTTTTCTTTGTAGCTTCTCAAGCCATAGCACTGCTCCAAGATGACTCCTAAGTCTGTCATAATTACCAGCTTTATAGTTCAATATAAACCTTTTCTTGACAGAGAATTCTTCATGTTTGGCAACTTCTTAGAATAGGACTTCTTGTTCCCCCTCCTCAATTGAATGCAGAGTGTCTACTTTGATTATGGATATAGTTTATGATGCAATTATCAGATCCAACAATCTCAAACCCCTTGTCCCCCCCCCCTCTATAACATGTTTGATGTAATTATCCCTTAGCCACTGTATAAATTCAACTTCCATCTTGCCATACCCCCCCCCTTTCCTTCCTCCCAGACCTAAAATCCTCTTTAAGTTCTAATTTTGTTGGTTGTAATTCTTCATCTATCATCAGTAATACCTCGCCTATTGTCCTGTTCCATTTATCCTCCCTGAAAATACAATACTCTTTACATTTCTATTCCTGTAACCAGTGCTTTTTTTTCTAGAAAAATAGGTGCCAGAACTCGCGTCTTGTTAAGCTTTTTATTAAAGAAAATGATATTCAAATCTTAATTTAAATGAAATATAAAGCAGCTGTTGCTGTCACGGAGTCGCATAAATGAATTAAATATAATTTATCTTTAGTATTTTTTATTTTTAGACATGATCAAATGTAAAAAACAAACAAATTAAAATATACAACCAAAGACCAAATATAAAAGTAAAAGTAAATTTGTAAAAACATTATATAATTCAAGAGAAGTTCATAGTATTTACCAAAGTTTTATCCAATTCTCGTCGAACAAATCGTCTCGACTCCTTCCTTTGCTCTTAATATCTAAGGCCGAATGTCATCCTCTAAGTAACACAGATCAACATACTTTGAAGGATCAAAACGTCTTAAAGGTGATCCAACGAGTTTGATGAATAAAAGTGCCACAACTGTTTTAGTCTTCAACGAAGCTCTTCTTAGGGTGATAATTAAATTCATCTGCGAAAATCCGCATTCACTTGATGCAATGAGAATGGTATTCAGAGCATGTACCAAACGCAGCAGTTTTTCTGGGTATGTCTTATAGAGAATGTATTCACGGAATCCACGAATCTTTCATTTAGTTGCAGTCTGATTGACAGATTTCTAATTTCCGCCTCTCCGAATGATAGCTGAACATCAGTATCTTCAGGCCAATGTTTTTGGTCAAGCATGTGAGCCCAAAGTGGTGCTTGCTCAACATCTTCACTATCAAGCACCCTTTTTTCAATTGACTCTTTCAATTTGGTATAAAATGTTTTTGGGTCAATAGGGTGATTATTTTTTGGTGCTTTTTCATGAAGTAAAACTCCACGAAAGAGCAGATCGCGTACAGCAGCTGCAGCACATCTATAATAGGGTCCAAAATTCTGTCTTCTTTCTTCAAAAACTTGTATAACTGCATTTATTTTTTGATTTGCCTTGTAAAGGTTGGCATTGTATGGCGACTCCATTATAAAAGGTGTGCTGGATGATTGGATGCATAAGGTATGTTTTCCAGGTGGTAAAATGAGTAGAGTGATTGAGGCATGGGATATGAGGAGGGAGCGAGCAAAGGAGTTGATGGTTTTAATAGGAACGGATGATTTGACAGAGGACAAAGAGTAAGTCAGAATGGCTATCAGGAGGCTGCTTAGAAGGATAAAAGAGAATAATGTGACAGGAAGGTAGTGAGTGTGTTGCCTAGGTATGACTGTGGTGAAATGAGGCAGAGAGCAAGGATTATGAATAATATGCTGACTGAAATGTGTGAGGAGATGGGAGTACAGTTTGTTAATGTGTGGAATGAGTTTGAAGGACGAAGTGAACTGTATGGGAGCGATGGACTGCATTTGAGTGGTTATGGTGTGAGTCACTTGGAGAGACTGCTGCTGGAAGGTAGAGAAGTGAGTAGAGTGAGATAGAATGAATCAGATCAAGCAGGAAGTGATGTGGAAGAGCAGGAGAGATTGAAGAGGTGGTTATGAATGGGGAAGTGAGTGGTATGATATAGAAAATGAGAGAAAGGATGTGCAAGAGGAGCAAGGAAACGGGGAGGCTCAAGGTGGACAGGGGTACACAGCGTGAGAAGGGTGGTTGCTCCAAGAGGAGGTGAGAACATGTGTAGACAGGAATGGAATGGGATGACCTGGGATCGAGAGAAAACAGTTGGAATTGGGGAGGGTTCTAGAAGGAATGGGCAGAAAGGGAAATGGCTCCAGTCAAGCATGGAGAGATCACATCGAGTGAGTGGTATCCGTGGAACTAGCTGTAGATCCAGAAATGAGCTGTTGTGTTTGTATACAAATGCTAAAAGTATAAGAAACGAGGCAGATGAAATGGTTGCACTAATTGCGTCTGTTCACCCAAAGATTGTCGGAATAATGAGACATGGTTGGAAGAGGACGACATCCTGACAGGAATAGAGATGGAAGGGTATGATGTGTTTCGTGAGGATAGAAGGGGTAAAAAGGGAAGGGGGGTGCTATTGATGATAGAGAAAAAGTTATGTCCATACAAAGTAGAGATGCAAGAGGGAAATAGTGCCAGTGGTTTTGAGGCAATATGGTGTGAGATAGAGGTGAATGGAATCAAATACTTGGTTGGATGTTGTTATAGACCAGGTAACGTGAATAGTGGTGATAATGAAATGTATAATCAAATTAGCCAAGCAAATAAGAAAAGGGTGATCATAATGGGCGATTTTAATTATGGCAATATAGACTGGAATAATGAGATAGCAACTGGAAGTAAAGAAAATGAGTTTTTGAGGGATGACTACCTCAGTTGGGATGAACCATGAAGAGTAGTGAAGTTGTTGTGGCCTTACAGGAAGACTTGAATAAATTGAGTGATTGGGCACGGAAATGGGGATGCGAGTTCAGTGTTGCAAAATGAAGGTTTTAAAATTTGTAAAACAAAGATGGGGTGCAGAATTTATACTTGGTTAGGATATATTGTTGGAGGTGGAGGAAATAAGAGATCTGGGGGTGATAGTGGATAAGGATCTAAAATTTAGGGAACACATAGCCAAAATTGTGAAGACAACACAAAGGCTTCTGGGAATGATGATGAGGACACTGACTTGTAGAAGTAGGGAGATTTTTGTTCCGTTGTATAAGGCTTTGATTAGGCCACACATGGACTATTGTGCCCAGATTTGGTCACCTGGTTTTCAGAAGGATGAAGAGATGTTGGAAAGTGTTCAAAGGCGACTGACTGAGGTTGTTTCTGACCTCTGGAATGTCAAGCATGAGGAAAGATTGAGAAGATGTAATTTGCAGAGTCTGGTGGAAAGGAAGAAGAGGGGGGGGGATATGATAGAGACCTAAAAGTTGGTAAAGGGGTTGTTATAGGATTAATCCTGGAGAAGTTCTACATAAAATACTTTAAGATCAGGGGAGAACCAGAGGTCATCCCTGGAAACTGTATAAAGAGGATGTGAGTAGGGGAGTGAGAGGCAGGTTTTTTTCGTGCAGAGTTGTGAATGATTGAAATGCCTTTCCTGACAGTGTGGTGTCTGCAAGCAGTTTGAGTGTGTTTAAGACACGGTATGATGAGCTGTGTGTGTGTGTGTGTGTGTGTGTGTGTGTGTGTGTGTGTGTGTGTGTGTGTGTGTGTGTGTGTGTGTGTGTGTGTGTGTGATAACAGGACCTCCCAGATGAGTCTTTGACTCCATGAGGTCTTGTGTTAATAATAATAATATAAAATGATTCATGTCACTGTCTTGCAGGTCCAAACTTAATTCAGACAATTCTCGGAGAGCGTCCTAGATCCAATAAAAAGTCTGTAGATGTTATTTCTTTTCTTAAGCCATCATAAGTATATTTGTCATTTTTATCTCTCCTAGGATCATGCATCGCATCTTCAAAATGATGCACTAGAGATTCAAAATTATTCCACACAGCCAAAACTGAATGAAAACTAGATGACACCCATTGAGTACTTAAAATTCTTCCAATTTTCAACAGCTCAACCTCTAGTGATTCTGCACATAAATGCAACTCTCTACTGATTTTTGGCAAAGCATGGTATAGGACATAAAGTTTATCAGTAAATGATTTGAATTTATTGATTCCTGAAATTTCCTTTACAGCA
Organism: Typopeltis vanoorti; assembly: GCF_054136105.1. NCBI lineage: Eukaryota > Metazoa > Arthropoda > Arachnida > Uropygi > Thelyphonidae > Typopeltis > Typopeltis vanoorti. The sequence goes on along the minus strand of NC_143549.1, from coordinate 98,971,773 downwards.
TCACTTACTGATAATTCTAGTGTGATTAGCACAATGCCAAATTATAATAGAAGGAAATTTTTCTGACAGCAATTTTTTCACTCCACTTTTACACCCTAACATTACAGCAGTGCCATCGCATGCTAGAGAAACTAAATATTTTTTTAAAATAATCTTCTGTCATCCCATAATAGTTAAGACATTGGAGTAAAAAGCACTGCCTGTAACTATTATCATTTTCTGTCAACTAGGTCTCACTGATGCTTATAAATTTTTTTCCAAGTCAAGCTGACCAATAATAAAAACTTCTCTCACCTTATTCCTGATACTTCTTGCATTTGTGTACATGCATGCTATCATACTCCACCGAAGCAAATTTAAATTGGAGACTTTTCCTCAAATCTACTGCAGCCCTTTATCACAGCCTGAACAAATATTATTAATATTATTATTATTATTATTCAGGCCTCCATGGAGTCAGAAGACTCATCATGGGAGTTCCTTCTTAGGAAACAAAGTCTATCATACCACTCATTGACTATTCTTGTTCTCGCCACTTTATCAGGAAATGCATTTCACGGTTCAACCACCCTCCATGCAAAGAAACCACTCCTCACCCTCTTGCACATCTTCCTTTTGCAACTTCCAGGGATGACCCCCTTGTTATCGCTCCTTCCTGCTATTCCACCAAGAGAAAGAACTCCCCAGTGTCAATCCTGTAACTATCTCTCAACAGTTTAAAAGTGTCATTCATATCACCTTTCCTTCTTCTATCTACCAAACTCTGCAGTCAACATTCCTTCAGCCGACCCTCATAACTAATGTTGTACAGACCTGAAACCATCTTTGTTATCTGCCTCTGTGCCCTTTCCACAGTTAATTTATCCCCTTCAAATCCTGGGGACCAAATTTGAGAACAATAGTGTGGTCTGATCAGGATCTTATACAATGGAATGATAACTCTTTTATCTCTGTAGGTCCTGGTCTTTCTCAGTATTGCAGCAATCCTCTGGGTTACTTTCACCACCTTTGCAATATGTTCCCTGAATTTCGGTTTCTAACAATCACCTTAGATCGATTGTCTCCCCTACATCCTCCAGTACAGCTCCTCCCATCGACGTATCCCAAACTTCAAGACTGCTGCATTGAACTGACACCCTCATTATTCGCCCATCTGTCTAGCTTATTCAAATCCTCTTGCAGGGATGCCACATCTGCACTATTACTAAAAACCTTCTCAGCTTCACATCATATGCAAACAACTGAATATTGCCCTGCAATCCATTGACAATGTCTTTGATATATATATATATATATATATATATAGGTTAAACAATACAGGTCCCAGTCCTGAGCCCTGTGGAACCCCTGCTTGTGACCTTCTGCTTCCTTGCCCCACTTTACACTACTCTCTGATACCTATCAAACAGCCCATCCTGAATCCAGTTGACTAACCTGACATCTAAACCCATGTGTTGCAACTTTAGTATCAGCTTATCATGTGGCACCCTGTCAAATGCCTTTACAAAATCCAAAAAATTGACTGTATATGCCTTTCCCTCATCAACTGCTGTTGTCGCTTTATTATAAAATGCAATCATATTACTAAAGCAAGAGTGCCCCTTAACAAATCAATGTTGACTCTCACAAATTACATTACCCTTATCTGCCCAACGCTGTATATGGTTCCCCCCCCCCCACTAATTTCTTCAAGACCTTAGCAACTACTGATGACACAGAAACTGGCCTATAATTAGGCACTTCCAGTCTGCTACTGTCCTTATGCAATGGCACTATGTTACCTTCTTTCCATTCCTGTCAGTTCTTTAGCACACGCTCTCAAAACCAGTGGTGAAATACCATCCAGTCCCACAGCTTTAGTGACATCCAGGGTACTCAGTATGTGGAACACACTCTCCTCTTGCGCCTCTAAACCTCGAACCTGCCCTGTCCCCTCTAGTATTAAAATTTACTTCTCCAGGATGAAATACACTGATAAAGTGTATTTCATTATTTCTCCTCCTACTGGCCACATAGCTGAAAAATTCCCTAGGATTTTCTGTGGATCTTAGTGCTAATCTCTTCTCATATTCTAGTTTCGTTTCTCTACCATATTAGTCACTCTCCTGGTCCGAGTCTTATGAGAGCCAGTTTAATCTGCTCTCTACTCCTCTCCTTATATCTCTTCCATAACCTCTTTTTCACCTGCAGCCTGTTTGATGTTGTTTGTCATCCAAATTGTGTCCTCTGCTTCACTCGTGGAATACAGCTTACTATTGCTGCTAACAAATAATCCTTCACAATTTCCCAAGCATTAATGATATCCTGGCCTTCCAATTCTGCTCCCCATGGAATATGGTTGCATTAAACTGCCTCTCGTATAGGAAACCCTTCATCTGCACCCAGTCAACCAACAGCGAAGAACACCCAACCAAAACCAATATATGATGTATTTTAGGATTATAAACCTTCCTGTATTTCTCCTGTTCTATATCATTTACTGAAGTGTGCCTGCATGTGCATGTAGATACAAGTATATCGATTCTTGAAGATGCCAGTTTAACTTTGGTGAAAAATTGGAAGTCTGTTTTCTGAAACAACATCAGGTATGTAATATGTTTCATGTGACAGTGAGTTTGAAGCCATCTGGTGTGAGGTGGAATCTAACGAGATCAATTACATAATGGGATATGTTACAGATCTTGCGGATCAGTTGCTAGTGATAAAGAAATGCATCACCAAACAGAAAAGATGAACGTGAAAAGAGTATTCATATTGGGAGACTTTAATTATCCAAATATGATTGGATAGCAGTAGAATTTCATGAGAAGAATGAAAATGAATTTATTGAGCTGTTGCAGGATGACTTCCTCAAGCAGCATGTGACAAAAGGAACTCGAGGGCAAAGAGTGTTAGATTTGATTATAGTGTCAGAGGGCACTTCAATTAAAGATGTAACTATTCTGCCTCTGGTGGGTGACAGTAATCATGCAATACTCACTTGGGAAGTGACTAAGTTTATGAATGTTCCATTCAGAAAAGGTTACTGAACTACAAAGCAGGAAATTATGATCAACTGAGGAGTATACTGAGTTCAATGGAATGGGATCAGTTGCTGGATGGAAAGGATATCAACAGTGCATGGGAAGTATTTAAATAATACTTGAATGATGCAATATCAGAATGTGTCCCGAGAGTTCTAAGAATAAATAGAGTAGGAGTCAAATGGATGTGTAATCTTATTAAGCAAGAGATTGTAAGAAAAGGATATGGAAGGAATACCATGTGCATGAAGATAACGTCTGTTATGTTATGAATGTTATAAGCAGCAGGCTTATAACATTCATAATATTCAGAATAGTCACAAGTGTATAGAAAGCAAAGTCTGAGTATAAAAGAAAACTGGCTCTGCATGGTAAGGCAACCCACAAGAATTCTATTCATATGCTGCAAGTAAAAGAAAGAATGAATATGAAAGAATTACTCTTCTAAATCCTGATGGCGTGAGGGTTGCAGATGAGGTTGTTCAGTTAATGAGTGCCTATTTTGTTAAAGGCTATCAACCTGGTGTATGTAACATTGAGCTCACTGTTACCTCTTCACTAGGAAGAAACACAGGTATATGAGGACAAGGTATTAGAACTGTTTCACAAATTGAATAAGAAATTTAGTTTAATCCTTTATCCAAGTGTAAGCAAACAAAGTTTACGCCTGAAGTATCTTCAGGACTGAGGCAACTTGTGGTAATGGTGGACCAAGCTCTCATCACTCCTTGTCTCAGTATCTCCCATAATGCAAAGCACATCTCCTTGCGGACATGTATAATGCTATGCATTAAGGGAAGGGCCATTACCCAGACCGGTTTCTTTCTTTATTGAGGTCTCATCAGTGGAAGCCAGATCCAGAAGTGTAAACTGTAAAGTTATGTTGTTTTTGTTCATTTTAAATTTTTATGTTATATTTACCTATATCGGGTCTTACTAAATCTCCAATTATTCGGCTGGATGCAGCAAGTAAAATCATGTTAAGTTGATATATATCTTTACCTATCTTCCTTACTTACTCATTTGTCTCTCTTAATTCTCATTAATTCCTTACTCATACAAATCTTAGTATTTCTCTATCTGCTGGCTGCTATAAACGCATTGAATGATGGTGCTCCGCACTAATAACAAAGACACTGCTTCAAGCTAGAGCCAATCCCTTTCTTATAATGCTGGTATTAACCCCGTTTCTAATTTTGGAAAATTTATTTGTTAATGCTGCGCCATCCAATATTATTAGACTAGAGAAGCTTTGTCGTCTGGGAGAAAACACTCAGAATGGCACAATATTCAATATTCATACAATTACTATTCCCAAATTTCACCAAAACTTATGTGTTTCAATTTTCCTGCAGTCGTGACTATCCCCAAAATTTTCGATTCGCACTTTATGAGTGGTGCATTGAGATCATAGATCAGGCAAGTTATTAGGTTGACAAGAAAGGATTTATTCATAAAAAATATACGGTTCAATTACTGACAATTACTTAACTAAACTAATTCACTCATGCAGGTGTAACCTGCGCATTCTTAAACTTTCTCAACATGAAGCAATATCTAATATTAAACACATTATGAATTCCTTCTAATTACTTAACATTCTTAGGTAACCATTTACCAAATCTTGGTCTCAGGGACTAACTGACGATATCAAAACTATATATTCAATCACAACACTTTTCAAGTCCTCATATACAGAGCTATAACATTCTTTATGTGGATCAGATGCTAAAGTCCTGTTATACTTCGAAAGTCCAATAACTTATCAGTTTTTGTCTTTGTTATCGGGCTTTCTCTTTCGATCATCTGCTCTATTCTTACTGCTCGTTGTTTCTTTCCCCGGTTTACTGCTTTCAGAAAAGACTGGATTGTGAATACGTTCATGATTCACTTCCTTCGATGTAGGCGAAGCTGGTCTAGGCTGATTATACCGCTGTGCCGAGGCCTATGCTCGCGCTGGATCTCTGTCTGACTGCATAGCTGCCTATGGACATCGTCCTTCTCGACTCCACTCGAACTTCCTTCTCTGGGAACGACAGGAACAAGATGGAAAAAAGCCCTGAGTTGGCGTTGCTAAGCTCTATATATTCACTGCTGTGATATTCTCCCTACTACGTCATTGTTTTTACCTGACATCTAATTCTTCTGCACTCCGTGCCATCGCTCCTCCTTGAGTGTCCACGGGAAACCCCCACGCACCTTTTAGACTTTGCATATGTGACTGCCTCCAGACATGTTTTTAATCCGCTTATCTCTTCTGTAACTTTGATCTAAACTTTGCCATACTAACATTTTTTTTACCTATGTTCAACCTCTGTTGTATTCACAAAAACACTTAATAATATAATACATAAGGAAATTTTTTTACATCATGGATTTTATCGTTATTTTTCAATCAATTTCACCCTTACCACTATACAAATATTTCTCCGAGAGTTTTGATACTTGTTAAATCTGAATGAAATGTAGTACAATAAATTTCTCCTTCATTCAAGATTTAACAATATTAAGGCAGAAGCAATGGAGAAGTCATATTTAGCTATACAAGTTGCCAAAAGGTGTACCACCTTATTATTAAATTACTCTGGATTTAGAGAAAGATGTTAGAAGTTTTTTCCCACTTGGTTAGACTATAATAAATTTAGTTTATTCCTTTAAAGTGTAAGCAAACAAAGTTTGCACCTGAAGTATCTTCAGGACTGAGGCAACTTGTGGTAAAGGTGGACCAAGCTGTCATCACTCCTTGTCTCAGTATCTCCCATAATGCAAATCGCATCTCCGTGTGGACATGTGTAATGCTATGCATTAAGGGAAGGGCCACTACCGAGAGCAGTTAACAAGGTAACAAGTGGTGTACCACAAGGATCAGTGCTTGGTCCACTGCTATTCAGCCTATACATTAATGATATTGGGAAGGATTTAACAAGCGACATACAGCTATTTGCTGATGATGCAAAGATAGGTAGGGTAATCGGGATTGTTGCTGATATGCAGTACTTGCAGAATGATTTGAATAGGCTGGCATTATGGGCATGGGAAAATTAATGCCAGTAAATGTAAAGTAATTCATTTCAGCGTGATTAGATATCCGATATCATATTATATTGGTGGGATTAGGCTGGAAGAAACTGAGACTAGGGATCTTGGAGTGTTAATAGATAGGAAGTTGAAGTTCAGGAGTCATGTGGCAAAGACTGCAAATATAACTCAAAAGATAAGGATGTTATTTTTCCTCTTTACAAGGCCTTGATAAGACCTTACTTGGATTATTGTGCGCTGGTCTGGTCTCCTAGTTTCCGTTGTGATTCTAATATTGGTGAGAGTACAAAGGAGAGTGTTAATAATGATATCAGGATTGTGGAATACTGATTATGAAGACAGATTGAGAATTTGTAGAATGGAGACACTAGCAAACAGGAGAAAGAGGGATGATTTGATTGAGACTTACAAACTTCTGAAAGCATCATACAGGATTTCTGCATCATACACTTGGATAAAGGATTAAACTAAATTTATTATACTCTAACCAAGTGAAAAATAAACTTTCAACATCATACAGGATTTCCTTTGATGGAATTTTTCAATTTTTGGAGGGTGGGGAAAGGACGAGAGGGCATCTTTTTCTCTCATATGGTGGTTCGTAATTGGAATGGATTGCCATTGAATGTTGTGAGTGCAAGCAGTGTGAATGAATTCAAGAATAAGTATGAAAACTGGTGTGTGTAGTATGTATCTTCCCTCAATGAATCTCTGACTCCCTGGCGGTCTCTCTTAATTATAATAATGTAATTATTCTTTTGTTATTGTTCAGCATTGTTTCTTTAATGCTTGTTGATAGAATGGTTTCAATTACTAAATTGAAGTGGTAATTTGGTAAGTCCTTCCTTTCAGTATATTCAGAACAATGAACACTTGTAATCTTTGTTGTTTTGATACTTTGTATTTTCCATGATCTTTTCCATTAATTCTGTAAAGGAATGTTGTGAAAAAGTGAGAGAAGGAGAGTAAGAAGATTTTTTTTTTATTGATTCTTTGATGAGTGCTTAATGAGAGCGTGACTAAATTTTATTTCCCAGGTGGGAAAATTAATGAAATTAGTGAGGCTGTCAGGATGCAAACAGGTAAAGTGAAAGAGTTGATTGTTTTATTGGGCAAAAATAAATTGAAATGTGAAACATATGGTTATGAATCAACATATTATTGGAAGAAGCGAAAAAGAAGAGTGAGAGAATAAGGATTCTGGGCCTTAAAGAATACTCTAGTTTGCACATACAAATTCAGAGCCATTAAGAATGAGAGAGAGTTTTTTGACATTCATTGGTGCATCATGTCCAAAAGTATAGGCATCAATCAGAGTTGTTTGATGTAGTTACAGGGACAGAATGTGAAAGGTTTGGTGTTTTCAGGGTAAGTAGGATGGAGGTACTGTCAGTAGACGAAATGAGTACAAGGTCAGCTGGAGGACAAAGATGAGAATGACAATATATTTGAGATGATTCAGTGAGAGGTAGAGACAGGACAAAATATATAATTCATTGCTGTAATAGGCCAGGGGAAAGAAAACACATTGAGAAAGAAGAAATCTATTGAAATAGCTGGAAGTTGAAGTTGTTGGGAAACTATGAGGAAGGTTATTCCAGAGAAGAAAAGCAGACCTTGATTCTGAACAAATTTGAAAGCCCTGGAAATTTCAAGGGCACAGTGTATCAGCAGTGGATCTCATTTGGCAGAATCCCTACTGATGGTTGCTGATTAACTTGTGAGCTTCTGGGTAATGAAGAAGTTGACTATTGGTAACTTTCTCCATTATTTTGGAGAGGATTGAGTTATGGCAACTGATTGTTTGTTGGGCTTTTGTTTCCACTTTTTGGAATGGGTTGGATATTTGCTTGCTTTCATGAATGAGATAGTGCCAGCTGAGTATAGAAGATCAAAGAGACAATCGAGGAAAGGTGTTAGTTTTGGAGCACACCATTTCAATATGATAGGAGAGACTATTGGGAAAAGATGACTTTGTAGTGCTCAGGTTTAATCTTTTTATGTCTTTTTACGGAAAGACCACAGGAGGCATACAGTGCTTAAGTTGCTGGCATGGAAGGAGGTGATTTGTCTTCATCATCTTTGCAGAAGTTAGAAGAAAACAGTGATATTAGGAGGTCAACTTTTTCTTTGGATGCTATAACACTGACACTATCTGGATGGAGGAGAGGTGGAAGCACAGGTGAGCAGAAGTTGTGTCCAGAGGGACTAGAAAGTACAACTTCCATTTGAAAAGGAGGTGAGTTTTCTGCTATTTGTCTTTATGAAGCTGGAGTTCAGTTTACTGATAGTTGTTTTACATTGGTTGTGTGCTTCTGCATAGGCTGAGCATGAAGTTGGGGTTCTTGATGCAAGCCACCTGTAGTAAAATGAGGTTTTTTCTTCAATTACTTTCATGTGTCTTCTGTTGAACAAAGCTTGGGAAGTGGACAGGAATTTTGGATGGAATGAGGGACGAATGTCTTCATGCCAGTGTGGATGATTTCATTGACTAGCTAAGTGCAGATGTCTTGGTCAGAAAAGTGGAAGCAATAGTCATGCCATGAAAAGAAGAGTAGTAATTCAAACAGTCTTCCTGCTTGTTACCCTTTATAGCACCAAAGGACATGATTGGGTGTGGTCAGAGAAAGGGGCTTTCTCTGAGACTGAAAACTTGAACATGATTGTAGTCTGAGTTGTTGAGAGGAGTTATCTGGAAGGAGATTAGGAAAGTGGAGGGAATTATCTGGCATTTCAGTAGGTAGGTGAACAGTTTATTATAGATCATTGCTGATGGCAAAAACTTCTATGTCACATCCAGCTTGAATGATAGTGTTGGCGAAGGGAGCCAGTTGGAGTTGTTGATGTAAATGTACACTCCTAGGAAGATGACTTTGCTGTTTAGATAGCTGGATTGAAGATGGTTGAGCTTCATGGAGAAGAAGATGAAGAAATCTGAGTAGTTTTCAGAGTTTGGAGACTGGTATATGTAGGATGAATGTTACTAAATGGGCCAAGGAAACTTTCAGGAAGAGGAGGTTAAAAGCAGGGAATTCTAAATTTGACATTCTCTGGCAGGTAATGGCAGAACACATAAAGGCACATGTGCCACCCTTATGATGAAATGAATCATTAAAGAGTATAATTTGTGCATTGAAAGTGAAATGTGGTTGAACTTCTCTTAACAGCAACCCAAATTAACTGCAATATGGGTTGCTGTTAAGAGAAGGAGATCTGGTCTGGATGTCTCTAAGTGGTGATGAATGTCATTTATGCTGGAAATTATCTCATGGATGTTTGTTAAGTGGATGTCAAAAAAAATTTTTTTTTTTTGGTAGGGATCCTCGTATATATTATTATTATTATTACTTGACACCTCCAGGGAGTCTAAAGACTCATCGAGAGAGGGCATCTACTCTACAACTCTCTATCTCCACCACCCACAACTTACCAACTACAACATTTGAATGGATTTGTTTGGATGAACTGGTTGTTGAGGGAGATTTATTTTGATCACAGTATTGTCATCATTGTTTGTCTGTTAAATTTTTGCCAGATGAAAGGAAAGAGTGAGGACAGTCAGTAGGAGGAGATAGATTTGTGAATATGTCATCTATTCAGAGAGCGACCAATCTTCTTGCTATTTTGTGGCCTTGATATTGCCTTCTGCATACCACTACTCAGACTCCCTCACCAGGCACAACCTGGCAGAGTATGTGGCAGCAGGATTATGCACCAGTTAACTGGGAAGCCTCCTGACTCATTACTAGTTGGTACAGACCCATATACTATCAGGCAACTGGCTTTTGTTACCACCATTTAAACTGATGTAGCCTGGGAATTGTGGAGGGTCTGGGTCTCTAAGTATGTTAGTCATGTCCTTGAAGGGTATCACTCACACTGTATGGAGAAGAGAAGGAGGGTTGGAGGCCAGAACCCCTACTTTAAAGGCTAAATATGGCCTTTGTCATTTCAGGCCACCAATAAGCAGGGTGCTGATGTTTCACTGGGCAGGTAAGGTTATCTACCACCTAATGGTCTAGTTGACATTTTGACTAAATAATTATTATGTGGGACTTTGAATACAGAGAAAAGAATGAAAGGAAGAAGAAAGAGTTGGATTTTATACATCTACTGAGAAATAATTACTTAAATCAGCATGCAGTGGAGGAGACTGCTGAATTTGAAAATGACATAAGAGGATCTGTCCATATCCAAGGGAGCCATACTGCCTCATATTGGAAAGCGTGATCATGTAGTCTTGACTACATGATCATGCTTTCCAATGCCATAAGTACTATGCCATAAGAAATCTGCAATGGAATGATGTCAGTAGTGCATTGGAAATGATCAAGGCTTGTCTGAAGGGAAAATCATCTGATTGTATCCCAAGGATACAGTCTGATATTGTTTCAGAGTATATTCTTGAGATACAACCTGAAGCAATATCACTCATCTTTCTCAACCATTCCCTACCGGATAATAAATCATGTAGGGGTCAGATGGTTGAGTAGTATCATTAAGCAGGTACTGCAAAATGTTTTGGAAGTTATGTAAGAAGTAAAGTCATCAGCAAGCTCATGCGCAAAATAAGGAACATGCAAAAAGGGCCACCTGCATCATATGGAAGTCAAAATCAGATTAAATAAAACAGAAAATCAGCTGGGCAGGTGAAAGGAAATCCCAAAGAGTTCTTTCACTGTGTGGCGAGTTAAAGGAAGGATTACTGTGGAGAGATAACTTTAATGAAAACTGATGGTAGGAAGGTGACAAAAACAGGTGAAATAACTGAGTTATTGAGTGATCACTTTGCAAAGGTGCATCATCCAGGAAATATTGCATTGATAAATGTGACAGGAAATGATGTGACATTTAGGTAGTGGAGTGGAAATACTTTGGTTATTGTAGAATCTAAATGTATATATATAGCCATGGAATTAATGGGATATCAGCTTGCATACTGCAAGAATGTTCAATGGAATTGGCAACTCTACTAATTAGGCTATTTAACTTAAGTCTCAGCTTTGGCAATGTCTGATGACAGAGAACAAAATAGAGCTTCATGATAGAGGTTGAAAATTATAGACCTGGCTATGTTTCAGGTGGGAGTAAAGGTATTGGCGAAGTTGGTCAAAGACAAAATTCAGAAAAGAGTGTATTAGAATATGATACTTGATGAAGAACAGCATGGCACTGTAAAGGATAGACTGTGCCTTAGTAATTTATTACTTTATTATTGGAGTACAGTTAAGTTGGATAAAGAGTGTGGCAATACGTTCATGCTGCTTGCATTTGACAGGATACTAAATATGCAAATTGGATGGATATGAATTGAATGATATGACAAACAGTTACTGTTTTAAAGAAAGAATGCTAGACTTTTGTGTCTTAAGAAGACCATATAATCTGAAGCAGAAAACAGTTGATTAGTGGTGTGTCTCATGGGGTTGTGTGTTTGTACTACTGTTATTTGTTTTTATACATTAATGATGCAGGAAATTATTTGAATGGAAATATTCAGTTTGCTGATGATACAAAATTGGATACATATCAGTTAATGAAATTGATTGTATTGAGCTTGCAGAATTATTTAAATAGGCAAAAAAAAAAAAATAATAATAATGGATAGGAAAATATCGAGTTATGCATTTTGGGAGTGAAAGGATTAAAAGCTATGTAGAACTGTACTTCAAGAAATTGATGAAGCTAGAGATTTGGGGATGTTGGTGAATAGGGAGTTGAAGTTCAGCGAGCTTATTGCAAAATGACCAGAGTAGTTCACAGGATTATTTGGTTATTGAAGAATGCATTGGCAAGCAGAGAGAGAGAGAGAGAGATAGAAGTTATCATTCCTCTTTATAAGGCTTTGATATGTCACATATGGGCGGGTCGGATCCGGCCCTAATCTATTTCAGCGAAGTTTGTCTGATTCATGGTGGGAGAAAACATGGTGTGTTCTACTAACTCACATTAAGCTGACATCATATGACTTGCGCAAAACACACTATAATAAGTTTAGTTTAATCCTTTATCCAAGTGTGAGCAAACAAAGTCTGTGCCTGAAAGTATCTTCAGGACTGAGCTAAGGTGGTGCAACACCAAGGCAACTCGTCACGAGTTGCCTTGGTGTTGCACCACCTTAGCTCAATCCTGAAGATACTTTCAGGCACAGACTTTGTTTGCTCACACTTGGATAAAGGATTAAACTAAACTTATTATAGTCTAACCAAGTGAAAAATAAACTCCCAAAACACACTGTTTTCTCCAACCACGGTCTCTTTCTCACTTTGACGCGCCGTGTGTGAACGTGTTACAACGTGTCAGTTTGGTACTTGCTTTATGCTTTGTTCAGTGCCTGCATTGATGTTATGTTCTGTTCGGTGCCTGCATTGATGTTGTGTTCTGTTCAGTGCCTGTAGTGTAGAAGACAGTTTTGTTTGACAGTTCTGAATATCGCTTATAAATTTGGGACAATGTCAGGGGTTATTACAAAAAAAGAAAAGTAGATGCAGAGAATCGTTAATTTCAAGACAACTGGATGGAGGATTATTATTTTATTCTGAATAAAGGTTTGCTGTGCAACGAATCTGTATTCGTCAACAAAGAATACAACTTAAAGAGACACTTTACTTCGAGACATGCAGATCACCCAAAAATTGAGGACATCTACGAAAAGATGAAATACAGAAGTTGCAGAAGAACTTGGATATCCAGCAGCAAATGTTTAACAAGCAAAGAATGCAGCACCACAGCATTGTCAAAGCCAGCTTTGTGTAAGCGAAAAAAATCGCTACGCATTCTAGTCATTTGGTGAAGGAGAATTTATCAAAGAATGTCTGCTGGATGTTGCAAGTATAATATGTCCTGAAAAGAAAAAAGACTTCGAGAATATTCATTTGTCGAGACGTACTGTTGTCCGACGGATAGAAATTATGGCTGATGATATCAAAAAAAGTTTAAAAGAGAAGATTGCTAGATTGGAAGCATTTTCAATTGCTTTGGATGACAGCACCGATGCCTCCGATACAGCACAACTAGCAATATTTATTCGAGGAGTTGATGCGGATTTCAACATCACAGAAGAATTATTGGCGCTTCGGCCGTTAAAAGGAACTAATACCAGTGAAGATATATTTGAAACAGTCAACACAGTCTTCGAGAGATTTGGGCTTAAATGGAGTTCACTATCTGGCATATGCACTGATGTTTGGTGCACAGAAGGGATTTATTGGAATAGTTCATGAAAGAGCAATAGAACTACAGATCCATCCAGAAAATTTAATAAATTTTCACTGCATTATCCACCAACAAAATCTGCGTGCAAAATCGATTAAATTCACAAATGTTATGGAAGTTGTAGTAGCCAGTATTAATTTTATTAAGTCACGTGCACTTAATCACCGCCAATTTAAGGAGTATTTGCCAGACCTATTTTTGGATTATGAAGATGCATCTTATTATTGTGAAGTGAGGTGGTTGAGTAAAGGTAAAATGTTAAAATGATTTTATGATCTGAGACAAGACGTTGCAGATTTTATGGACATAAAAGGAAACACAATCAAGTAAAAGATGATGAGTGGGTGTGTGATTTAGCATTCTTTGTAGATATCACCGGATTCCTAAATAAACTGAATCTTAAATTGCAAAAACAAGGACAATTGGTTCATGAACTGTGTAGACATGTCAAAGCTTTTTGTAATAAACTAAGATTGTTGGAAAGTCAGATAAGAGCTAAAAATTGTCATCATTTTCCTATTCTAGCAACTCATAAAAATATCCCTTATAATTGTTATGGAGATGAACTGAAGGCACTAATAGAGCAATTTGATACAAGGTTTGCCGACTTCAAAAACAAAGACTCCACATTCGCTATATTTGCTCATCCGATGGATGCTGATGTAAATGATGTGCCAGAACACTTACAGATGGAACTTATTGAGCTTCAGGCGGATTTAGTGCTAAAATCACAATTTAACAACATTGCTTTGATGGATTTTTATAAATTTTATTTGGTGGAAGAAAAATATAGAAATTTACGTGCCTTTTCAAGAAAAATCATTTATCTTTTTGGCAGCACGTATATGTGTGAACATTTTTTTTCGAGGATGAAATACAATAAATCAAAAATTTGGGCATGAATAACGGACAAAAACCTTGAAAATTCTATGCGATTATCCTTAAGTGATATTGATGTCAATATTGATAGTCTCATAGTTGAAGTACAAGGCCAATCTTCACATTAAATTGTTTGTTGTTCATTATATTATAAAATTTTTGTTGCGCTTTATACCAAAGCATATTATAAATAAATGAAATATGAAGTAGCAACTTGTTTTAATTCATTTAATATTAATTTATTTAATTTAATAATTTGGTCCTGCCCTTGACTCAGAGACAGAAAGATAATTTGGCCCCCGAACTAGGAAAGGTTGCCCATGCCTGATATAAGTCATAAATTATTCGTATTTGGATTATTGTGCATAGATCTGATAACTTTTTTTTTTTTTTTTTTTTTTTTTTGAAAGGGGGGGGGGGTTAAGTAAGTGGTGGAGGATCCAGAGGCAGCATAATTGTGGAATTCTCCCTACAAGCAATTGAAAGTTAGGGGATTGCATAAGTTGTTTGATAAATGGAGAAGAGAGGATATGCTAGAAATGTATGTTACTAAAATAATTTTTGTAGAATTGTAGGGCATAGCACAAGGGATCATCTTCGAAAATTGAGTTAAGAGTGTTATTAGAAAAGGTGTTCAGTACTAGATTTTTCACTTGGAGAATGTGAATGAATGCAATACATTGTCAGCCTGTTGTGAATATTTTGTCTGTCAGTGTATTCAAGGAGAGGTATGGATTGTATATTTAGAGTTAGTGTGGACCTCCTAGGATAAGTCTTTAGATTTCATGAAGACGCCATAAATTATAAGATAATAGTATTTAGTTGCTTCATACAAAGATTTCAAGCTCTTTCTTAAGCATTCCCAATTACAGTGGATGATTCTTTTGTCTGTTTATTCATTATTAGTATGTCATGTAATATGACACCTCCAAAAAGTCCAAGACTCATTGCAGAAAGATGCACACCGCTCCATGCAACCCCATCATGTATACTACTAAGATTTCAGTCTGTCTTTGGAGTTGTTCAAGGTTGATGTTAGTGACTACTTATTTCCAGCTCTAAATTTTATTTGATTCAGTTATTGCATTTGAGGCATCTTTTGAATGAAGTTTGATGCTTGATTTAAATTACAATCCTCGAAATAGTAGCTTTGATTCATGATAATTGTATAATCTTATAATTGTATAAGATCCTGATCAGACCACACACTTAGACTATTGTTCTCAAATTTGGTCCCCAGGATTTGAAGGGGATAAATTAACTGTGGGAAGGGTACAGAGACGGATAACAAAGATAGTTTCAGGGCTGTACAGTGCTAGTTATGAGGATCGGCTGAAGGAATGTGGACTGCAGAGTTTGGTAGATAGAAGAAGGAGAGGTGATATGATTGAGACTTTGTAACTATTGATAGGTAGTTTACAGGGTTGACGCTGGGGAGTTCTTTCACTTGGTGGAACATCGGAAAGAAGCGATGACAAGGGGCCATCCTTGGTGGAAGTTACGAAAGGAAGCTGTGAGCAAGAGGGTGAGGAGTTGTTTCTTTGCATGGAGGGTGGAAAGAAATTTCTTTCCACCCTCCATGACTTCAAGTAGTGGTGTGATATTGAAAATTTATTTATCACTAGGTTAGACTATAATAGATTTAGTTTAATCCTTTATCCCAGTGAGAGCAAACAAAGTTTGCGCCTGAAAATATCTTCAGGACTAAATATAGTGTTGTACTATCTTATCCAGTAAGTAGTGCAACACCAAGGCAACTCGTGGCAAAGGTGGAGCAAGCTACCAGGCACTTCTAACCCAGTATCTCCCATAATGCAAAACACATTTCCTATGTGGATATGTATACTGTTATGACACAGATGACTTGCTACTGCTTCTGCCTGGTATCTCCAGCTCTGGGCCTGGCTCCCACTGAAGAGACCTCAATAAAGGTCGAAACTAGTCTGGGTAGATGGCCAATCCCTTTAATGCATAACAGTATACATATCCACATAGGAAATGTGTTTTGCATTATGGGAGATACTGGGTTAGAAGTGCCTGGTAGCTTGCTCCACCTTTGCCACGAGTTGCCTTGGTGTTGCACTACTTACTGGATAAGATAGTACAACACTATATTTAGTCCTGAAGATATTTTCAGGCGCAAACTTTGTTTGCTCTCACTGGGATAAAGGATTAAACTAAATCTATTATAGTCTAACCTAGTGATAAATAAATTTTCAACATCTTTCTCTAAATCCAGAGTAATTTTTAAAAAAGGTGATAAACCTTTTGGCAACTCCCATAGGCACAGATGACTTGCTACTGCTTCTGCCTGGTATCTCCAGCTCTGGGCCTGGCTCCCACTGAAGAGACCTCAATAAAGGTCGAAACTAGTCTGGGTAGATGGCCAATCCCTTTAATGCATAACAGTATACATATCCACATAGGAAATGTGTTTTGCATTATGGGAGATACTGGGTTAGAAGTGCCTGGTAGCTTGCTCCACCTTTGCCACGAGTTGCCTTGGTGTTGCACTACTTACTGGATAAGATAGTACAACACTATATTTAGTCCTGAAGATATTTTCAGGCGCAAACTTTGTTTGCTCTCACTGGGATAAAGGATTAAACTAAATCTATTATAGTCTAACCTAGTGATAAATAAATTTTCAACATCTTTCTCTAAATCCAGAGTAATTTTTAAAAAAGGTGATAAACCTTTTGGCAACTCCCATAGGCACAGATGACTTGCTACTGCTTCTGCCTGGTATCTCCAGCTCTGGGCCTGGCTCCCACTGAAGAGACCTCAATAAAGGTCGAAACTAGTCTGGGTAGATGGCCAATCCCTTTAATGCATAACAGTATACATATCCACATAGGAAATGTGTTTTGCATTATGGGAGATACTGGGTTAGAAGTGCCTGGTAGCTTGCTCCACCTTTGCCACGAGTTGCCTTGGTGTTGCACTACTTACTGGATAAGATAGTACAACACTATATTTAGTCCTGAAGATATTTTCAGGCGCAAACTTTGTTTGCTCTCACTGGGATAAAGGATTAAACTAAATCTATTATAGTGGTGTGATAGACTTTGTGTTTCCTAGGAAAGACCTTCCACGATGAGTCTTACGACTTCATGGAGACCTGAATGATAATAATAATATTGTTGAAAGTTTATTTTTCACTTGGTTAGAGTATAATGAATTTAGTTTAATCCTTTATCCAAGTGTGAGCAAACAAAGTTTGCACCTGAAAGTATCTTCAGGACTGGGGTAATGTGGTACAACACTTATCCAAGTGTGAGCAAACAAAGTTTGCACCTGAAAGTATCTTCAGGACTGGGGTAAGGTGGTACAACACCTTACCTTACCTTACCCCAGTCCTGAAGATACTTTCAGGCACAGACTTTGTTTGCTCACACTTGGATAAAGGATTAAACTAAATTTATGATGATAATAATAATAATAAGAAGAAAGATATGAGGATTTTTTATCCCAGACTTGGATTTTTTTATTGCTACAAAACAGGGAACCAGAGAGAGAATATATTACTTTTATTACGGGCAACTCCAGGGAGTCATTAGACTCATCGAGGGAGGCCCCAAATCATATTCATCACAACTATTTGACATTCATACAGTATCTATCATACCTCGCCTTAAACTCATTCACTACTCTAAAAGTAAAGAACCCAGCTCTAACACCCTTACTAACCACACTTTTGCCCAGTTTCCATGGATGTCCCCTAGTCCTCCCACAACCAGCCCTGTTCTCAAAAATATCTTCTGAATTAATTTTTAGATACCCTTCAGTAATTTGAATGTCTCAATCATATCTCCCCTCTTCCGCCTATCAACCAATTTTTGCAACCCACAAATCCTCAACCTGTTCTCATACAGTTCATTCCACAGACCTGCTATCATCTTGGTCACTCGCCTCTGGATCCTCTCCACCTCCTCCCCATCAAGAAGAAACCTAGGTGACCAAATCTGAGCACAGTAGTCTAGATGGGGTCTTATCAAGGCTCGATACAGAGGAACAATAACCTGCTTGTCTCTGCTTTTCAACGTATTCTTCAGCAACCAAGTGATTTGATGAGCTGATTTGGCCACTTTTGCAATGTGTCCCCTAAATTTCAATTCCTTATCTACCAACACTCCTAAATCTCGTGCCTCATCAATTTCCTGGAGCACGGTTCCACCAATGCAGTAAACTGCCGGTATCCCTTGCTTAATGCAGGATTTGATTAACGCAGTGAAATTAATTGCAACAGTCCCTTTATATATGCAGCAAGAGTTTTAATTAACGCGGCTTTAAATTTACCATGCAATAACATCCATGCTTTGAGGAGTGTTTCCTGGCCGAGAGAAAGAAAGTTGTGAGCATGAAGGCATCATTCCTCCCATGAGAAATCGTTTAGCTTCAAAGCTCTTTGCTTTTAGATAATGCACCTGGTCATCCAAATTCTCTTAATGATCTGTGTGAGAATGTGAAAGTTTTATTTTTTCCACCAAATACATCATTGCTACAACCCATGGACATGGGCGCCATTGCAACTTTCAAAGCCCATTTTCTTAAAAAAAGATATTCTCAAAGGCAGTAGAAACAACAACGGGAGAAAATGCAATTACGCTCCAAGAATTTTGGAGACATTTTAACATTAAACATTCAATTGAAAACATTGATGACTAGTAGGAGCAAGTGTCTTCTAGCTGCATGAGAGCTGTTTGGAAAAACCTTTTGTCAGAATGCGCTAATGACTTGAATTGTTTACAAAATCCTGTGAACAATGTGGTTGAAGAAATCGTTGCAATTAGTGAAGACCTTGGTTTTGATGGTGTTGATGCAGAAGATGTTAAAGAATTATTGGATTCAAATTCAAAAGATTTCAGTGACAATGATCTTGAAATTGAACAACAACGCGCATATGAAGACAACAAACAAATGGAATGTGAAGATGAGGTTCCAAAGGGAATAACAATCAAAGAAATGGATGTAATATTTCACAGTTTGGAATCGGTTAAGTAATGGATGTGGATCCAGATGTTAATCGAAGAATGCTTGTTTACCAAGGTCTAGAGAGTCATTTTGCTTGCTATTGTAGAATTTATGCTGATAAGAAAAAACTAAAACTGTTCAAACAACTTTTGATAACTGTTTTTGATAAAAAAAAAAAAATTTGCAGTAACTAATCAAGATACAAGCATTTATTAAACATTTACTTTGCATTTTTTTTTTAATCTTTCCTAAAAGAGTACCATATAAAACAAATTATTAATACTGTAATCGATCATGGATGAATTGAAATTTTTACCATTGATTATTATATTTGATTAACGCAATTTTGATATACATGGTAACAGCGAGGGATTAATTAATCGCGTTAATCAAGGGATACCTGTATATACAATTTAAAAAAAAAAAAAACTGTTTGTATGGTGGACTGTTGTGCATTATGGCCTCTGACAGCGAATTTTTAGACTCTGGAAACAGCATGTAATAATATCATCTTATCACAGCTTTATTTAGTTTATTTATAGGCATGTTTTTTTTCTTTTCCTATAGTTGTGCTTCTAGTTGCACATTTACACATTCTGGTTACCCACCAAAGGAGACTGAGTCCTGTAGCCCTTTAATCACCCTGTATATGGGCAGTTTAGCACCTGCCTTTTTGATCCAAATGATGACAAATCCACTACTATGGACAACACATGTTTTGCCTGGCTTCGTCTTGTCAGGCTTGAGTGACTCTATCGACATAGCCCTCTTGTCTCTCTTGGAGGAAGGGAGGGAAAAGGAAATTATTATTATTATTATTAAACAAGACCTCATGGAGTCAAAGACTCATCTAGGAGTTTCTTTTATCTCACACACATCTCATCATACCGCATCTTAAACACATTCAAACTCCCTCTCAGGCAAGGCATTCCAATCACTCACAACTCTCACTCCCCTACTCACACGCTCTTTATACAGTTTCCAGGGATGACCTGGTTCTCCCCTGATCTCCCACTATTCTCTGTAGAACTTCTCCACCATTGATCCTATAACAACCCCTTACCAACTTGTAGGTCTCTATCATATCTCCCCTCTTCCTTCTCTCCACTAGACTCTGCAAATTACATCTTTTCAATCTTTCCTCATACTCGACATTCCAGAGGTCAGAAACTACCTTAGTCAGTCGACTTTGGACCCTTTGCAACATCTCTTCATCCTTCTGAAAACCAGGTGACCAAATCTGGGCACAATAGTCCATGTGTGGCCTAATCAAAGCCTTATACAATGGAACAAGAATCTCCCTACTTCTACACGTCAGTGTCTTCCCCATCATTCCCAGAAATCTTTGTGTTGTCTTCACAATTTTGGCGATGTGTTCCCTAAATTTTAGATCCTTATCCACTATCACCCCCAGATCTCTTATTTCCTCTACTTCCAACAATATATTCTCACCAAGCATAAATTCTGCATCCCATCTTTGTTTTCCAAATTTTAAAACCTTACATTTTGCAACATTGAACTCACATCCCCATTTGCTTACCCAATCACTCACTTTATTCAAGTCTTTTTGCAAGGCCACAACATCTTCACTACTCTTTATGGTTCGTCCCAACTTTGCATCATCTGCAAACAACTGAATATCTCCATCCAAATCTTCGCCAATATCATTAATATACAAGTTAAATAGTAATGGCCCTAAAACAGATCCCTGAGGCACTCCACTAGTGACTTTCCTTTTCCTGGATATTGCACCCCCATACACAACTTGTTGATACCTATCAGATAGCCAGTCTCCAATCCAATGCACTAATCTAATATCCAACCCCATCTGCTCTTGTTTGACTGTCAACTTATCATGAGGTACTCTATCAAAAGCTTTTGCGAAATCCAAGTATATTACTCCAAGTATATTACTTGGACAGAGGAGAAGGATACTGTGTATCCTTCTCCTCTGTCCAAGGAAGCAGTCACTTTATTGTAATATGTAAGTAGATTACTAAAACACGACCTCCCTTTAGCAAATCCATGCTGTCCATCAAAGATTATACCATTGTTGTCAACCCAACTCTGGATCCTAGTTCTCACAACCTTCTCCAACAACTTAACCACAACACCTGACACACAGATAGGCCTATAGTTTGATGCTTGTGTTCGATCACCTCCTTTATGAAGTGGCACAATCTTGCCCTCCTTCCACTCTTTAGGGACTTGACCAAGTGCAAGACTCGTATTAAAAAAATATGTCAAGGCAGGTGTCAACTCTCTGGCACATTCCTTCAGAATACGCGGTGATATATTATCAAGTCCCACAGCCTTATTTACATCTAGTTTACTCAACTCCCCAAACACCTCTTGCTCACTTGCAGTCAGTCTCTCCTCCCCATCATCAACTGCTCTTAATCTCTCCATGAAGTCACATTCACAAGATTGAAAGATCTTTATGAACTGCTCATTAAGTATCTCCACCACACATTCTGCAGCAGCTGTCTTTATACCATTTCCTCCAATCAATGTCATCCTTCCATAATCATTCTTTCTTTTGCTGGCTACATATCGAAAGAACTCCCTAGGATTCTTTTTGGCTTCATTAGCTAACTGCTGTTCATACCTCTCTTTAGCTACTGTCACCAACCAAGTCACCCTCCTTGCCTGGTCTTTGTAGACCTCATGAAATTGGTTACTTCCACTTCTCTTATACTGCCTCCACAGTGCCCTTTTTCTCTGTTGCATGCTTAATCTCTTTATTCATCCATCTCACACCTACCTTATTTAACCTTCTCACCCATGGTATACATTTACACATTGCATCTACTAAATATTTTTTGAAAATCCCCCAAGCTGCATTGATCTCTTTTCCAGCTAACTCCTCATTCCATGCTACACCTGCAAGCTGTTTCCTGAGCTCTTCATAATCACCCCCCCCCCTTGTAGTTCCACATATACCCTTTTTTCACAGGGGTCCTTGCACTGCTGGCAACCACCCAAGTAATAACCTCATGGTCACTTTCACCAATTGGTGGATGATTTGATACCTCATTGATAATTACATCCTCCGGTGAGATGACCAAATCCAAGACCCTTAATCCTCGTGTGCCCTCTGTTACATACTGTCTGAGGTAGTTATCCCTCAAAAACTCAAGAAACTCATTTTCTTTACTTCCAGTTGCTATCTCTTCATTCCAGTCTATATTGCCATAATTAAAATCACCCATAATGATCACCCTTTTCTTATTTGCTTGGCTTATTTGACTATACATTTCACTATCACCACCATCCACATTACCAGGTCTATAACAACATCCCACCAAGTAATTGATTCTATTCACCTCTATCTCACACCATACTGCCTCAAAACCACTGGCCCCATTTCCCTCTTGCATCTCTATCTTGTATGGACATAACTTTTTCTCTATCATCAATAGCACCCCCCCCTTCCCTTTTTACCGCTTCTATCCTCATGAAACACATCATACCTTTCCATCTCTATTCCTGTCAGGATGTCATCCTCATCTAACCATGTCTCACTTATTCCGACAATCTCTGGGTGCACAGACGCAATTAGTGCAACCATTTCATACGCCTTGTTTCTTATACTTCTAGCATTGATATACAAACACAACAACTCATTTCTGGATCTACGGCTAGTTCCACTGATACCACTCACTCGATGTGATCTCTCCATGCTGGACTGGGGCCATTTCCCTTTCTGCTTTTTCATTTTAGAGCCCTTTGTAATTGCATCTGTTTCCTTTTGATCCTTGATCATCCCATTACTTTCCTGCCTACACATGCTCTCACCTCCTCTTGGAGCATCCGCCTTTCTCACGCTGTGTATCCCTGTCCACCCTGAGCCTCCCCGTTTCCCTGCTCCTCTTGCACACCCATTCTCTCATTTTCTATACTCATACCACTTGCTTTCCCCATTCATTTCCACTTCTTCAATCTCTCCTGTCTTACTCTCCTGCTTTTCCACATCACTCCCCTCTCAATCTGATTCATTCTCTCTATTCACTTCTCCACTTTCCAGCAGCAGTCTCTCCAAGCGACTCACACCATAACCACTCAAATGCAGTCCATCGCTCCCATACAGCTCACTTCGTCCCTCAAACTCATTCCACACATTAACAAACTGTACCCCCATCTCCTCACACATTTCAGCCAGAATGTCATTCATAATCCTTGCTCTCCGCTTCATTTCACCACAATCATACCTAGGCAACACACTGACTACACTTCCTGTCACACTATTCTCTTTTATCTTTCCAAGCAGTCTCTTGACATTCATTTTGACATGCTCTTTGTTCTCTCTCAAATCATTTGTACCAATTAATACAATTAACTCTTTTGCTCGTTCCAGCCTCATATTCAATGCCTCAATCACTCTACTCATTTTACCGCCTGGAAAACATACCTTGTGCATTTTATCCTCTAGCACACCTTTAATAATGGAGTCGCCATACAACGCCACTCGATCATCTTTCGTTAACTCTTTCATGCCATCATGATTTATTTTAATAGTTTTGACCTGAATTCTCTTAATTTCATTCCGCATCCATTTCATTTCTTGCTTCATCCAATCCAATATTACTGTTATTATTCTTATAGATCATGGAGCAGAATGTTTGGTGTATAAAGAATTTGTCAAAATATTATATGTTTAAAAAAGTTTTCTTTTATTTAAAGGCAGAAGAAGAAATAGAAGAAGTATTTGACAAAATTACTGCAGATGACCAATTACCACCACCATCAGAAATCGCAGAGAAATGTCCTGTTTGTATGTGGACCGCAGGAGGAATGCCATATCGTTTAGAGTGCTGTGGCCATATGTATTGTTTTGAATGCCTTCAAGCTTTAGTCACACAGGCAGCACAGATACCACTTATATGCTGTGCAAAGGTTACTATTTGCTACATTTTTAATTACTGGAATGATTGTTAATGTTAGCTATAGACAGTATTTATTTTTTAATATGTTGTAATCATATATTTCTTATAAAAAGAGATGATGAGTAAAATAAATTTATTACTTTATTAGACTAGCCCTTAGGCATGCATTACATGCTAATATGTTGCTGCCTGCCATGCTACATATGCAGAACCGGTTATTACCATTTTCTCACTCAAATTAAACTGTTTTAATGTTAGCATTAATATTTTAATGTAGTTTCTAAGCTTTTCTAGAAGTCACAAGACTTATCATTGGTGATGAACCATACTACTGACCACAGTATCCATCATGCCTATCATTGAATACATTGTCTGTGCATTTAGCCGAGTGGCTATTCACTTCGCAACCATATGCCTAGGGAAGAAGTGTTCACATAAGGTTCGATTCCTGTCGATGACGTGAGAAGCTTAAGGATCTTTCTCAGCCATAGCCAAGTTAGCCGGTCTTGGGCATGGACAGCAGAGTTTTTCCCCAATTTATCTGGGGTTTTTCATCTCACAAGCAGGCAAACTAGTCCTGTGAACACAGGCTACAGTCATAGGATATACTTAATCCATCATTAGAAGGGCTCAAACAGTCCTAAGGGACAGTCGAGGAACTGTGGGGGGGGGCACACGAATAAATAAATAAATTGAATGCATTCAGTGTTGTCAGTGGAGTCACATTCACTCCAGAGTTGCTTTTGACTCATTCTCCAATTTCCATGTAAAAATCTACTTTTTGCATTTCTCATCTGATTCTTATTCACTGACTTGGCTTGATGGATGGATAGCATATGCATTCCCTGACCAACAGGTTCTGAGTTCAAACTTCACTCTTTATGTCTGGCCACTATCATCATTCTGTTTATTAGAAGTCTGAAACTTGAAAAAATACCAACCATAATTAAGATTATCTAAAGTACAGACTATATTTGATCTTTAGAGTTATTATTTTAATGCTTAGCCCACTGTAGTAACATAGGCCTTTGGTGAATGGAATTCACATAAAAAAGAAGAAACTTCCTCCCCTCTCATTAGTTCCAGGTGTATATAGAGTTCCTTGTTCCTGCAAGTTGGCCTACTATGGACAAATAGGAAGATCAGCTACCATCTGCAGTCAACTGTGGTCAATCTGGCCTTTCAGACCCTGCTTTGGATATGGCTCACAGGATCAATTGGAAAAAAGATTACCTTGCTCCAACACAGTAAAGTTAGAAGAGAAATACTGTTTTTAGAATTTGTTGCTACTCTTAAAAGTCAGCCTAATTTGAATAAATATCATCATCATCATCATCATCAAATTCCTGCCATGTACCCTCAAGGGGTGTACAGGATATGACAGTACTACATGAAAAAATTACATCATTACTAACTTCCTATCTACAATTTTCCTCCAAATCAGTCTGTTACTTGTCAAGACTCCAACATTATCAGATCTTATATTTCTATCGTCTAAGGCACTTTGTACCGTATCAATCCACCTATATCTTGGTCTTCCTCTGGGTCGTTTTCCTGCCAACCTGGCAGAGAACACTTGTTTTGCTAATCTTTCCTCTCCCATTCTATTTAAGTGACCATACCATCTGAGATTAGCTCTGCTAACGCATTCCTGGATGTTGACAATGTCAAGTTCTTTCCTAATATCCTCATTTTTAATATGATATTGCCATTGATGCCATCTGTTCACGCCTCTAATCTTTCTTAGGACTCTCATATCTGCGGTCTCTAGTCTTTGGTCAAGTGTTTTACTTCTGACCCAGCTCTCAGATCCATAAGTTAAAATTGGTTTGAACACAGTCTTGTATACAGCTAATTTAGTGTTCCGACTAATTTCTTTCTTATTCCATATGAATTTATTCAATTGACTTCCCACGATACCAGCTTTGCTGATTCTGTTGTCTATTTCTATATTTAGTTTACCATCTTCAGTAAAAATTGTGCCTAAGTAGCTGAAATGTTTTACTTGTTCCACAGGTTCTCCATTCACAACACAGTTGACATTTTCAATGATTCTGCCTATTTTCATTGTCTTTGTCTTTTTATTGCTGACCTTCATACCATATCTATTACAACAGCTATTCAATTTAGTCAGAGAATCTTGCAGACTTGTAGCGGATTTATTTAGAAGTATAACATCATCCGCATAAAGCAAAGAGCTGACATTAACATCTCCAATTTTGATATCAGGTTTAATACCACATTCCTTCATAATGTGATCCATATAGATAATGAATAACAGAGGGGATAATGTACATCCTTGTCTCACACCAGATTTAACCTTAAACCATCTTCCTGTACTTCCTTCAATTCTAACTGCTGACTTACAACTCAAATAAAGACTAAGTATTGCTTGATATAATGCCCCATTGACACCATATAACTGCAGCGTATTGAATAGCTTCTCTCTTGGCACCTTGTCATATGTCTTTTCCAAATCGACAAAACTTAAATACAGATCTTTGTTATATTCCCATGCTTTCTCGACTATTTGTCGTAAAGTGAAGATCTGATCCTGACAGCCTCTATTTGGCCTGAATCCAGCTTGTTCTTCACCAAGCTTTTCTTCCACAATTCTTCTCAACCGTTTCTCAAGTATACTTGCATAGATCTTGCCAGGAACACTCAGTAGGGAAATACCTCTGTAATTCTCACATTCGGTTTTATTTCCCTTTTTATATATGGGTACTATGAGAGCTCTACTCCAATCATCGGAAATTCGTCCCTCTGTCCAGGCTTTCTGAACTATGCAGTGCAGCCACTGTAAGACTCTTATACCACCATACTTCAGCATTTCTGGTCGAATATCATCTACTCCTGCTGCCTTTCCACATTTCAAGCCTTTGATGGCTTTTTCCAGTTCAAGTATGGATATGTATTCCTGACTGCATGCCTGGTCAGTGTTTTTTATCACTGTGCTGTCATCACTGCTTGTTTCATTTAGCAGTTTTTCAAAGTAATTACTCCATACGTCAAGAATATCTTTTTCTCCTGTTTTCATTTCACCTTTATCATCTCTAATTCCTTTTACAGCACTCTTTCCTCCATTCCTAAGCTTCTTCAACAACCTCCAGAATATTTTGCCACCTTCTTGATATTTATTTTCTATATTCTTGCCAAAGTCCTCCCATGACTTTTGTTTAGCTAGATTTACACACTGTTTAGCTTTCTTACATTTGTCTCTGTATTCTGTAAGAGTAAAAGCTGACTTATTTGCCAGGAACTTTTGATATGCTTTCTTCTTTTCCTTCACTGCCTCTTTAACTTCCTGTGTCCACCAGGGAGTTCTGATTTTTTTATCTTTGCACACAACCTCACCACATGCCTCTCTGGCAGAATCAATCAATGTTTCCTTCAGAGTTTGCCACTGAATCTCCAAAGTTTGATTCCTGTTCTCAAACTCTTTCATTTTCTTTTCAATAATATTTCTGTATTTTAGTCTACAGTTCACATCTGAGAGCTGCTCAACTTTTATTCGCTTTAAAACTTTCTTACATGTTATTCTTTTCAATATGAAATTCAATTTTATCCTGCTCAAGACTAAATAGTGATCACTTCCAATTTCAAATCCTCTGTACACTCTGGTGTCCTGCACCAGGGAGAAAACATCACTATCAACAATAACATAGTGAATGAGACTTTTCTTATTCCTAGCCTCTTCTCTCCATGTGAATTTGTGCACATTTTTATGTTGGAACATGGTGTTAGTAATAACCAGTCCATGTCCTGAGCAGAAATCCAACAGATATTTGCCATTATTATTAGCTTTGCTCTTTTCTCCAAATTTTCCCAAAATATTTTTGTATGTCTCACAATCATTTCCTACTCTACTATTTAGATCCCCAACAAGGACCAACTTTTCCTTTTTCATTGTGTCAGTTGCTTTTTCTAAAGCCTCAAAAAATTCCTCCACTTCTACCTTAGTAGAACCTTCTGTGGGTCCATAGGCACAAATAAGTCTCATTGTCCAGTTCCCCATTCTCATATTTGCCCACATTACTCTACTTGAGACTGACTGCCATTCAAGAAGATTAGCCTCGTATTTTGTGTTGAATACTATGGCTACTCCTTCTTTTCCTTGATTGTCATTGCCTGAATATAACATTTTGTATTTATTGCTCAGAAAGATCTCACCAGTTTTGGTCTTTTTTGTTTCAGCCACCCCTATTATGTCGATCTGGTACTTATCTAATTCCTCAGCTAGCTCCATTTCTTTGCCATTCAGGCCTCTTACGTTGATAGTACCGATCTTTAACTCTGGTGATGTTGAGTTGGGGTTTGTTTTCAGATTTGTTCCAGTAGCTGACTTTTCGCTGTTCGCCCTGGTTCCCTGGCGAAAACAACGGGGGCCTTGTTTAACCGGGCGACACCCCAGCCGGCATGAAATTCTGTCATGTTGTACCATCATTTTTTATTTTGGTTTAACCAATAAGAATACAATTTGGTCGGCTAAATCCCAAATTGCCAGCCCATCCTCGTTCGTTCAGTATCAAAGTAGATACCCAACAGGGTGCACCACGAGAAGGTGAGGATTGGACATTAGGTCTGAAGCCCTGGTCGGTTCTCCGCATTCCTTTAAAGGCTATGTGGAGGTCTCCTCTCAGTTACACAGCTTTGACCCTTAAGCACCCTCAGCTTTGAATAAATATAGTTGCATAAAACTTCACAAAATATGGGAAACACTAATACTTCAAGACCCCCAGGCTGTCCAATGGGTGTCCATAGCGGGCACCCCACCTAATTAGGACTCTGTTCTTTTGTCCACATGTTTCACTTACTATTGTTTTTAGAATTTGTTGCTGCTCTTAAAAGTCAGCCTAATTTGAATAAATATGGTTGCACTGCATGAAACTTCATGAAAGGTTATTATAAACCTGTAGGTGGTTGGCTAAGAATTTTTTTTTTTTTGCCATTTCTCAGTTTTTTATATATATTTTTGTTTATATTTATATAGTGCAGAAACCCTGCTCTAGAGACCCAACATGGAACTTTTTTAAGCCATGTCTGGCCTCCAATAAGTGGGCAGTGGTCTCACACTAGGCAATGAAATTCATCTCCCACCTAAAATGTTACAAATGTTAAAAATGTATGTTACAAGTCTCCTATTCAACTTCCTGATGATGTCTCTGTAACTGAGATAAAATATTGAAAGAATGAAATACTATTTTCAATCCTTTCCTGGTGCTGTTTGACTCCATTAAGTTTCTAACATGAGCATCTATCTGTCAGACCATCTCCCTATATATGCCACCAGTTCCATATCCATTCCCATTTTTTCAAACATTTGTAATAGTTTTTCATGAAGTATCCGGTCAAATGTCTTTGAAAAGTCCAGCAGTATCTTGGTGTGACTATTTCCTGTATCCAATTCTACTGTCACTCTATTATAAAGCATTAGTAAATTTCTAAGGCAAGACCTATGTTTTACAAAGTTCACCATAGAATATTGTATTCTTATCTATCCACTGCTGGATTTTACCTTTAAGCAACTTTTCCAATACTTGAACCACCACTCCTGAGATATTAATTGGTCTGTAATTTGCTACCTCTGTGGAGCCACCTTCAATGGAACTATCTTATTTCCACTCCCTTGGAACTTTGCCAGAGCTGAGGCTTAGATTAAACAATTTTGCCAGATGTATAGATATCCAGTTCCACCTGTATTCACAGATTTTTTTCAATATAATGAGCAGTTTCTATTCCTCTATCAGTTCTCACATTGGTCTCTGCCACATCAGCAACTGCAAAATCTCTACATGGATAATACGCCCTTGCAAAATGATTAAGGTCATCCTTCCATAATCATTCTTATTCTGACTCACTACATAGTGAATAAAATCTTTTGGATTTACTTTGGCCTACTTAGATAATTTTCTCATAATCATGATCCGAATTGCCCTTTCCTACCATACTATTCACCCTTCTTTCCTGCACTTTTCACTTGTCAATGTGTTCTTTAATATCCAGATAATCCAGTAAGCTATTTTGACAACCTTTGCATTATGTCCTTTGCACTTCATCTATGTCCACCATCACCACCAAATCCCTAGCCTAGTCAATTTCCTTCAATGCACTACCATTAGTGTAATACACAGTCTGATCTTTTTCATTCCAAAGTACATAACCTTGCATGTTGCAACATTAAACTGACAAACATTATCTTTTGCTATACTGCCAATTTATTTAAATCATCCTGAAGGATCTCTACATCACCTTTAGTAACTATTGTCCTCCCCAGTTTTGCATCATTAGCAAAGAACTGAACATTCTATCATAGATCATACCCTATACAATCTTATATCATTAATATAAAAATTGAACAGTGATAGTCTTATAGAAGCCTGAGGCACTTGTCATCCCACATCTAGATTATATACTCCACCATATTATTATTATCATTATCCTAAGACCATGTAGACAAAGACTCGTCTAGGAGGTCCCTTTGTCATACATAAAGCTCATCATACCGTGCCTTAAACACATTCAAATTCTCTGCAGACACCACACTCTCAGGCAGTGCATTCCAATCATTCACAACTCTCCATGCAAAAAAACCCTGCTTCTCACTTCCTTGCTCACACCTTCCTTATACTGCTTTCTCTTGTTCTTCCCTGATCTCCCACCACTTTATGAAAAACCTCTCCAACATTGATCCTATAACCACCTCTTACTAACTTGTAGGTCTCTATCATACAGCCCACTTCCTCCTTTCCACTGGATTCTATAAATTGCATCTTCTCAACTTTTCTTCATATTCAGCATTCAAGACATCAGAAACTACCTTAGTCAATCGCCTCCGGACCCTTTCAAATTCTCTTTGTCCATTTGAAAACGAGCTGACCAAATCTGTGTGCAGTATCCATATGTGGCCTTATACAATGGAACCAGAATCTCTTTACTTCTACAAGTCAGTGTCCTCCCAGAATTCATTGTATTGTCCACACAATTTTGCCAATGTATTCTCTAAATTTTAGGTCCCTATCCACCATTGCAACAAGATCTCTTATTTCCTCCACCTCCAAGAATATATCCTCACTAAGCATAAATTCTGCATTCCATCTCTGTTTTCCAAATTTTATAACCTTACATTTTGCAACATTGAACGGGCATCCATACTTTGTTACCAATTCATTCAATCTATTCAGGTCTTCTTGTAAGGCCGGAACATCTGCCCCACTCCTCATAGTTTGTCCAAACTTTGCATCATCTGCAAACAACTGAATATCCCCATCCTAATCTTCCCCAATATCATTAACATACAAGTTAAAAATGATCTGAAAACAGACCCCTTAAGCATACCACTAGTGACTTTCCTCTTCAGAGATATTGCTTCCCCATACACAACTTGCTGATACCTATCTGATAGCCAATCTCGAATCCAATGCACTAGAAGAAAAGTAACATACTTTTCTTCCTCTTTTATTTCACCTGCCTCTGTTCTCTGGAACATCCCTTTTCATGAAGTGTTACCCAACAGATACAACCTCTAGCTTTTCAAGTAAAATATCAATTAGTTCCCTCTTGCCTGACCCTTACCTATACCCTCTTCTACTTTTATGACATCATCTGCTGTCGACTCTGTTTCACTAATACAAATAATCTTCACAAAAACTGGATCTTTCAAAGCCATGTGTTCTCTTTTTCATTCTCAATATTCTTGTCATTTGTATATACAAAATGCAACACATAGCCAATATTCTTACTAGTTTCCTATTCATTATTGCCCTTTCTATTCCTTACTCTGCTCTGTGACACACAGCCACCATTGCAACAGTCCCCACATAAGGCTGTCCTAGTATCTTCCATCCTGTAACTGTGTAATCTGTCTAAACCCATTTCAGAACTGCATTCTTCCTAAGTAAAACCCATCTTTTGTATTCAACTCTCTTTCTCTATCTTCAAATCAAATGCATTCCAGAAATCAGGATATTCCTGATACATGTCATTCATTATCATCTGCTCAATATCATACTAAAACAACACATTTATTATCTTCCATTGTGCACCCTTCTTCTACACAACTTCTGACACTGATCTGAAATCTTTTATGATGCAACATACATCTTTGAAGATCATTCCTACCAGCCATTCCTGCTATGTTATGTACATTCTCACCTTTCATTACTGTAGTTATATTCTTTATTGTGCTCCAAGGATGGTCCTGCCCCAATATTTTGGTATTCTACTCTACACATCTTGAATTATTCAATCTCTATACATTATTCTCCTCACAACATTACTCATTCCTTTTACATTGACTCTCTCGCCTGCCTTGCTGTCACTTGCTTTTCCACTCTCCTGTATTCCTCACATATCTCATTCCCCTGTTAGCCTTATCACCTTAGTCTCTTTGTCCATAATTACAACTAAAAATCTTTCTTTTGCTCACACCTTCTCTCATTTCCATTTTCTACTTTCCTCTCTTATTCTCTTCTCACTTATTTTCTCTTGTTCTTTCATTTCTCAACTTCCTCTCATTTCCATTGTCTACTCTCCTTTCTTATTCTCTTCTCACTTATTTTCTCTTTTTCTTTCATTTCCATTCTTCTTGTTTCCCTTTCATCAACTCTCCTCCTCCCAAGCCTTTTGATTTCTCCATTCACTTTTCTCAATTCAACTCAGTCCTCATGCTCTCCACTTCCTCACTAACTCTGTTTCTCTTTTTAAGTATGTTGTTTGCCTCCACCAGTTATTTGTATAGTCAAACCACCCATTGCAACTGCTACATTCTCATCTTCATTTCATATGAGGATGAGGTATGAACTGTGTGTATGTGAAAACAGGTATGAACTATCAATTCTCATTATTGTAAACATTATTATAGTAAACTCCCTCACTATATAAATATCTTAGACTAAACCACTTTGCACAACTGCTATGCTGAAAGCAATTTTTATAGAAAATTGTCCACAAAAAAAAAAAATCCTTTATATCTTATTCTGCAATGAGAGTTGACTGTATTAATAATCTGTAGTTTAAACTAATAAATATCAATTTTTTTTTTCTAGACTTGTGGTAAAGAGCTCCCTTTAGATGAAATTCAGAAGATCCTTGATTTTGATAAAGAAAAGATAAATAAGTTACTAACTGAATCGTTAAAACTCTATGTTCAGAAAAGTCATCCAACAGTAACTTACTGTCCAATTCCAAACTGTTCCATGATATATGACAAGACTGTGGTACCTGATATTTGGAGATGTCCATTATGCCATAATGATATATGCATTAGGTAATTTTTTTTTATTATGTAGATTGTACTGCATATAAAATCTTCTATTATTATTTGGGACCTCCATGGAGTAATTACAATCGTTGTGGGTGGCCCATGTTAAACAATGCAAATCCTATAATACCATTCCTTAAACTCATTCACTGTTTTTTGTGCTGTCACTACCCTATTAGGCAATGCATTGCCTAATAGGGTAGGAAATACATTCCGTTGTCCAACCATCCTTCATACAAAAAAA
Organism: Typopeltis vanoorti; assembly: GCF_054136105.1. NCBI lineage: Eukaryota > Metazoa > Arthropoda > Arachnida > Uropygi > Thelyphonidae > Typopeltis > Typopeltis vanoorti. Next base: position 98,938,251 of record NC_143549.1, on the reverse strand, counting down.
ACCACTCTCACCATCTTACTCACCATGTCCATTTGTAACCACCAGGGATGGCCCCTTGTCCTAATTCCTTCTTTCTGATCTACCATACTAAAGAACTCTTCATTTTCAATCATGTAACTATCTCTCAACATCTTAAATGTCGTAATCATATCACCTATACCAAACTCCGCATGTCTTCAAAGAAGCATGAAGACATGCAGACCAAACTCTGCATGTCTTCAGTCTTCTATCCTTATAGCTAACATTGTGCAGTCCTGTTATATTTTTGATTTTTGCCTTTGCATCCTCTCCAAGGTTAATTTTTCCTCTCCAAATCATGGAGACTAAATTTGAAAACTAATCCATGTGTGGTCTGATCAGGGCTTTATACAATGGAACCACAATGCTTCTGTCTCTGCTAGTTAGTGTCGTTCTGAGTATTGCAGCAGTCCTCTTGGCTACCTTCACCACTTTTGCAATATGTTCAATAAACTTCAAGTCTCTATCAGTCATCACTCAAAGGTCCTAGCCTCCTACCCTTCTTCTAGTACATTTCTTCCAACAGAATATATAGCTTCCCATTTATGGATTCCAAATTTCAAGACCTTACATTTAGTTGCATTAAACTGACATCCCCCATTCATTTACCCATCTCTCCAGCTTATACAAATCCTCCTAAGGTCTGCCCACTTAGCACTATTGCTGATAATCCTTCCTAGCTTTGCACCATCTGCAAACAACTGAATCTTTTTACAATGTCATTGATATAAAGGTCAAAAAAATATAGGTTCTAGTACTGAGCCGTGTAGGACTCCACTTGTAACCTTTTCTCTCCTTGATACTGCTCCCTCATACACAACTCTGTGATATTTATCAGACAGCCAATCCCCAATCCAACTAACTTGATATCCAAACTGATATGCCATAACTTAATTATCAGCTTATCATGTGGCACCCTCTCAAATGCCTTTGTAAAATCCAAAAATAAATGGCAGAATATGCCTTTCCCCCTCATCAACTGCACTTGTTAGTGATTATAAAAGACAATTGGATTACTAAGCAAGAGCATCCCTTAACAATTCCATGCTGACCCCTCAGAGATAACATTACCGTCATTTGCCCAGTACTGTATGTGATCTCTCACTAATTTAACCAAAATCTTAACAACTACAGAAGAAATACAAACTGGCCTATAGTTTGACACTTTCCTTCTACCACCTTCTTGATGCAATGGGATGATCTTACCCTCCTTCCACTCCTTGGGCAGCTTTGCCATAGCCACACTCTCATTGAAAAGCCAACAGAGCTCTTAATTCCTTACACATTCTCTTAAAATGTATGGTGAAATCGTATCCAGTTCCATTGCCTTATTGACATCCAGAAAACTTAGTATTTGTAACCCACTCTCCTCTTGCACTTCTAAACCTTGAACCCTCCCCATCACTCTTACAATAAAACTCTTTTTTCCAGGATGAAATACCCTAATAAAATGATCATTAAACAATTCCACTCTGTCTTCTGTATCAGTCATTCTACTCTCATTTTCATCTAACAGTATCATTCTTCCAGAGTCAATTCTCCTCCTACTGGCCACATAATGAAAGGATTTCCTTGGATCTCAGGGATAATCTCTTCTCATATTGAAGTTTTGCTTTCCTCTTTCTTTACCATGCTGGTCTTTCCTAGCTTGAGTCTTATATTCCTCATGCAACTCACCCCCTCTCCTTATTCTTTTTCCATAGCTTCCTTTTCATCTCCAGTTCCTGTTTGATATCGTTAGTCTTCCACTTTACACCAAATATTGTTCTCTTTTTTCATTTAAGGTATATAATTTGCCATTGCTGTTAATAAATATTTCTTCGCTAGTTCCCATGCACTGGTGATATCGCTCCTTTCCAATTCTTTTACCCATGGTACTCTCCCAAGCTGATTTCTGAGATTATTATAATCACTAACATACATAAATTCCCTTCTTCTTTTTCTTCTTGACATCTCTGCCTGTCTACTTTATCCCCCAAGACAAGACCAGATGGTCACTCTCTCTCCAGCTGTGAGTAGGGATGACATGTCAGTTATTATCAGGTTCTCTGATGCCAAGACCAAATCCAGAACTCGTGAGCCTCTTGTTTCTTCTACTACACCTTCCTTGAGGCATTTGTCCCTCAAGAATTCCAGAAATTCTATTCCCTTAGTACTAAATGCTGTTTCCTCTTCCCTGTTTAGTAGCTAAAATCTCCTATAATGATCACTCATTTTGCAATTGCCAAACTCGATCGTCTAAACAGTTGAGTTTGGCAATTCTGCCAATTCTGGGGAACAGAACATGTTTGCCAAACATCTTCTGTTCCTCAAACTTTGTATTTCCTGGCCTATAGCAACATCATATTAAATATCCTGTCCTGTCCACCCTCATCTCATGCCATTCACTCTCAAAACCATTAGTGACATTTCCTTCTACCTTCTCCACTCTGAAAGGACATAACACATCATTTATAATAAGCAATAGTCCACCCCCTTCCTTTCCTGCTGAAATACACTATACCCTTGTATTTTTATTTTTGTCAGTATATCATCTTTCATCAGCCATGTACTGACCCAGTCATCTTTGGACAGGCTGAGGCTATCAATGCCACCAATTCATCTCCTTTATTTGTAATATTCCTGGAACTTGTATAAAATATCAACAATTAATTATCAGTATTTCTATATTTATTATTATTCCTTCCAGACTCCATTTAACTTTGCATAATACCATATGCTCCCCCATCTTCCAAGTCTGTCCTCAAGAGAGGCCACCTCTGTTTGCATCCACCTCGACAACTTGAGTTTCCCTGCACTAATACTCTCGCTTGCTCTGAGAACAACATTCTCTTGATGTCTATATTTCTCCTCTTTCAAATGCAATCTGTCTTCTCTCACATATAGCTCTCTTCTGTTCTCAAATGCGCTCCAAACATCTACTTACTCCAATCCTCTGTTTCAACACATTCTCACTGTCAGGCTGTTCATTATTGTTGCTCTTCTCTTCATCTCTGCATTATCATATCTAGTTAACACACTATCTTCCCTCTCACAATCTTAGGCATAAACCTCAAATCTTTTGCTACCCTATTTGCATAATATCTCAAGTCATTTGTATCCACAATCACATCATCCACTCTTTCACCTTGCTTAATTGCCATATTAATGCTCCCCTCTTTCTTCAGGCAAGCTCCTCTAGCATTCTATCTCATATTCCGTGATTCATTGAATCTTAATACATCACACATCTTACTTCTCCATTCATTTCCTGCTCACCTGCATCTCTCTCTCCCTCCCCCCTTGCATTTCCACTCCCACTTATCTCTTATCACAAGCAGGATTCTTGGACAGAAGGTTTCAATTATAGAACCAATCTATATATCTGCAGTTGTAGTCAAGGTATTGAACAGGTTGATTTAGAAATAGGATACAGGATCAAGTTTCTTATATAATGAGACTTTGGAACTTCATAATTATATAAACACATATACCATAGTAAAATATTTTATGTATCATAAGACATCATCATCAGTGTAAGTGTAGAACAACAATGATGAAATTCGAAAACAGAAGAATTGTAAAATGCATGTATTGCAATATAATCCATCTAAGCATGCAGTCATGTATTAGGATAAACCACTATTTCAATAGGAGTATAATAAATAAATTATATATATATTTATTTATTTATTTATTTAATGCAGTCGAGGATAATAGTTTCCCAAACTTTAAGAATAGAAAAGCAGTCATTACAATTAATGTTTGGGAAATTATTATTCTCATTTATATTTAGGAAACTGTTATCTTCATTTATAAATATGAGTATTCATGTAATGAGTACTGAAGTAAGGCTTCAGCACTTTCCTTGAATGAATGCTCATATTTATAAGTAGATCCATCTAAAAGTTTGATATTATCCAAGTCAGATTTATGAGGTTAGATAAGTCGGATGTGGCTGTGATATTTCAAGAAACATTTCTTGACTGATCTGACCATATGACATGTTGCAAAAACATGGGACTTGGTAAACACCAGGTTGCATAATTGGTGAAAATTTGTCTTTTGGAGAAGGTAAGATTGTGAATTTGGTTGATAGGTTTTCCAGGTAGCATTGAGTTGGAATTTCTTCAAAATCTTTGCCATGTTCATGTTCCAAAGCAACCTTAATATAAGGTGCAGAAGTTCTGTGGACATTTTTTCCTTAGAGGAAGACTATTAATCTCTCTACCAGCTGGGATGGATGAAACAGTGAAACCAAATTGCACTTCTTATCCATGTAATTCAATAGGTGTTACAGAATCGTATCCTGATTTTGCTGGACGTCATGGCTGTTTGGATGTTAACTGCAAAGTTGGGGAAATTGTTATCCCCAGTTGTATTATATATATATATATATTATTACATGTATTTAATTCCAATATTTTTATATACCTATCCAATATTATCCAATGTTATATTCCCATCCCAATATATTTTATTGTTTAATATCAAAACTTGTGATGATACTTGATTTTTGAGAATGGACTTTTTATTATAATTGAAATGAGTAGAATTTTTTTATCAATGAACGAGAGTTGTCTTTGCCTGACAACATTTAACTAGAATTGTTTGCTTTTGAATGATTAAGGATATTGGATTTATGATTTTTGTTATCCCATATATTCAGGATGATTTAATAAGAATGTTTCCTGATATTATTTCTTTTGGACAAGAGGTAACTTTTTTTTTTTTTTAAATTTAGAAACTTTTTTTGTGTGTGTGTGTGTTAGTGGAATCTTAAGCTATCATCTGGTTGGTAAAATGATCTTTTACATGATTCACTTATTTGTTGTTGTTGTCATATTCTATTTTATTCATTATCATTCATTATTTCAACTTTGGTTATATTTTTTTCTGTTGTATAACTTGTTTTTTTTTAGGGGTGGGGGGGAGATTCAGATTTGATGAGAATGTTGGTACATTTAAACAATTATTCATGACTGCATCTTGAAGATGAATCAAAGATCCCACTTTCAGTATTCATTTTTATTTCTAATTTAGGTATAGTCTAGTTGTACTAGCAAAATTATGATCTCCACTGAGGACTATGATAGTTTCTTTAAATAATAATTGTAACAAGAAATTCACAACTACATGATCTTGATGTGGTTTTAAACAAGAGCAGCTGCTCCACAGCATCCCTTTTTACTAGAACTGTAAACACGTTGAATTTGTTTCTCCTCTGGAACAACCCTCCTTATAATGAGTTTCCCAACAGTGATGATGAATGAGATGATGGTGAGAATGTGCAGGAAAAGAGGTCTGGAATATGTGGATGCATCGAGTATGTTTGAGGATAGAAGGGAGCTGTATGCAAGAGATGGATTACATTTGAATGCAGAAGGGTCCAGGCATTTGGAGATACTTGTTTTCTGGACAACTTAGTGTGTCAGGACAGAGAAACTAGAATTATATGGGTGGAATGTTGCAGGGATGGCCTCATGTGGGGATATTGGCTTGAGAAATGAGGGGAGGAGGGATGTACACTATATTATAGAGCCAGGTGGAGTATGAAGGAAGGAATAATGACTATTAGAATACTGGAAGCACTGGTTTTTCTGTATATAAATGCTAGGAGCATTAGAAATAAAGGGAATAAGCTTGTGGCATTGATTGACTCATTCTCTCTGAAGGTTGTTGGTATCAGTGAAACTTGGTTAACTGAGAATGATGTTCTGACATGGACAGAAATCAAAGGTATAGTCTATTTCATCATTATCAGTGGCTTTAACAGGTGCACCACTTAAGCACCCACAGCCTTCCAGTTATTCTTGGACTTTTCAACCATAATATGAGGATAAGGCAGTTACTCATATGCCTCCATGTATTCTTGTCTGTAAATTGCGTGTATTCTACTGGCCAGGTTGTCCATTTTGAGGGACGAAAAACCTGAGTTTCTGGGGGGGGGGACCCTCCACCTCCACATGAGACCGACTAATTCACCTTCAGTTGAACGAGACCAGATAAAGGTTCCTTAGGCTACGGATGGGAATCAAATCCAGGTCTTTCCAGCCAAAGGGCTTTGTCCATACCGACTGAGCTACTGAGGCTAGAGAAGGTACATGGTAGCAAAGTGTTACTCATGATAAGACATAAATTGGGTGCTCTCAGGGTGGAGAATCTCAGTGACTTGGTGAGAATAACACCAAGGGTTTTGAGAGTATATAGTATGAGATAGATGTTTATAAGATAAGATATTTAGTTGGATGTTGCTGCAGATCAGGGAATATAGATGGTGGTGAGCAGGAATTGTTTTGTCAAATTAATTTGATAAGTGTAAATCTAGTGATAATTATGGGGGACATCAACTATAATGATGTAAACTGGTTAGAAGACACAGCATGCAGCAATAAGGGAACTGAATTTTTAGATTTCTTGAGGGGAGAACTGTCTTAGGTAGCATGGAGTGGAGTGAATATGAGGATCAAGAGTTTTGAATTTGGTCAAAGCGTCAAAGGATATGATTGTGACTGACATGACATACTTGCTCCCTCCCCGTTTGGGGGGGGGGGCAAGTATGTTTCTGTTTTGATACCTTCACATGCCTATTCATATTCCATGTAGTCCTGACAATGGAGGACGAATAGGCATGTGAAGGCATCAAAATCTGTTTTGATACCTTCACATGCCTATTCATATTCCATGTAGTCCTGACAATGGAGGACGAATAGGCATGTGAAGGCATCAAAACAGAAAGAATTTATATGGAATTATAAAGAAGGTGACTATCACAAATTTAGAAACCAGCTTACAATAGTGCAATGAATGAAGAATTTGAAGGAAGAGGTGGGGGTCATTAGTGCATGGGAGATATTTAAGAAAAAATTGTTGATAGCAGTGAAAGATTGTATACCTTTATAGTCAGTTGGATGACAAAAAGGAAGAGAACAAGAATTTCTGAAGAAAAAGAGATTATGGAAGGGACATAAAGAGATAGGTGGAGCACAGTTGCATGAGGAATATAAAGCTTAGGTTAAGAATGTGACTAATATTGTAAGGAGAGAAAAATTATAATATGAAAGGAGACCGACACTGCTTTCCAAGGAGTTTTTTGCTATATGGCAAGTAGAAGAAACAATGATAGGGGGATGTATTACCTTGCTGGGATGAGATGGGAATCAGGTGACCAAATCAGACTACATAGTTATTTAATAATGAGCTATTTAATGATCACTTTATTAGAGTGTTCCATTCTGGTACAGCAGACTTTATTCTTAGAATACGTGTGTAGAGGCTTAAGTGCTGTGAGGACATCATGTTGGAGGCTTAATGGATTTTTTACAACACTCAAAAAGAATTAAAATAGAATTTAATACTTCCTATATTTTGTCCTAGTCACTAGGACATCTACGGGGATTACAAAAACAATTAATGTAACATATACACAAATAACAAACAATACTAAGCCCAACCACGTGGGTGACACTAAAGTCCTATCTAGGTAGAGCGCCCTCTAAGGGCAGTAGTAGGTGGCCTGGAATGTAAGGTGGGAACTCTGGTGATGAGTGTTTCCCAAATCTTCAAAAGCTTAATGCAACCGTATTTATTGAGATTTGGTTGGTGTTTGAGAGCTGCTGCTGCTTCTAAGAAAAGTCTCTCTTTCTTGAATTTGCTGTGGTGGAGCATGGTGGTTTTCTTCCATGATACCCTGTGGGTGGTGTCCAAAACATGGTCAGCTAAGTCTGAATGGCCATAGTTGTGTTTGTAGATGTAAGACTTGTGTTCCTCTAGACTGATGGATGCCGATCTGCCTGTCTGTCCAAAGTACGCCAGCTTACAGGAACAGGGTACTTTGTAAACTCCAGGCAGAGAGAGAGGAGGGAGCTGATCTTTCGTAGAACGGATAAGGGTAGCAAGTTTGCGGTGGGGCTTATATGCTGTGTGTAGGTTGTACTGTTTTAGTATCTTGGCTATTTTTTCGGATGTGCCACGGATGTAGGGTATGGTGATGGCATTTTTAAAATCTTGTTGACGAGAAGGACGGGGAATGGGGGAGGAGTTGATTATTTTTTTAATACTGTGATCGCTGTAGCCATTGGAGAGGAAAGTGCTGTGTATGTGGTTAAACTCAGTAGTGAGGGCAGTTCCACTGGAACAAAGATTGTGGGCTCTTGTGGGTAAGAGTTTTAATAATGCCATATTGTTGAGAGGGGTGGTGGTGGGAGAGTTTGTGAATGTATCTGCCTGTGTGTGTGGGTTTTCTGTATACGGTGAAGGTAAGTGTATCATTAGGCAGGCGTGTGACTAAGGTGTCTAGGAAGGGTAAACAATTGTTCTTTTCCTTTTCCATAGTGAACTGGATTCTTGGATGTAGACTATTGAGATGACTGAGGAATGAGTCTAAAGTGTCTGGGCCATGAGGCCAAATAGAGAACACATCATCTACATATCTTAGCCAGATAGAAGGTTTGAGTGGGGCTGAGTCTATGGCTCGTTTTTCGAAATCTTCCATATAGAAATTGGCAAGGGGGGGTGAGAGGGGGGAACCCATGGCAGTTCCCTCTATCTGCTTGTAGATTTTGTTGTTCCAAGAGAAATAATGGCAAAGGAAAAGAGATCTAAGATGTCAGAGGGAAAAACGTTTTCTAAGAGAGATAAGGTGTCAATTAAGGGAATATTGGTAAACAAAGATGAGATATCAAAGATTTATTCTTAGAAGATTAACACGTTCACTGCCAACTACGATTATACTCATAGTTGGTATATGTGCCTCACAAGCCAACTATGAATATACTTGTATGTTGATTACCGACCTCCTATGCCAAGCACGAATTAACCCATTGTATAAGCACGTTAATTTGGACTCTTGGCTTGTGAATAAAGTAGAGAGCACGGCTGTGGGGTTTGGTAGAAGGAAAATAATTTCAGCAATTGTTGCGTAAACTGTGTATTTTTTAATGCAAGTAAAACAATTTTTTGAAGTTTTTTCAACATATACATATATTTATATATGATATATCATCGTCTGAGTCATCGCTATAGTCATCTGTAGGATTATAATCATCTTTGGAATCGGAACCAAATAATTCATTATATTCATCGTCTCTCATATTAGTGTAAGCTTCTAATTCTTCATCAGTGAGCTTTCTTTTACTGGCCATGGCGTAATTGAAGGTTTTTATTTGGATAATTTTAAATAATTATAAGACCAGAAGCAATAAACCTTACTGCACTGAATGCTGAACGTCACTGACTCTGAACTGAAGTTGCACAGTCGTCAGCACATGTAAGACATAGGTGTGTGTGGGTGGGGGTACTAGATTACTCGTAGTTGGCGTATGAAACAAAATTCTCTGTTAAGCCAGCTACAAGATAACTTGTACTGACCTTGTAGAAGTGAAAGTGCTTGGTGTGCGGTAACAAACTATGCCCGAGGAGTGTGGCAGCAAATGTGTTAACAAGTGGCGAAGTGTTAGAAGTGAATGAAGAGGATGTATTTAATACTGAGTATACTAAATGTCAGTAAAGTAGGGAGACCAGATGGATTTGGCTACATATTTTAAGAGAATTCCTTGAATCAGTCTCAGTTCTGAAAAACTTCCGATAGAAGTGAATGAAGAGGATGTATTTAATACTGAGTATACTAAATGTCAGTAAAGTAGGGAGACCAGATGGATTTGGCTACATATTTTAAGAGAATTCCTTGAATCAGTCTCAGTTCTGAAAAACTTCCGATAGAAGTGAATGAAGAGGATGTATTTAATACTGAGTATACTAAATGTCAGTAAAGTAGGGGGACCAGATGGATTTTGCTCCATGTTTTAAGAGAGTTCCTTGAATCAGTCTCAGTTCTGAAAAACTTCCCAAACCTCAACAAATTTGGGTATATAAGACTGCCCCAAATTTGGGAAGCTTGCATTCTAAGAACGTCAGCCCAGTGTTCAAGATAATCCAATTTAGTCCACTAGGCAGCACCGTTACGAGTGTAGGACCAACTTCAGTTGCCTTTCTTCAGCCTTATTTGCTTGGTGTTAGTGCCTGCATGATCCCTGAAAATGGCAGTTTAACATTGCCAAAACATAGGTAGTTATTAATTAAAGAGTTTATAATTAATAATATAGTTTACGTTGTCATTTCCTAAAAAATTAGAAGTGACATAGCACATTTAAGAGAATGTGCTATGGAACTGACTGTGCTGTTATTAGCTGTTTATTGAAAGTCTTTCAATGGGGCAAGACTTTCATTCCTGAAGAGGGGAAAGAGGGTAACATCATACCATTGCATAAGGGTGGTAGTAGAATGAAGCTAATAAACTTATAGGCCTGTGTGTATTTCTTCTGTAGTGATTATATTTTGAAGAAATTGGTTCTACTACCACCATTGCATAAGGGTGGAAGTAGAATGAAGCTAATAAACTTATAAGCCTGTGTGTATTTCTTTTTTAGTGATTAAATTTTGAAGAAATTGGTAAGAACTTGTATGCAGAATTGAGCAGATGAGGGTAATATTATTTAAGCAGGTCTGCATGGATTTGTTAAAGGATGCTTTTGTTTTAATAATCTGGTTACCTTTTGCAATAGAGTAATAAGAGCAGCTGATTAGGGTAAGGCATACACTGTCATTTTTTTGGAGAGTTCCAAGGCAATTGACAGGGTGCTCTATGACAAGTTGATTTTTAGGTTTCATCATATGAATTAGATATCAGGTTAGTGGATTGGACTGGTGATTGGCTCTTTAATAGATATCAGAGAGTTGTATAAGCATTATCAGGAAGTAAGAAAGTTACAAGTGGAGTTCCACAGGGTTCAGTCCTGGGACCATTACTGTTCAATCTTTATGTCAGTGATATGGCCTTACAAGAAGACGTGAATAAATTGAGTGATTGGGCACGGAAATGGGGATGTGAGTTCAATGTTGCAAAATGTAAGGTTTTAAAATTTGGAAAACAAAGATGAGATGCAGAATTTATTCTTGGTGAGGATATATTGTTGGAGGTGGAGGAAATAAGAGATCTGGGGGTGATAGTGGATAAGGATCTGAAATTTAGGGGACACATAGCCAAAATTGTGAAGACAACACAAAGGCTTCTGGGAATGATGTGGAGGACACTGACTTGTAGAAGTAGGGAGATTCTTGTTCTGTTGTATAAGATGACATCTCTTTCCCCCAACAGGGGGAAAGAGATGTCATCTCAGTTATTATCACCTCTTCTGGTGCTATGACCAAATCCCAAACTCTTGAACCTTGTGGTCCTTCTATTACATGTTGCCTAAGACATTTGTCCCTCAAGAATTCTAGAAATTGCATTTCCTTATTACTACATGCATTTTCCTCTTCACAATTTATACTGCCATAGTTAAAATCTCCCATGACAATCATTCTTCTTGCACTTCCCAAGCTCAACTGCCTAAACATCTCACAGTCCTCACCCCATGTACTCCTTGGCTTGTAGCAACACCACACTAAATATCCTGTCTTACCTGCCTCTACCTCACATCATATATTTTCAAAAACCATTAGTGTCACTGCCCTCCAAAGCCTCCACTCTGAGACGACATAAGTCATCGCTTATCATAAGCAGTACTCCACCATCTCATTTTCCCTCCCTATCCTTCGAAAAATGCTATACCCTGCTACTTCTATTCCTGTTATTATATCATCTTCCATCAACCACATCTCAGAGATCCCAATAATCTTTTACAGGCTGATGCTATCAGCACCACCAATTCAACTCTTTTATTCCGAATACTTCTGGCATTAGTATAAAGCATAAAAATGTCATTGTTTCTATACTTATCCTTATTCCCTTCTGACTCCACTGGACCCAGCTTTACCCCAATGTATTCCCCCTTCTCCCAAGCACCTGTTCCCACAAGAGGCCACCCCTGCTACCATCCACCCCGGTACATCTAGTTTCCCTGCATTGACACACTGACTCATTCAGAGAAAGCAATCTCTCAAGATGCTTATATCCTTCCTGTCCTCAAATGTCCTCCAAGCATTCACATATTCCAAGCCTAACTTCTTACACATTCTGGCTATCATGCTATTCATTATTAATGTTATTTTACTCAGCTCGTCATCATCATACCTGGGCAACACACACACACACACTATCTTCCGTCTCTGGGTTTTCTTAGAGAGACTTCAAGAACTTCAAGCATGAATCTCATATCTCTTGCCACCCGATTTGCATTGCCTCTCAAGTAATTTGTGCCCACCATCACAATCATCTCAACCACCCTTTCACCCCGCTTAATTGTCATAGCCACACTTTCTGTTGTTCCTCCAGGCAAATGCTCCTCTGATATCCTATCTTGCATGCCACAGATCATTGAGTCTCCATACATCACATCTCTTACACCTCTGTTCCTTGATTGCTCAACTGCATCCCTCACTATCTCTCCTTTAACGCTTTCTCTCCGTGTTCTCCCCTACTTACCTTTCTCCCCTACTTACCTGCCATCTTGGCATCTCTATCCCTTGTTCCAGCACTCCTTTGCAGTCTTGTCATTCCCTCTCTCCTACTGTTTCTTTTCTCTCCTCTTCTATCATTCCCAAAACTCTCTCTCTCTCTCTCTCTCTCATTCCCTCTCGTCTACTGTTTCTATTCTCTCCTCTTTTATCATTCCCATGACTCTCTCTCTCATTCCCTCTCTTCTACTGTTTCTATTCTCTCCTCTTCTCTCATTCCCATAACTCTCACTCACTTCTACTCTGATTTGTTACATTCATCTCTTCTGTTCACTTATTGTCATCTTTCACACTTCTCAACTCATTCCTGAGACATTCCACCTCTTTCAGTTCATCTGTCTCTCTCTGCTCACCATTCATCCTCCCAATTAAGACCATCTCCGAAAACTTCACAATTATTCAAACTTTCCATACTTCCCACTCTTACTTTTTCATTTATATTTTGCTCGTTATTCTCTCACACTACTCCTCTCTCTTGGTCGACATGCTCCTGCCTCCGATGCAATGCTGCTGAGGTCAGTTATGATAATCTCTAACTCACAAAGTTCTTCCTATTTCCTCCATTTTCCACATATATTATTATTATTAAACAAGACCTCATGGAGTCAAAGACTCATCTAGGAATATGTACTCCACCATCTGTCACCTGCCATATACCCAACTGCCAGGGTGTGTACATACCACAAGCACTTCATGCCACAAAATCCTGTAGTATTCTATGCAAAATGTAGTCCTTAAATGGGGAAGGACTTGGTGACAAGCCATTCTTAATTTGAGGTGCAGCTGTCACCATCATTTAAATAGTGCCGAGTGCTAGGAACTACTACAACTGTATACTATAAGCTATACTTATGCATTTTTTCTTCTCTTCTACTGCAGAATGCATCTGACTCTGGCCTCGCCCTCTCGGTAAAAATAAACACAATATACACAACAGCTAAACTCCAAAAACAACACTACTGAAGGACACTTGTATTGCTGAAAAATGTAACACAATTTGTGACAAAAGCCACACAATATACTGATTGAAAAACACTTTTTCTTTAGCACAGCTCAAATTTCAATTTGCAACGTAAAGCTATTAATTGAAATGGTATTAAAAATCCATCATTATTTCAAGGCCTTATGTTTTGCAACAGTTGAAACTTAAAAGCTTTCAGATCAATTTGAAAACTTCAAATTCATCTGAGAGCTTATGAGAATGCAGCCTTCATCATTGGAGTCACCTGCATATGGTGCTATTTAAACTGCCTAGACGTCTATGTGTTTTCCTTTTATGAATATATAAAATACTTATATACTATTAATTAACGTTTCAAAAAACTTTTTGGATGTTGCTGAATTTTCAAAACATTTTGGGAGATTTTGAGTTTTCAGATTTTTCTTGTCATTTGGGCACACTGTAAACTATTTCTTTGCAAAATTACAACCTTCTAACCTTACGGGAAATGGATAAACATTGTGATTTCGCACTTAGGAATGTACATATTTATATGTAAATAAAATAAACAGTAATCTACATTATTTAAGATTACATAATAATTATTTTTATTTTCTTTCTAGTTGTGGTGTACGGTATCATCATGGAATGGACTGCACAATGTATCAGAGAATGAAGATTGATCCAGATTATTCCTTAAAGGTATATCAAGATATACAGTGCTTATCAGTTCAGGAGAATTATTTGCAAAAATCAAAAAATTGTGTACAGTTCTTTTTGTTAAATACTGATGCCACTTATGTCAACTTATTATTTATTTTTGTAGAATTTTTGGTTACATTTCATAGCCATTTTCAGTATGGTAGGAAGATAAAACAAAAACAAATGACAATTAAATTAAAAGCATGTGACATTATATGTGCAATCAATTTCATGAGGATAACTTCTGCAAATGAATGAGAATGAGAGCATAAATTTGATTCTTGGGTTTACTTGATTCAAATTTTCTCAAGAAATTCATGAAGATTGGAAAACAAAGAGTTCCATACAGCAAAAAAGCATATTAACTTTTATGTCCCCATTGTACAAGGCTTTGATCAGGCTGCATATGGATTAGTGTGCACAGATTTGATCACCTAGTTTTCAAAAGGATGATGAGTTGTTGGAGAGGATTCGGAGACGATTGACTGAGTTGTTTTCTGGTCTCTGGAATATAAGAACAAATGGAGTGAATGCAAATTACACTGCCTACTGTAATTTGCATTCACTCATTGGATAGAAGGAAGAGGGGAGACATGATCGAGGCATATAGGTTGGTAAGGGATAATTACCACACTAACAGAGTTGGGATTTTTCATAGAATATCTGGAAACAAGTGGAGAATGAGAGGCTATCCCTGGAAGCTGTATAAGGTGTTGGGGGGGGGGGGGGGGGCATAGGTCTTTTTGCATGGAGAGGGGAAGGTGATTGGAATGCATTGAGTGAGAGTATGGTGAGTGCAGAGACAGTGTCCCTGCACTCACCATACTCTCACTAATCTAAGTGGACATAAGGAGCATGTGAGGGTGAATATCATGAGGTTTTTGAGAAGAGTGAAAGGTTTTCAGTGTTTTGCTGAGGTATGACAATGATGAGTTGCGACAGAGAGCCAAAATAATGAATAGTATGCTAGTGTGAAGAGAAGGGACAATTTGTGGATGTTTGGCATGTTTGAGGAAAGAGCGAAATTATACAGGCATGAAGAGTTGCATTTGAATGGCTTTGGAGTGAGTGCACTGGAGAAAGTGTTGTTGGATGAAAGCACAGCGTGTGATGTGTGCAAGGGATCAGAAGCAAGAGATGAAGTGAAAAATCAGAAGAGTGGTATTGAAGAGACAGAAGTGCTTGGCAGTGAAAATAGTAATAATGTGAAAGATGAAGAGAGAATGGGAATGCAAGAGGAACAGGGAAATGGGGGGGGGGGGCAGGACATGGCATCAGGAGAGTGGGTGTTGAAAGAGTTGCAGTGAATATAAGTAAGTATGAAGATGGAGTATATTGCGATATGGGTGCGGAAGTTGAGACGGAGCAAATATACGTGGTAAGTGGTGATAAAGGTGATTGAACAGGTGTGGTGGAGAAATCACAACCATCAGAAGGGTTGCAAAGGCTTGGATAGAACTGGTAAGAGACTTAAACATTAATTACTGTCAGAAATAAGGCAGATGAAATGGTTTCATTTATCGAGTTTATTCACCCCAAATTCATTGGAATAAGTGAAACATGGTTGAATGATGATGATGATATTCTAACAGGAATAGAAATGGTAGGGGATGCAGTATTTTTCAGGAGGATAGAAATGACAAGAAGGGAGAGGGAGTGCTGTTGATGATAGCAGGGGAATTATGTCCACATAAGGTAGACATAAAAGAGGGAAATGATAGCAATGATTGTGAGTCAGTGTGGTGTAACGTGGAGGTTGACAGGAAGACATATTTAGTTGGATGTTGCTATAGGTCCAGAGTTAGTGAACAAAGTAAGGATAATTATTATGGATGATTTTAATTAAGGCAGTATAGAATGGAATAAAGAGATAGCATCTGAGAATAATGGAAAATTGATTTCTTCGCTTCTTGAGAAATAACTATCTCAGGCAGCACGTAAAGGAGACTATGTGATGAGAATGTTAGATCTGATCATTCATTAGAGGATGTAATTGTTAGTTGGGTTTCACATTTTCCTCTAGTTGGTGAGAGTGATCATGAAGTGATCACCTGGGTTGTGGCTAGCCATATACAGACTTTTGTGAGGAATTATAAGGCTGGTGATTATGACAAGCTTAGTAGATTGCTGGGAACTATAACATGGAATGAGGAGTTGAGCGATAAGGAAATAAATGCTGCTTGGAAACTGACAAAGAAATACATAATAGCAGCAAGTGTGAATGCATTCCAAAGGCCAAAAAGGCTGAATCAGGTAGTTTCAGGTGGATAAAATGGATGAATGAGTAGATTAATAATGAAATCTGGAAAAAGAAGGTACTTTGGAGGAAATACAAGATGAATAATGGTAATAATCAGTTACATGAATAGTATAAAGAACAAGTCAGAAGAGTTAGTAAGGAAAACAAAAGTTGTTACATGCAGAAATTGGTAAATCAGGCAAAGAAATACCCTAGAGAGGTTTTTAGATATGTGGCAAGTAAAAAGATCAAGGTAAGATGATGTTAATGGATGAAAATGATAGAATGATAACTGCTGCATTTTTGAGGTATTCAGTGATCAATTTATAAGGATGTTTCATTCTAATTAGGGTGGAATCATGAGGAACTTAATTGTAGCAGACATAGGAGAGGATGGCTTAATTGTGAGTGAGCAGGAGGTATATGAGGAAATAAATTAGCTCGATGTCAGTAAGGCGATAGGATTTGATGATGTATTACTATGCCTCCTAATGGAATCTTTCAGTGAATTGGCAGTAGCATGGGCATGCCTGTTTAATAAGAGTCTTACAACAGCACAGGTTCCAAGGGAGTGGAAGAAGAGTAAATTGTTCCACTGCATACAGCTCTAGCTACAAATTATAAGCCAATATGTATATCTGGATTTGTGGTGAAGATACTAGAAAGATTGGAGAGAAGTAGAATACAGAAATGGATTGATAACAGCAGTATTCCCTGTGGTTATGAAAATGGATTTGTTAAAGGGAGATCATGTTTCACTAACTTACTTATGTACTATAACAAGGTGACAAATGCCTTGGACAGGGGAGATGCATATACAGTGGAGTACTTTGATTTTGCAAAAACTTTTGATAGACTGCCACACGACAAGCCATTAAATAAATTGAAATAGATGGGATTGGATAACAGACTTCTGAGCTGGATTAGTGACTGGCTGTCAGATAGGTAAGTTGTATATTGGGATGCAGTATCCCGAATGAGGAAGGTCACCAGTGGTGTATCGGAGTGGTCAGTTTTGGGACCATTGTTGTTCAATTTGTATGTTAATGATATTGGAATGGCTTTAACTAGTTGATATGCAGCTGTTTGCAGATGATGCAAAATTGAGAACATTGCAGAGTCAAGTGAATGTTCTGATCTTACAGGAGGACTTGAATAGATTGCATGAATGGGCAGGTAAGTGTAACTACAGGACTGTCAACAGGATATAGCATAGAGGCAGCCTGCCTCACAGCGCACTGAGGTAGGTGCCGTCACTATGCTGACAATTCCTGTTTGCGTAGCAAGTGCAGAAAGAAGGTTTTTCCAAATTTAAACTGATTAAAAATTATTTGCGAACAGCAATGACTCAAGAAAGATTGGGTGGTCTAGCAACTATAAGGAGGTGTCATGTAATAATAATAATAATATCGATAGAGGCGGACATAGCCTATAATTTAAATTTAGAAGAGCTTATGAACAGTTTATTGTGCGATATTCTCGTAGCGCAAACATTTAATTAATATTATTATGTAATCATTTTGCATTAATGTTTCTCTTGTAATAAAAACAAAATAGCAATTTGAGATTTTCTTATATTTTTGTCTTATAATCCATCAGGGGCGATATTTAGTTATTCGGCTCAGGGCACAGTTTAATCTGGCAATGACCCTGTGTAACTATCAATTCAGTGTTGCAAAGTGTAAGGTTTTGAGATTTGGTAAGCAATGATGGGATGCAAAGAACACATTTGGTTGGGAAACTTTAAAGGAAGTAGAGGAGATGAGAGATCTAGGAGTGATGGTGGACAGTGACCTGAAATTCGGGGGGGGGGGGGCACAAGTTTTGAAGGCATCACATTGGATAATAACAATGATGCAGAGGACCCTGACATGCAGAAATAGAGAGGTTATGATGCCATTGTATAAGGCCTTGCTCAGACCTCATATGGATTATTATGCACAGATTTGGTCACCAGGATGTGTTGGAAAGGACCCAGAGGAGATTCACAGAGGTGGTCAGTGGTCTTTGGAATATAGAGTATGAGAACAGATTGAAAGAATGTAAGTTGCAAATAGGAAGAAGAGGTGGGGATATGATTGAGACATATAAGCTAGTCAGGATTTGCTATCAGGTTGACATGCAAGAGATTTTTCATAGAATGGGAGAGGGGGGGGGGTAGAACATGAGGCCATTGCTGGAACTCTATAATGAGGCTGTGGGCAAAGGTTCTTTGCATGGAGAGTAGTTGGTGAGTGGAATGCATTACCTGAGTGGTTTTGTGAATGTATTAGTTTAAGGCATTGTACAATAGTCTGTACCTCCCACCATGAGTCTCCGACTCCATGAACGTTGGATGATAATAATAATAATTGACATATGTGGGTGGTCTGAAAAGTTCTCGGCCTCGACCATAGATGGCAACATTATTGGCATGATTTTTTTTTTCTAAGTTGGTACATCTTTCATAAGCATCCATGTGAAATTTCAAGTCATTCTATCAAGTAGTTTGTTTTATACAGCTGTCTAAAGTAAAAGTGTTGTCTGTATCCCTTGAAATGGATAAAATCGAGTATTGTGCAGTTATAAAATTCTTTGTAAAAGAAGGTTTAATGCCAAAAGAAAATCATTTGAAGTTCATAAAAGTTTATAGATACTCTTCTCCTTCTTTTTTGACAAACCCATTTCAACAATTAAAAAATGGGCTGCTGAGTTTAAACGTGGCCATACCAGCCTTGAAGATGATCCACGTGAAGGACGTATAAAAACTGTAACAACATGCTGGAATATATGTATTAGTCTTAAGGGAGATTATATTGAAAAATAAAAATAATTTTGAAATTATAAATTAGTTTTTTCATTGTTATGCTGAGAACTTTTCAGACCACCCTTGTATAGTTTGTTGTTTTAAGGATACTTGCGACAAATTTAAATATCTTTCTTGTGATTACGTGATTATATCATCCCTTGTATAGTATACTAGGGTTGACATATTGTTAAGATAATGGGACTGAACAGGGAAAAAACATCATTATAGGAAGCCAGATTTTGTGATTAAGAGCCAAGAATGATCAACACTGTGAGCTCCTCATAGACGTTTGGAGAACATACTTGAACTTTTTGAGTTCATTAGACATATGGGAACAACTTTATTTATTTATTTAACAAAGAAACTCCTTTTCTCCCAAGTATTTCTGGCATCAGTAAGAAATTAATAATAATGAAGTAATATAACTTGGTGTTTTTTAAAACAAAACACAGTCACAATCTCTTAGTTTCTTGCAAAGAAAAAATGTAGTTTCTGTTTGTGTTAATATTTACTTTAGCAGTCGAATGAGTTTTATCTTATCATTATGTAAAAATAGTGTAACATGCATGTAATTGTGTGTGTGTGTGTGTGTGTGTGTGTGTGTGTGTGTGTGTGTGTGTGTGTGTGTGTGTGTGTGTGTGTGTGTGTGTGTGTGTGTGTGTCTATGCATGTATATACAGCATTTTTCTTTTATTTTTTTCAGAAATGGATGAAAGAACAGCCTACTGGTCGCAAAACATGCCCAACATGTGGAATTGCTATTGAAAAAATTTCAGGATGTAATCACATGACTTGTCAGCAGTGTCAAGCACATATCTGTTGGCTCTGCTTGAGACTGTTCAGAAATGCAAATGAAGTTTACAATCATCTACCATACTGTAATAACAATCAGACTTCAGAATATTAATAGTGTTTATTGTTGTCCTCTCAAAATCATAACTGCACTCTATAATTAAAGATTTTTCTTTTCTTAAAAAGAAAATAAATTTCATTATTATTAACATTAGACCTCCAAAGAACCAAAAGACTCATCACAGGCTGTAAACTTGTTCGCCATTTCTGCACTCACTACACTCTTAAGCAGTGCATTCCATTCATCAGCCACTTTCCATGCAAAGAACCTACTCCTCACTCCAGTCCTTCATATATAGCTTCCAGGGATAGATCCTTGTTATCCCTATCTCCATTCTCTGAAAAATGTAGATCCAATTAAATGGATCTAGTATATCTTCAGATACACAGATTTGTCTGTCTTGCACATTAATCCGGTGACAACATGTGACTCTGACTTATGTCTAGTCATATTCTCCTTCCTCTACCTATTCACAAGGCTATCAACAAATAACATTTCCTCTCTTTCTTCATATCCTACAATCCAGAGACAATTCATTGCCTTAATCTTCTCTGGACCCTTTCTGGTATATCATTATTCTCCTTGAAAACCAGGCAACCAGATTTGCATACTGTAATCCTGAAATTTTGACTTCTTTAGTTCTAGTTATCAATGTACTCTTAATCATTGTCATAATATAGTGTGATACACTTGCAGTTTTAATACTGTGAACCCTAAAATTCATGTCCACCACACCACTACTTCCAGATCTTTCATCTTCAAACATCACCTTCAAAATTTCTCCACTAATTGTACACTTTCCAATCCCATCCTTTTCTACCAAATTTCAAAACTTTACAATTTGCAGTACTGAACTTGTAGCTCCACTCACCTGTTTATTCACATAATCTATTTAGATCCTCCTGTCCACAATATCAGCATTAGTGCTCCAAGAAACTGCATTTCTCCTGTTAAACTTGTATTCAGTATCATTAATATACAAGTTAAATAATAATGTCCCCTAAAACAGACCCATATGGGCCTGTTTTAGGGGACATTGCTATAGAATGTAGATAGACAGACATGACTATATAGGCCAACTGGCTTAGTGAAAAAAACAATGAAGAAAAAAATCTTGAGCATACCATTTAAGAAGATTTTTGCAATATGGTGAGGCCTAAAGGAATGGAAAGAGAGTAAAATTGCTGCACTTCACAAAGGGCGACGTTGAGAGATTACTGAAGGCTAGGATCCAGGGGATGATAACAGCAGTACTATCTGTAAAAGACAGTCAAGTGTGGATTTGTTAAAGGAAGATTGAGTTCAATAATCTACAGAGTAACAAATTCATTTTAATAGAGAGAGAGAGAGAGATGCATATACAATAGTATATTTAGATTGTACAAATAGATTGCCCATGGCAAGTTTTAACTAAACAGAACAGAAGAGGTTAGATAATGGATCAGTGACTGGCCATCAGGTATAAGCATGTTGTGTATGTGAGAATGGCATGTCAAAAGAGGAAAGCTACCAAGTTACAAGTTAAACAATAATGTCTTTATATGATTCCATATGTTCCCACACAACAAGCACTCCCTTCTCCTCACCAAGTTCTTTTGCATAGCTTTCATGATTTTTGCTCACTGTCTCAACTCATCATTATCATACTAGGCTAACACATTGTTTTCTTTCACTCTCCTGAATAGTCTTGATATCTATTCTCACATTCTGTCCAACAAAGTAATTCATTCCCACAACTACCACTAACATCCTCTCTACCAAATCCTTTTGATTGAATTTCCTCAGTTTGTCCTCATTCTGTCCAACCAAGTAATTCATTCCCACAACTACCACTAACATCCTCTCTACCAAATCCTTTTGATTGAATTTCCTCAGTTTGTCCTCATAGCTGACTACTTGATTTCATTGAGATGCCCAAGAAAATTATATCTCAATAGATCTTCTGTGGTATTTGTGATTCTACCATCCTAAAAAACTAATATACTCTTTCTTCTGGTCAATATCAAAAGAACTCTGCAATTTGTCTTAGTCTTTGCTGATTAATCTCTTCCTTCATTCTCTGCTATAGTCTCTCTCTCTCTCTCTCCCTCTCCCTCCCCCCCCCCTCTCTCTCTCTCTCTCTCCATAATCACTAGCCTTGTATTTTCACATACATCCTTTTTTCACATGAATCCTTGTGTGATTTGGCACTACCTCCTGGTTACTCTGAACACCCAGCCCAACTTCAATGCTATTCTCAGATTATGTGATGAAATCTATGATGTTTGATCCTCACATTCTGTTGCATACTGCATAATCAGATACGCAACAGATTTATTTTCCTTGCTGTTATCACACTTCAAACACCTTCACCCTTCTGTGGGTGAAGGTCTTGTTTTGGCTGAGGTTGATCCTGTTGCCCTGAATGAACCCGCTGCCTTCCGCACTTAACATTCTAACATTCTTGTAAAGTATCCACTGTTCATCACCACTGACTACACGACTTGAAAACAGATTGAATCTCTTGAGAATGAAGAGCAGTGCAGATGTTGATTGGGTTCCTCAGCAAGTAAGGAACCCACTTGCCGAGATTAGAACCTATTCCAAAGTCTTTCAAATGGTGATAGATGATCAATGATGATGAATTAAGATCTTTTGCTAAATCTTCAACAGTTGCATTACCATTTCTTGCAATAGCAGCTTCCAGAATATTATATATATAGAGAGAGAGAGAGAGGGGGGGGGAGTGCAGAGCAAGGGGAGTCTTTCAAACTTAAGTCCTCTTGTTGAAATTTTTGGAACCATTGCTGGCACTTTTCACATTCACAACATTATCGCCATACACTTCTTGCACATTCAAAACATTATCACAATACACTTCTTGCACACTTTGTGGTCACCATATTGCTAACATGGTGTGGCACATCACTGAGCATTGGAGTCACCATATGGCATCTGTGGATGCTCAGTGAACATAGGGCATAGCAGCATTGTTGCCTTTTTTGAACTCATAAAGCATGATGTGCCTAATATACTCTCTAGTGGCCTCCATAGTAATAAAGGGTTATTTAAACAATAACTTAGGTATGATGTTCTTGCGAGATGGAATTTACTAGAATGAGGCCTCCTTAGCTTAGCAGTACTTATAAAGCTTTAAAAATTCATGTTTAGACAAGCTGAGACACATTTGAACAAGTACAGTATAAAAATTACATTACTTTTGGGATGACCTGATAGATGCCATTTCTTCATTCCTTTCTATATGACCATAATTAAAATAAACATTTACAGGCCTACAGCATCATCTGACTAAATATTTCATCCTATCCACATCTACCTAAATATTTCACTCTGACCATTTCCCTCATACTATGCAGCTTCATGCCTACTACCAATATCTCCACCTCATATCTTCACTTTGTCAGGACACAACTTCTCTACTATCATTAACAACACTCATCTCCTACTGTTCCTATCCTAATGCAAAACACCATATCCATGTCTTTCTCTATTCCTGTAAGGATACCATTCTAATCTAATTATGACTTATACAAGTCTTACATGAATGAGCCCAATCAACACAACAATTTTGTCCTTATTCCTGGCATTTTTGTAAATAAATAATAATTCATTCTTTGATCTAAATCTAGTCCAACCCCTGCCAAGGAAGATGTGACTCCTCTGCCAGAGGAATCTCATCTTCCTCTCTCTCTCTCTCTCACCACCTGTTCCATAATTTTTCTCAGATTCAAATGCTCTACTTGCATGCCAGACCATCCCATTCCTTTCATGGGATTGTTGTATCTTTCTGTCCACCTTCACCCCAGTTGTCAGGAGTGAAGTTGGGTGAAGGAGAGTAATGGGAGAGCGAAATGCCTACTTAAATTTGTTCAAATTTGGCTGTGTATTCAGAAACAATTTAAGGTGTGCTTTGAAGAACACTATGTTAGATAATAATGACATTCCATTATGAATCTTGTGATTCCTTAGAGGTTTGATGATGCAGATAAGAAAAAGGAAGTATAACTTCATTTTTTATATTTTATATGTACATAGTTATGAAGTATAGTAACTAACTAACTATACCCCGATATTTGTATAGCTTATGTATTTTTAAAGCATACTGTTACTGCCCTTTATTATTGATTCATTCAAACACTGGTGTATATAATTTTGAGTGCCTTATTAAATTAATATTATTTTTAAATGAAATTTGCATAATTTTTCTTAATAATGTAAAATCTCAAAAACCATTGGTGCAATGAAATATTGTTATTATATTGAATATTGAATTTTCAAAGACTTCTCTGGAAAAGACTAGTGAAAGGAGAGAAAAAGTTGAATTTATTAGTTAATAGTGTTTATTAGTATCATTACACGATGCCTCTGTGGAATCTGTCTCAATGCAAGATGCCATTCTACACTACATAATCTCCCCGACAATGTATTATTTTTATGTTAATTACATGGTTTCTGATTGGCTTGTGCAGCTAATCTTGCTGCACCTTCTACCGAGCAGATGGACGGTTGTGAAAATGACCGGCGAATGTCTCTTACCAGAGTGCATAACCCCAACTATGTAATTCTGAGGTGGCCATGTGATGCTATGGTCCTCTTTTGCCTGGTTTGGCCTCCGACAACAGAGGTTGGAGGCCAAAACAGGAAATTTGAACATTCTGGATAATGCAGTGCTTCCTACTTTGTGGTGCTTCTATGGAACTGACTAGCAAGACAATGTCTCTTTCAGCAAGGCAATGTATTCTATCATAAGGCTGCTGCTTTAACTTCGTGATGTGTGGACATGAACCACACATCACACTTGACTGGTCTCCACAGAGCCCTGAAATCAACTCTATTGAATATCTGTGGGATGAACTTAAGCATCAGATAAGATCAAGGGATATTCGCCCCACAATAATACATGACCTCATTACATGCCTACATGAAGAATGGTCCAAAATTCCCATTGGTCGCTATCATAGGCTTGTAGTTAATATGCCTGTAGGATTGTTGCAGTATTTATTTCATATGGGGTTCCCCATTCCCTTACAGGTTGAGCCCTCCTAATGAGGGATTAAGTATGTAGTAGTTTATGACTGTAAATCCGTATGTGTTCACATGACCAGTTTGCCTACTCTGAGGGACAAAACAAATTTTCCGTGTTAAAAAAAATCCTCTACTCCTATATGAGATTGACAAACTCCTTTAGTCGAAAGAGACCAGATAAGGTTCCTTGTGTCATGGATGGAAACCTTATCAGTGAACAGAGATCCAACATTTTATTAAGGTGGATGCTGTGACTGTTTGTTTCTCACACTATGGTGTCCTTTGACTTCTTTTCAAGCAGTGTAAATTGTGTTTTCTCCATGACGGTTTGCTGCATTGTGGGACAAAAATCCCAGCCACCAAACAGAGAAACGTGGGGCTTTGTCTTAAGAAACAGTGCACAAGGTTCACATTAATGATTTGCAACATAATTTACAGCATGAAAACCTCATGATATTTTTCATGGGACCTCAGTAAGAATCCACAAGGACTGTTTCACTTTTAATATCTGAATTATTCAGATATATCAGATGCTCAGTCATAGGTTGTAAACGCTGAGTGCATTATTGGTTGCTCAGATAAGTCCTTGTTTTTAATAAATATTGGCGAAATTGTTAAATATAATTGGTGTTATATTTGACTGTTGTTTGGTTGTTTAGTCGTGACCAGTGGCGCACCCAGAGAGAGAGGGGGGGCACGGTGAATGTCCCCAAAGAATAGGGGGGTGAAAACTTGAAAATTTTCCAAAAATCTTTTCCTAATTAATAAAATTTTTTTTTTTTCCTTTTTTTTTTAATTTATGTTATGTTGTGTCTTCTATTTCTATACTACTTATGAATTAGCGATCATCGCAGATGCTCAGTCATAGGTCGTATGCGATGCGTAGTGTGTATTCTCAGATCGTCTACTCAACCCGGCTCCCTTCCCCCAACTCGCCCCACAAACCATTCATTACCGAGAGTGAATGGTTTGTGGGGCGAGAGCGAGATTTGGGAGAATGTTTGTCGGAAATATTTCGTAAGGGGAATGTAATAAATGCGAGTAGAGTCGGGAGCGGAAGAATGAAGTGACTGATATTAAGGAAGGCAGGATTGTGAAAGTGATATAGAGAGTGATGGAAGCAGTGAATGATATTGTACGAAATATCGATAAAAGTTTGAAAGTAATGTGGATGATGATATGCCAATGCGAAAAAAAATTGCACGGTTGATCGGACTCCACAGTTCAAAAACGTGAGTTCCAGCGACTGGAAAAAAAAAAGTATTGGCTTGTGGTACGGCTGGAGGTGTGAGTAACTAGGAGAAAGTACTGTATGAGAATTCCATTATAAGTACTTTCTTGTCATCTAGTGCAAAATGACGAAAGCATGTTAAAGATACCAAGTAATTTGGTATCTTTAGCATATATTACCTAAGGTAAAAAAACTTTTCTCATGACGAAAGCATGTTTCTCAGGTGCGAAGATAAGTGAAGCTGTAAGTTTGCAGAAGAAAGAAGTGAACGAGTTAATTGTTTTGGCAGGCACAAGTGATTTGAAAGGTGAGAAATATGCAACCGAGGAGGATATGAAAGTTTTGTTATGAGAGGACAGAATTGAAAAGGGCATGATGGCATGAGTCAGTGAAAATATTGTGTAGAAAGAATGATGTGTGGAGTGAATTTAATGGACAATAAGAGCTGCATGTGCCTGATGGACTACACTTGAATGGTTTTGGAATTAGATGCCTGGAAAAAGTGTGGTTCAATTAGAATTCACAAGTACATAACCAGAGAAACTAGAAAAATTTCGGAGGAAGCAATCAAGCATATTTCTAGCTACCTTGAGATAAATGAGAGTGCGTACAGGAATGACTGAACAATAGCCACCTCTGGGAATAGATGACTGAGTGCAGGAATGATTATGAAGAGCTGGATGCAGTTTCCCAGCTTTAGAATCTAAATGGCAGATAATCACATTAAGTAGGGGTAACTGCTCAAGGGGATGCTGACATGCATGTACAGGCATGCTCGAAGTGTCAGAAATAAAGGAGAGGAGTTTGGGGCGTAGGTCAGCTCGACTTGACCAAAAATTATTGGCATCAGTGAAACCTAGTTGTCAGAGAATGACGCAGTTACAGGGCTAGAATATAACTGATATTGTATCTTTAGAAAAGACAGTGGAAGTAGGGTTAAAGGAGAAGTATTATTAATGATAACTGAAGAACGTCAACCAACAAAACTAGAATATAAGGAAGATTGTAGATTTGAGGGAAATGAGTGATTTGATGCTGTCTGGTGTGAGATAGAGGCCAATAGGGTAAAATATATTGCTGCTATAGACCTGGGGGTTCAGAAGAACATGACGATATGCATTGGCAAATTAGCACCGTGAGTAGAGGCTAAACGATTATCATGGGAGATTTCAACTATGGGGATACATAGTAGATCAGAAGGAGGAAAGGGCTTAGTGTGAAATGGAATTAATGTAGTTACTAAGAGATAACAATCTGAAACTGCGCGTGATGGAAATGACCAGGGATTTAAGAGTGTTAGATCTGGTAATAGTCAGACGATCTAATTATAACTACTGTAGCAATTCTACCTCCAACTGGGGTAAGTCCTCGATGAGTCTAAGGACTCCCTGGAGTAGCCCGAAATAATAATAATAATAAAAGTCTTAACTTGGAAGGTTGCTTAATATGTTGAATTTTTAGTCAAGAAAAGGTTTACGTCAAACTACAAAGCTGGCGATTGTGACAAACTTAGGAAACAACTTGCGATGGCTTAAGAAGTTATGTTGAATGAATGTCATTACTGCATGGGAAGTAGGAATTGTTTGAGTGAGGTAGTATCAGACTGCATAATCCAGAGTCAGGAGGATAAACTGAGTAGGGATTAAGTGGATGACTAGCAGTATAAAGCTGGAGCCGCAAAAAAAGCATTGTGGAAGGAATATAAACGAAAAAAAAAGGTGTTAGCATGCTCACGAGCAATATAAATCACAAGCAAAAAGTGTAACAGGTATGGTAAGGAAGGCTAAATCAGATTTTTAGAGAAAAATTAGCTAAGCGGCCAAAGTAAATCAAAAACATTTTTCGTTATGTAGCAAGTAAGACAAAGAAGGATTTTGGAAAGATAACTTTACTTAGTGCTGATGGTATGAAAGTGACAGGAGCAGAAGACGGTATATCATCCAGGTGGTGACTTTATAGTTACTGAAGTAACAGAGACTGACGGGGCATATATCATCCAGGTGGTGACTTTGTAGTTACTGAAGTAACAGAGACTGACGGGGCATTGACGTAGATGAACAGGAGGCTCTCAGTATACTGAATATCAATGTGAATGCTGCAGTAGGCCTGGACGGTATGTCAGCTCATGTCCTATGATAAGTGCAAGTGAACTGGCAGTGCCTTTGACGGAGTTGTTTAATCGAAGTCAGCTCTGGCAAGATTTCAAGGGAGTGACAAGAGGGTAAGATAGTTCCATTACTTAAAAGTGGCTCCAAATACAGAAGCGGCAAATTATAGACCAATTAGTATCTCTGGAGTGGTGATTAGTACATTGAAAAAGTTCGTTAAAAGTAAAATTAAGGAATGAGTGGATAAGCATATAGGGTGCATCATGTCTTTGTAGAAGG
The DNA here is from genome assembly GCF_054136105.1 of Typopeltis vanoorti. Lineage (NCBI taxonomy): Eukaryota > Metazoa > Arthropoda > Arachnida > Uropygi > Thelyphonidae > Typopeltis > Typopeltis vanoorti. Next base: position 98,909,633 of record NC_143549.1, on the reverse strand, counting down.
TAGGTTCAGCCTAAGTAATTATTCACATTTTATAATAAGGTGAGAACTGGATTGCATAAAGGAAATAGCTACACCATGATACCGCTATACTTTGCAAAGACAATCACAGAATATCACATGAAAAATTATTACATAAGTTGAAGAAAATAGGAATGGATATGAGGTTGGTGGCATGGATATGATGGTGGCTAATAGAATCAGTGTAGTGTATATTGGAATGGAATCAAGGCGAATGAGGGCGACTAGTGGAGTGTCCCAGGGCTCTGTTCTAGGACTGCTACTCTTTAATTTAATTTGTACATTAATCATATAGCAGAAGATTTGAGGGAATGGTATTCATTGTTTGTTGATGATGCAAAACTGGGAAGGGCAATACTTGATAAAAGTGATATCTTCCAGGATGATTTACATAAATTGGTAACGTTGGCAAATGTCAATTGTTTTCAAATTAATTTTGTATAATGCAATGTAATGCATTTTGCAATGAAATGGTTATATACATGGATTACATTGGAGAATATATAAGGAGAAAGGTGACCAGCAAACTCATGATGATCACAAAGGTCAGGTTAAAAAAAAAAAAAAAGATGATCAGCATGATAAAGAAGACAAAAACAGATTACTAGAAGAATCTATCCAAGCAGGCCAAAGGAAATCCCAAAGACTTCTTTCGTTATGTGGCAAGTAAGAGAAAGTGATTATGGAAGGTAAACATTAATGAGTGTTGATTGTGATGAGGTGACAGAAGTAGGTAGTGACCAGTTTGCAAGAGCATATCATTCAAATGAGGACACTGATGTGGAAACAGAGGTGGATGAATTGGAGGTTCTTAGGATAGGATATTGCAGAAACTCGATGTAAATACAACTGTGAAAATCGTAAATAGAATATAAGCTCGAATTTTTGCGAGAATGTTCAAGGGAAATGGAAATGTCTCTTACTAAGCTCTTCAATTTAAGTCTCAGCTCTGGTAGAGTTCCAAGGGAGTGGGAAGAGGGCAATAATAATAATTGCCTTGAGGTTCTAAGACTGCAGTAGCAAATTATAGATTAATCAGTATCTAAGGAGTGTTGGTAAAAGTACTGAAAAAATTGGTCAAAAAGAGAATTCACGAATCGGTGGATGATACTCTGTGAGGGGACAATGTAACTTTGTTAAACGTTTGCCATGCCTAAGTAATTTACTAACTTTTGATAATAGAGTGACAGCTGAGGTGAAATGGCCACATGATGATTCTGTTGGATTTTGCAAAGCCATTTGACAGAATGCCACATGGAATTTTATTACGCAAATTAGAACAAATCGAGATAGATATGACACTGGTTATATGCGTAAAGAGGGTGATGCCAGACAGATATCAAAAAGTTCTAACGTGAAGGAGCAGAAGGAAGGCGAACAGAACTGTGCCACAAAGCTCAGCGCTAGGGCCACTCATGTTTAATTTGTACATGAATGACATAAGAAATAACCGGGAAATGAACATTTAGTTTAGACACTACACAATAGAGCTACTTTTCTTTGTATTCCTATAATATATTTTCTGTTATCCATGGATTCCGTCTGGTTTGGAAACGTATTTTTATTTTCTTAATGCTTGTTGTACATTTTATTAAATGTAAGTTTAAGATTGGTATATGTAGCATCAGCAGAGTCTGAAGATGCTATGTGCATCCTGTCTTTTTTTCCGATTTCGACATTTACTATATACTATATTTTCATTTGTGATGCTAATATACTGTTTTGTAGTCTCTGTGATTTTTAAGGCTTCTTGATTCGTATACAGGAGTAGTGTAGTAACATAATGGTCTGCCAGTTTGTACGTTATGACGGCTGATGTATGGTTGTTTGGAGGTGGACCGTATATTTATGTCAATACAGGATGAGTGATTGTGTTTTCAACTATCTCTTCTTGTGTATACGAACCTTACAGCTGGGGTAATTATATGTTGAAAGGAGGTCTAGGTATTGTGCTGCGTTATTATTTATGTTCATAATGTTTATATTTATGTCATCTATTATTATCAGGAATTCTGAGGCGCCTTCTTCTTCTGTGGTAGAAAGCCATCTGTTTTCATCATCAAAAAATTTTATAGTGCTTAAATTGGGTGATCTGTAGATTGCGTTTAATATCAAGCATATTTTAATTTATAGTTTATTTCCATTACTTCTAATTTATGCTTGCTAAATATTATTATACCACTGCCTCTTAGTTTGTCTACAGTGTTTGTGTTGTTGAAAGCTTGGCATTTGGTTATTTAGTTGCAAGGCCGGCGGAAGCGGGCATGCGGGCGCTGCTACGAAGTGGGCGCCGCCGCCGGGGCACCGTCCATAAGTTCATTTTTATGAAACAAAATTTTTATCATGAAAACAAAAAATTCTTAGAATGATCAATATTAAAATAAATAAGGCCGGATACACGAATAAAAATTTAAAAAAATTGTATATTGCCTCCTCTTTGATCAGCTGGCTGTTTACAATTTTTCAGTGAGAGCAGGCTAAACTTGCCTGCAGAATGTTGTGTCTACTGCAGTCTATCTAAAGTGAAACGGTGAACGGTTTTCATGTGCAGATACGAATTTTCGTACAAAACATTTGTTGCTAGTTAACCAGTCATATGGTAAGCATCTCAGTAGGCTACTGAGAGAACTATTATTTCGTCTGTGTCGTGTTGTGTAATAATTTCTTGTGGGTATAAAATAGAAATGGAATCAAAAATTAAAAAAAGTTATCCGATGCACAAAATCGCAAGCGTCATGCTGCGAAAGAAGCAGATGTTAAGAAACAAACTGGGGCTCTTAATAAATTTGTTAAAATATTAAAATATTCTGATGCAGATTGTAACCAACTCGATATTAAAATATTCTGATGCAGATTGTAACCGACTCGATACATCAGAAATCAGAGTTGAAGAACCGTGCACATCATCCAGTTTTCATGAAAGTACTATTGCGACTATTGAACAAGTAACAAGACGCATGATTTAAGTGAAAAACAGTTAGGATTTAGTCAACTACAACAAGATTTAATTGTAGTTGACCACGAAACTAACACATTGTTACTCTCTGTGAATTTAGAAGATCCAGGTGAACGGGGAAATATTGATGAAAAATTACGAGTTGTTTTAATTGAAATGGGGCCTGTTCAAAAGAAAAAAGTAATATATCCCAGAGATACATATTATAATAGAAAAATGGAAAATGGGGAGCTCGTGCAAAGAACATGGCTCATTTATTCCGAAACTTTAAATTCTGTTTTTTGCTTTTGTTGCAAACCTTTCGCACCTACCGAATCAAGTAGTCTTGTAGAAGGTTATAACGATTGGAGAAATGTAAGTACAACTTTGCATAGACATGAGACTAGTTTAACTCACATGAAAAATTTCTTAAAATGGAAGGAAGTTAATAAAAATTTAAAAAACAAAACTACTATTGATTGCCAGACTCAATGGAAAAGAAACATTGGACGAGGGTTTTAGAACGCTTGATTCAAATTATTAAATTCCTTGGCAGCCAAAATTTAGCTTTTCGCGGATCATCTGATAAATTATATGAAAGGAATAACGGCAATTTTTTAAAATTAGTCGAACTGTTTGCGAAGTTTGATCCCGTTATGGAAAATCATGTTGAAAGGACCCTACAAACAAACAATAGAGTACACTAAAATGAAAAGCCAAACAGCTAGTTTTCTGGCAACTTAATAGATATTAAAGGGATAAAAATACTATGTTGTTATATAGCCAGTAAGTGAAACTCAAAATCGAGAACTGCGATCTATGAGTTTCAATGCCGAAAAACTATCGGCGAAGGCAATTCGAAGCAAAGGTGGAGCAAGCTCCCTCACTATTCTTGATATTCTCTCATAATGTAAAACACAGCTCCTAGGAGATGTAATACTGTCATTACATTATGAGAAGAGGTCACTACTCAGACCGGTTTCAACCTTTTTTGAGGTCTCATCAGTGAGTAGGTAGACTTGGAAGATATCAAAGCTTAGTGAAAAGAACTTACATACCCTCGCTATACGAATGCCATAAAGGTGTGCTTATATTTTGTAATTAAAATGAAAAGCCAAACGGCTAGTTTTCTGGCAACTTAAAATAGATATTAAAGGGATAAAAATTCTATGTTGTTATATAGCCAGTAAGTGAAACTCAAGATCGAATTGCCTTCGCCGATAGTTTTTCGGCATTGAAACTCATAGATCGTAGTTCTCGATCTTGAGTTTCACTTACTGGCTATATAACAACACAGGATTTTTATCCCTTTAATAGAGTACACTGTTGGAGCAAAGACAGTCAAAATGAAATATTGGAAACTTTAAGTAACGCAATCAGGGATACAATTTTATTATCAATTCGAAAATATAAATATTATTCCATAATTTTTGACTGCACACCTGATGTAAGTAAAACAGAACAAATGACCATTATTATTCGCTTTGTTTCCTGTGACAATGGAATTGTCAAGTTCATGGCAAACCTTTTAGGTTTTGCAGATGCAGATATATCAGATTCCACAGGACGTGGTTTAAGTGCAACAATAATGGAACAACTGGAAAAATGTTACATTTCCATTGAAGACATGCGAGGTCAAGGGTATGACATTGGGGCAAATATGAAAGGGAAAAAATATGGGCTCCAAAATTTGTTTTTAAACAAAACTCCTCGAGCTTTTTGCGTGTCGTGTGCTGCTCATACGCTAAATTTAATCATTAATGATGCAGCCAAAGTGAATGCAGATACAATTAGTTTCTTTGCAATTATTCAAGAAATATACAATTTCTTTTCATTCTCTTACAAACGTTGGGCAATCGTTTTAAAGAATTGCCAACGTTTGTAAGAGAATGCTGAGTTCGTAAAAAAATTGACATTGAAACAGCCATCAGAAACGCGGTGGAAAAGTAAAATTAATGCAATCCTCCCTCTACGATATCAGTCAGGAGAAATTTACGATGCACTTTTTGAAATTTTAAATAATGAAGATTTTAATAAAGAAACTCAACATGAAGCACAAACATTTTGTGCTAAAATAAAGGACTACAAATTTATTTGCTCTCTTATAACTGGGCATGATTTACTTAACAGAATAAACCCTGTGAGTAAAATACTTCAAGACAAAAATATGAACATTACACTTGCTTTAGAATATATCGAAAACTTAAAACTATTCTTACATGAGTATCGATCAGATACAAATTTTAAAGAAATTCTAAAAACGGCAAAATAACTGAGTGAAGAGGTGGACGGAGAACAAGAATTTAAAACTGGTACGGAAGTCCGACGACGAAAGAAGACACGACAATTTGACTACGAGCATCATGACGAAACGCCACAATCGCCAGAAGATGTTTTATGTACTTCTAGACGTTGCAATGTGTTCGTTAATAGAACACTTTGAACAACTAAAAATATATTATGATAAATTCAATTTCTTGTATAGATTACTACAAATTAATAACGAAGATTTACGAAAAAATTGTGACGAGTTATATTATGATAAATTCAATTTCTTGTATAGATTACTACAAATTAATAACGAAGATTTACGAAAAAATTGTGACGAGTTAGAGATTCTCTTGAAGGACGGCGACAATAAAAACGTAAATGCAATAGAACTATATGGCGAGTTATGTGCTTTCCGGGATATTTTTCGGAAGGATAATTTAAATATTCAAAACCATTTCGATATTTTTAATTTTATTGTGTCCAATAATTTATCTTTCCCTAACTTTCCAATTGCTTTAAGAATACTATTAACCTTACCTGTTAGCGTTTCTTTTCCAAGTTGAAATTGATTAAAACCTACTTAAGAACAAGTATGTCACAAAAAAAAAGGCTTGTTAGTTTGACGTTAATAGCTATTGAAAATGATATATATGCAGAATTAGACGTTAAGACCATTATTTCTAATTTCATGAATATGAAATCAAAAACCCTAAAATTTTAATTTAAAAAATTTTCATATGTAATTTAATTTATTTTCTGTTATTCTGTAAAGATGTTATTATTTGAATACTTATACTAAATGTTCTAATTATTTCTGAATTCTTTTCTTATTTTCTCATCTATCTTGAGTTTCTTTTATTTTTCTAAAGGATAGTTCCATCCACTTATAAAAATTATTAAAAAATTTTTGCAAGTTACTAAGAATTTAGTAACTTGTAAATGCAAGAATTTTTTAAACCTTAGTTCAAGTAAATTTTAATTTTAATTAAAATTCATTTTAATTTTGTTAGCGATTCGGGTAGGTGAGAAGGCTGTAATCTCTGTATCATTATATTCAACGATTAAAGTGAAGTGGCTTTATCAGAATTTGCTTTAACTTTTGAGAATTTTTTGAATATTCGGGTTTTTAACGATTATCCTGCCTAGTCAACAACCGCGGTTCGTTTCATTTAGCGAACCCACGTGTGGCTGTTCTGTCAAATTTTATTTAAGAAATTTCAAATAATTAAAATTTTTATTATCATAAAAGAACCACACACGCCCGGATCGTTACAGGGAACGCTTAGATAGACATTGCATGCGGGCGACAAAGACCCTAGCGTCGGCTCTGTTTGGTTGCCTCTTCGTTTGTTATGGATACATGTTAATATTAAAATACAGTATCTATGCTCTCTATATCTTCATTCAGATAAGCTTGCAGGGTTAGCCACTTTTTGAATGCTCCTGATGTTGATATGGAGAATAAATAGTCCTTTTCTATGACCAGTCTCTTGTTTCCATACAGTTATCGAGTTTAGTATATGACAGCTGTCATATTCCGGGGTAATTAGATTTGCTTGGTGGTCTGCGTTCATGTAGTTGGTATGTTGTTTCCTTCTTTAAGATTCATCAGTGTTCCTTTTAATGTGGCAGCCTGTTCCATTTTCTAAGGATTTTATTTGGATTGGCTTTGCATCTTGTATCTTCTTAAGGAATATTTTGCTGTTTCTTACCCATATAACTAGTAGGGTTTTTTTTTTTTTCTATTTTTGCTTTCCTTATAAGGTAGAATAGTCTCTGAAAATATGATGTTAAGTAGTCTACAGATAGATTGGGGTAATGATCGTGAGTTCCATTCAGATCATTGACTACTCTTTTTTTTAATCCTGCTGGCTTTTATTTGGGCAAACCTTCTCTTTTCTTTTTTGAGGTAATCGATGAACTGACTCGATATCTTTTTGTTAAATGGAGGGACCAATTTCCTGACTTAAAAGAACTACCGTGTCTCTTAAGTGTTCAGTCGTTGCAGTTTCTGGAAGAAACTGCAACAACAACACTAATAATAATATTTTTATTTTATTTTATTTTTAAAATTTTTTTTCATCTCTCAAATATTTATGTTGGGTAACATTCAATAACCTTATATTATTTTACGAGGTTCAGCACTAAATCTACATATAGTGAAATTTCAATAATATTAAGGACAACATCGTTTTTTTTTTGCTATCTTTTAAAATAACAATCACAGTAATAATTTACAATTATATAGTTCAGAGTTACACAAGTCATATAATATTACATGTAGTTTACCATTTTTTTCTTTCAAAGTTTCAGAAAGAGTGATTATGCAACAGTATTTACACATGTGCAATTAAAATATTATAGTTCCTATTTCTCACAAACATACAATATAAATTCAATATTTACATATTTTTAATAATAATAATAATTTATTACATTATTTTTTTTCATGTTTCATTGTAATATTATATTAATGATATTATCACATAATAATCAGTATCTTCTTTATTGTTATGTAATTTACTCACAGTTTTGTTACATTTCTTCATTTGATTATAAGGATTACGTGTAGATGGGTGAGGCAAGTTAATCCCACTAAAGAGAGTGGGATTTAGCCTTCACTATTTATGTTGTTGTTACTGTTTATGCATGGGCTGCAGGCATTGGATGCTGGTGATTTGTGATGTGTATATTAGTGTTAATGGTGTATTAACTTTGTTGGCATATTTTCCAGAGTTCGTTTTTTAATGTTCTGTAGTTATCTATGTGTTTTAAATTTCTTGGTAGGTTGTTGAGTTGTGTTGGTATCTGATGTGATCTCACAGAAGAATCGTATGAGTTGTTGAAGGGTGTAGGGATGTAGAGAGTTGCTGTAGGTCGTGTTATACGATATGCATCTCTGGTGTTTCGATAGGTGATGTTGAAGTAATTCCTTGTTAATGTCATGTAGTGTTTCAGCATTCTATGTGTCGCCATTGCTGGTCAGATATTGGTTATTGCATGTAAGGTGTCCAAATCACTGTTGACACAATTTTTCTGTGTAATGTTTCTAATAATAATAATAATAAATTTTTAAACAATTCTCTCTTTTATTATCTCTCAAATAAATTACATGCATATTATATAAATTTTAAGCAATATTAATATAAGCTTTTACATGAGATTTATTCAGATTCCAATTTATATCCTTATAATTTGCACATTGTACGATTCATACAACAGAATAATAACAATTACCGTAATGGTTTACAACTGTAGTTTACAGCTTCAAAGGACAGATGATATGATCACATGACGCATTTATCTTACAGAATATTTACATTTATACACTTCACATGATATAGTTTCAGTCTTTGTACAAAGAAACAGTGAAAAGTACATTCTTCCATAAATATAAATATTACATAAGTTAACAATATGTTTTAAAAAAATAAATCAGCTAACGCCTTTTATTCCCTTATAGGGAGTAGGCGAGACCTTTATACCCTATCTAGCTTTTGGAGACTAAGTGGGCAGTTCAATCTCCACCAGTAGTCAATCCGAGATTGCTAGCCCATGTGTATCACTAATTACAGGCAGCCACCGATGAAGAGGCTGGCAAACAAGTGCTGCCATCTCTTGGTACCTAACTAACAGGATATGTTACTGTCTGAAATAATGTGGGTACTACGGTCGATTTTCTTGAGTTTACGGGATGAAAAACCCGAGTTTCCGGGAGGAAAACCCGCTTGCCCATGTCAGAGATCGACTAACTTGAGAATCGGTCGAAAATAGGCTTAGAAAAAGTTCCTCCAGTCGGCGACTAGATTTGAACCTAAGTCTCATTTCGAGCGACCAAGCGCAGAGGACGCAAGCGTCACTTCCACTGAGCTACACAGGCCTGAATATGTTTTTTTGAATAATAATTTTTTAATTATGATACAGAGCGATTTTTATATATATGCAATTAAAACATTATTGCATTTACTGTTCACTTCAAAATTCTGTACTCAGGGAAAAGTAACTTAATTTCTTTTTCATTATATTTTATTTGAATAGAAATAAACATAATTATTTTTTCATATGAGTATCATCGTCTATTATTATACACCTTATTTACATATACATTGCTCGTATACTTGGAGTTAATTGTAATGATTGGCTAATGAGGGTTATTTGATGAAGCCATGCTAATTCCACCTACTTCGAAGTTAGGTTTAACTTTTGTGAAGAGAGTGGAATTAGCATACACTATTTATGTTTGGTATTTTTTATGGGTGAAAAGCAGGCATTGCGTTGGATGCTGGTCGTTTGTGAAGTGAAAAATAGGTGTGAGTTATATTAATTGTGTTGGTATAGCTTCCACAGTTCGTGTTTTAACGTTCTGTAATTGTCTATGTGTTTCAAATTTTGTGGTAGGTTCTTGAGTAGCGTGCATATGAGATATGATCTCCCTGCAGAACCGTGGAAGATGTTGAAAGATTTGGGGTGTAAAGAGTTGTGGTGGTCGTGTTATGCGATATGTGTCTCTGTTGTTACAATAGATTTTGTTGAAGTAATTTCTTAGTAACATTAAGTAGTGTTTCAGATTTTTTTATGTGCAGGATTTTGTGCATTGCCATATAGGGTTCAGTTATTGGCTGTTGTATGTTGGGCCTCCAAATCACTGTTGAAATAATTTTCCGATGTAATAATGTTTATATTTTCGTTAGATGGCTGTTTGATGTGTTAACATAGATTGTTATGCCATACCTGAGTGGCGGTTCGCAGATACAGTGATATAGGAGTGTTCTTAAGTTATATGAAATCATGTGTTTTACCTGGAAACGTTTTGCTACAATGATGCGGAGTTTAGTATGTAGGTATTCTGTATGTTTTGTCCATTTGCAGTGGCAAGCTATGTAAAGGACAAGGCATTTTGCGTGCGTTACGTGTGTGATTTCGGATATTGGAAGCTATTTTTGTTTTAAAGCAGTGGTATGTGTGTGATGGTGTAGCGTGTGATTCTCGGATTATGAATAATTAACATCTACATTTTTGGTGCTATTCATTATAATTGAGTTTTGGTAGAAGTAAGTTGTGATTTCATTTAGGTCTTGTTGTGCCTTGGAAAGAACGGTGATGATGTCTTTGTGGACTGCCAGTAGCGCGGTGTCGTCTGCCATTGATATATTTGAATTCGTGTGGCCAAGTTGTGAATGTCGTGTATGTTGAACAGGGTAGGTGATAATATAGCGCCTTGTCTCCGTGTTTTATATGTATATCCTAGCTGTAATGTGTGCCTATTTTTGTCACTTGTGTTCTGTTTGAGAAATAGTTCCTGAACCAAGTATGCGGTGTTCCTCTTATTCCGATTGAATGGTGTTTGGTCAGCAGTATATCATGTTCAAGTGTATCAAAAGCTTTAGTTAAGTAAATAAATAAGGACAGCAAACTTGTTATGTTTATGGCGTCGACATTTCTTCTAATAACGTGATAGTGCTTTTTGTTTTCTGGAAGACATATTGATTGATTTTGTGATATAATGTTGTACTTTTGTAAATCGTTCTGTAGTCTAATGTGTGTTATTTTTTCAAGAATTTTGAAGATGTCTAGTAGGTTAGCTATTGTCTGTAGTTCGGTGTATCGTTTCTTTTCCCATGTTTGTAAATTGGCGCGATTATCGTAGTTTTTAATTGTTGTGGAATAACAGCGTCGAATATTATGTTCACGAGTCTCAGAAGTATAGGATTTATTTGTTCAAAGTGTGTTAAAAGGTTACAAGAAGAACAATTAATTACCTTTTCAACGGATCGTACTCTAAAAATGAAATTCTCTGAAACAACTCTTGAGGAATTTTGGATTTTTGTCGAATACCCAGCTCTCTTCACAAGGGCGCTGAAAATTTTGGTTTTCAGTTTTCAACATCATATTTATGTGAGCTCGGTTTCTCAATATTAACCAATAAAAAAAATCAAAATCAGTTAACGCCTTTTTGTTCCGTATAGGGAGTAGGCGAGGGTGTTTTAGTCCTATCTAACTTTTGGAGACTGAGTGGGCAGTTCATCCTCCACTAGTAGTCAATTAGAGATAGCTGGCCCAAGGCTATCACTAATTAAGTGGCACGCAGTGAAGAGACGGCTCAACAAGGGCCGCCATCTCGTGGTCCCTAACCCTAACAGTCGTATTTAATGTCTGAAATAATGTGCGTTCTACAGTTGATTTTCTTGAGTTTACGGGGAGAAAAAATCCGCTTGCCCCTGCCAAAGATCGACTAACTTGGGAACCGGTCGAAAAAAAGGCTTTAGAAAAATTTTTTTTAATCGCCGACCGAGATCCGAAAGCAAGTCTTCCTTCGTGCAGGCAAGCGCGGTAGTGTGCGAACTCCACATCCACTGAGCTACACATATATTTTATTAACAACAAAGCATCTATGTACACTCTGAATAGGAATAAATATATATACATCTATTTACAATTATATACATTTTGTACATAGTATGTTCATTTTAATTGGCATTTTTTCTTTGACATTTCTTTATAGATTCTTTTTCACATTGTGTTTATTATCTGTGTTCATACAATCCTTTTTTACATGATAATCTGCTCAGTGCCTTGCGTTTCCTAAAGTCCTTATACTTCATCTCAACATTTTTTTCTTCAATGTGTCATGCATTGATTATTCTCTCTTAATCACTTATATTAACATTTAAATTAATATTTCATACATCCTATTTTACATCTATTTACAATTATATACATTCTGTACAATAGTATTCTCATTCTAATTGGCATTTTTCTTTGACATTTCTTTATGGTTTCACATTGTGTATATTATCTGTTTATACAGTCTTTTTTTTGCATGATAATCTGCTCAGTGCTTTTTGTTTCCTATAGTCCTTATGCTTCATCTGAGCTTTTAATTTTTATTTTTTTTTAATTTAGTGTGTCATACATTCTATCATTCTATCTGAATTATTGTTGCCATTTTATCTTAAGCACTCATATTAACATTTTGATTACTATTTCATAAATCCTATTTGTTTCTATATGTAGTTACGTTTAACTGTTTTCTGGTAGTATATTACGTCTTCCTTCTTGGGTTTGTGCTATATATATATATTTTTTGTCGTGTTAGGAAACACTTTTTAAATAATTTCTTCTGTAATAAGCCTGTGTAATGTTTGTTTTTAAAATATAAAGGTTTGATTCATACATTATGAACTTATCATAGAACTTTAAGTGCTATTTACATATATCATATTTAAACAAATACATATAATTACTTTACATATCATACATCATTAAAATGTGGTCAAGCTCTTCCATTATATATATTGTCATTGACATTTTTGAAACATAAAACTAAACTACAACCTCCATAATTGACCATTATTATATACAAAGCTACAGCCAAATATAGTATAAAGCAATTAATATACAGGTGGTTATACAGCTTAATGAGAAAATATATTATATATGTTTCTTTTGCTTATGTATATTTATTTTATTTCTTTGCGTTCTACAAGAAGTTTTGTATGATTTTGTTTTAGGTTTTGTATTTATGGCGGGTGTTTTATTTCTATGATCTGCAGTTGTTCTTCGAATTCTGAGATGAGACCCATTTGCAGCCAGTGTTTGGTTATTTTGTTTCGGTATCTGTGATTGTCTTTTAATATGTTGTTTATTTTCCTGAGTATGTCTGGTCCTGTTTTCCTCTTCCGTAAATTTTGTCGCATCTGTATGTCCATATCGAGTAGTTACACAGGCTCCTATTAACCAATATATATATATATATTGGTTATATATATATATATATATATATATACGTCTGTCTTTCACACTTTTTTTTTAGCATTAACCCCTTAACATACAAAGATGTCTTTTGTTTATTGGACCGAAATTGATTTTGAATTTTGGTTTTACATATAAATACAACCGAATATAGACGCTAGACAATCTTGTGCCTATTTCCTTTCAGCCGAGAAAAGGTACCAACGGCGTGTATCGGCTATTTCGTGTGCATTTGCACAAATTCATCATTAATTTTCAAATAATGATGAATTTGTTCAGGAAATCACGCTCGCCCAAAAAATTGACAGAAAAACGACCGCTTTCTGATTTTTAATTGGTACGTTAAGGGATTAACCAGTATAAAATCTAAAACCCGTGAAAGACTTACTAATATAGGCAAAAAGATGAGAGTAGTTATAACACGAGTCTCGTCATGACAGGAAGAATCTTTATATGGACTCTTTCAATCTTAGATGAGTTAGCCGATCTCATACGGAGATAGCAGGTTTTTTCCCTACCGGAAACTCGGGTTTTTCATCCCGCATAGAGACAAAACCAGCCCTTCAGAACACACGCAATTTACACACAAAAAATACTAGCGGTGGTGGGCAGTAGATGACGTTGATCTTGATTATTGGTAGTAGTGGTTCGGTGTAGTGATGGAGACGGAGAGTTGTACATTAGGTGTCCTCCCGCAATGAGTCTTCGGACTCCTTGGAGGTGTCACGAATAATAATAATAATAATAATAATAATAATAATAATAATAATAATAATAATAATAATAATAATAATAATAATAATAATAATAATCACATGTTAGACCTGATATTGCTGAAATCTGCGCGGATCTGAAATGTGTCTGAGATCGCGAGATTGACGTAGTGGATGAAAAACAGAATGCGATAGAAAATTGTGATGTATAGAGTGTGATAGCATAGAGTGTGAGTTTAAAAGGGATTCAGTTGATTGTGAAAGTAAAAGTACTGAGCGAGAGAATGGTTTGACTGGGGAAAAAAATGAAGAGTTAGCTGCAATGAGGGAGCTCATTGCAGCTCGGTTGCGCTGAGTGATGCATAGGGCGAAGCGGCAGCTGGAGGGATTAAAAATGTCTACTTAGTCGATCAGCTATCAAAAAGAAGCAAGTGCGAGATAAGATAAATGAGAACATGGTCGGGGTGAACAAGAAATTAAGGAGCGAGTGTTATATGGCGATTCAGTCGTAAAAGGTTAATAGATGAGTGTTTGACAAAATCGTGCTTTCCGTGTGCGAAAATTAATAATGCAAGTGAGGCTATATTAGAGCACAAAAGCATAAGGTGAAAGAAATGATAGTAGTGGCCTGAACGAATGATTTAAAAGGTGAAAAATTTGCTATGAGAGAGGACTTGAAAGAATTACTAGCGGTAGCAAAAGGAAAGAGAGCGAGAGAGTTAACATAGTTATATAATCTGTTGCCTTGCCACGGTATGACAGAGTAAAGTTGAGAAGGATAGCCATAATTGCGAATGACTCTATGCGTAGGTTATGCATAGAGTCATTCGGGTGTAGAGTTTGTGGATGTGTGAAGCAGTGGCGGCCGGTGAAAATTTTAAGTGGGAGTGCTGCATATACAAAAAAAAAAAAAAAAAAAAAAAAAAAAAAAATTCTAATCAGTAACGAATTTATTAATAAATAAATTTACAAATTGCTTTATTAAAAATATTTCATCCTTACGACGAACACACACCAATGATAAAAGTTTCCTATCAACAGCAATGACAACCGCAAACGAATATCGGCGTTAGATCACAGTGTGCTTTTGTTTAGTGTAACGATAATTGAAAAAATATAATTCTTTTCATATTTTCAACAGTGACACTCGTCATAATTCAGCCTTGTATCTATAATAAATAAATAATTATATGTTATTTTAATAAAATAAAATAATATTTACAAAAAATAGTTCACCCATGCACCAATAATAAACGTTTCATATCTCACAGAAATAACGTGCGTAAGGATACTAAAAATAGACTGCCGTTTGGGAAGTGTCGGAATGAGTAACGTGCAATGACAAACGCCAAAGAATATCGGCGTTAGATCACAGTGCATTTGTTTCGTGTAACGATAATTGAAAAAATATAATTCTTTTCATATTTTCAACAGTGACACTCGTTATAATTCAGCCTTGTATCTATAATAAATAAATAATTATTTATTTATTATAGTTAACATATAATTATAATTATATGTTATTTTAACAAAGTAAAAAAATATTGACAAAAAATAGTTCACCAAGCACATGCACCAATAATAAACGTTTCATATCTGCCTCTGTATTATATAATTGCCTCCGTAGCGCAATTGGAAGAACGACGGTACATTGCGCCCTTCGATTGGAATAGGCCTAAGTTCGATTCTCGTCGCGACGGGAGTAATCTTTATCTGGACAATTTTCAATCGAAGGTGAGTTAGCCGATCTCAGACGGTGGGAGCAGAGTTTTTCCTCCCGGAAACTCGGGTTTTTTATCCCTCATGCAGACAAATCGGCCCTTCAGAACACACGCAATTTACAGACATAGAATACCATTTGTGGTGGTGGTGGAGGTGGGCAGTAGATGGCATTGATTCGTAGTAGAGGTTCAGTGTAGTGGTCGAGACAGTTGTAGGTGTCCTCCGGCGATGAGTCTTCGGACTCCTTGGAGGTGTCAGGAATAATAATAATATATCTCAGAGAAATAACGTGCATAAGGATACTAAAAATACACTGCCGTTTGGGCAGTGTGGGAATGACGTAACGTGCAATGACAAGCGCAAACGAATTTCGGCGTTAGATCGCAGTGCATCTGTTTCGTAATCTAAAGCGTTAATCGAACAATTCCAATTATTAACTATTCAATCGATGTCAAAACGTAAGCTGTAATCATTAACATGTTATATTGCATTTATATAATGTTGTAAGCATTGCTATTATTTATAAATACAAACAAAAATATAAATTTTTCATTTTTTTCCTTGGGCGTGCTGCAGTGTCACAGTGCTTATGTACGGGCCGCCACTGGTGTGGAGTGAGTTTGACGGGCGAAAGGACTTATACAAGAAGGATTTTTTGCATCTGAATGGATTTGGTGGTCGGAAACTGGAAAAAAGAATAGAAGTTTAACTTCAGGATAGTGGAAAAAGCACATTTGAGGCTATCTACTGTGAGATTGAGGTCAGCAGAACAAAATTTACAGTTGGGTGCTGCTATTGACCAGGCGAGTGAATAGATGATGGAGAAAGTATGCATAGGCAAATAGACTCAATGAGTGGGGGACAGATAATTATTGTGGGGGATTTCAACTATAGTAACATTGATTGGAGGGAGGAGAGGACAAATGGGAGAAAGGAAATGAATTTTATGCAGCTACTAAGGGATAACTACCTGAGACAGAACGTAATGGAATATACTAGAGGTTCGAGAGGGCTTGACATAGTAATTGCATCTGAGAATTTGACTGTAATGAATATGGCCACCAATTGGTGAGAGATCATAAGGTCTTAATCTGGGAAGTGGCTAAATATGTGGAATTTTCAATTAAGACAGGGTATATATGGAATTACTTGGCAGGTAAGTATGACAAGCTTAGGAGATTGCTTGGATCAGTGCCATGGCATGTCAAACTACAAGGGCTGGATGTTGATAGTGCATGGTAAGTGGTTAAGGAGAGTCTGAGGGATATAAAGGCTGACTGCATACTTAGAGTCCGGAGAGTAAATCAAGTGGGAGTTAAATGTATGAATAACACCATTTAGTTTGAGCTGCAAAAAAAAAAAAAATTGTGGATGAAATTTAAGGAGAAGGGTGATCTGCAGGCACACGAACAGTACAAAGCACAGGCCAGAAGGGTAACTAGTGTGGTAAGAAAAGCAAAAGCAGATCATAAAAGAAAATTAGCAATGCAAGCTAAAGTGAATCCCAAACAGTTCTTTTGACATGCTGCAAGTAAAAGAAAAAATGTATATGGCAAAATGATGCAAAAGAATGCTGATGACAGGGAGGTAACTGAATCAGCTGAAATGGTAGAATTACTAAGCGAACACATATGATCCAGGCTGTGATATTGCAGGAATGA
This sequence comes from Typopeltis vanoorti, assembly GCF_054136105.1. Lineage (NCBI taxonomy): Eukaryota > Metazoa > Arthropoda > Arachnida > Uropygi > Thelyphonidae > Typopeltis > Typopeltis vanoorti. The sequence continues at coordinate 98,892,561 of NC_143549.1, read as the reverse complement.
GAGAACGAATGGCTGATACAGGAATTGAAGTTAATGCAATGGAGGTGAGTAATATATTACAGAACCTTAGTGTAAATACATCTGTGGGATTGGATGGTACACCAGTTTGAGTTCTAGGTGAAGTGGCAAAGGAATTGTCAGTTCCCTTTTCCATATTGTTTAATTTAAGTCTCAGCTCTGGGTTAATCCTGAGGGGGTGGAAAGAGGGGAAAATTGTTCAATTGCATAAATGAGGTTCCAAGACTGCTGTTGCAAATTACCGACCGATCAGCATATCAGGAATCGTTGTCATGGTTTTGGAGATTTCAGTCAAGAGCAAAATACAGTAATGGATAGAGGAAAATGGGATACTGTATGGAGGACAGTAGTTTTGTGAAGGGTAGACCATGCCTCAATAACTTTGTTCACGTTTTATAATATGACGGCTGAACTGGATAAAGGTAATGGATTTACATTGATACTGCTGGACTTTGCTGAGGCCTTTGACAGGATACCACATGGGATTCTAATCAGTAAACTGCAGCACATGGTGATGGATATAGGGTTGGTGAGATGGATAGGAGGGTGGTTGACGGAGAGATAAAAGAGAGTAGTTCATTCAGGAGTAGAGTCCAAAAGACGGCCTGTGACTAGTGGTGTGCCACAGGGTTCTGTTCTTGGATCACTACTATTTAATTTGTTAATTAATGATATCGGAAAGGATCTAAGAGGAACTATTCATTTGTTTGCTGATGATGCAAAGTTGGGTAGAGCAATAGTGAATACACATGATGTCAAAATTTTTCAGGATGATTTGGATAGATTGGGAGAGTGGGCTAAGAAGAACGGATGTCAGTTTAATGCGGAAAAATGTAAGGTGATGCATTTTGGGGTGAAAAAAAATTAGCAGCAGTATATCACATTGGTGGAACCGTACTCCAGGAGGTTGACGAAGCCAGAGATTTGGGTGTGTTAGTCGATAGCGAGTTGAAGTTTATGGATGTCTGAGCACTGTCTGGTTGTCAAATAAGTCGAATGAATGGAGAGTACTATCGTCAGGAAAGCTGCAAATAGAATTAGTGGTAATTGAGAGGAGATCACTCATATAACCTAGAAAGATGGGAAGGTGATATAACTGAGTATTGCATTGCTGATGAAGCTCGAAGATAGGGAGTCATCCATATGAAATGCAGTGAACCCAGTTAAGGGATGGCAATTTGCTTAGCAAACCTCGATGCCATACGCGATCAAAAGCTCTGGAAATATCATAAGCGATAGTACGTTTCTTCAAACCCTTCAATGGCATATGCCTAGTAATGGGTGATGTACGCTAAGAAATGAGCTTGGACGGTGAATCCATGTCATCAATGCAATTTTGGAATATCAAGGGTATCATTACTAAAAAAAAAAATCAGCTAACGCCTTTTATTCCTTTTTATCCCTATCTAAGTCTAACTTTTGGAGACCGGGTGGGCAGTTCAATCTCTACTGGTAGCCAATCAGAGATAGCTGGCACAAGGCAATCGCTAATTCAAGCAGCCAGCAGTGAAGAGACTGTTCAACAAGTGCCACAATCTCGCGGTCCCTAACGCTAACACAATATTTTTAACGTTTTCTCCCCAGTTTCCAGGGGAAAAAACCGGTTTCCCGTGCCAGAGATCGACTAAGTCGGGAACATATTAAAAAATGACTTAGAAAAAGTTCCTCTACTCAGCGACTAAATGAACTTAAGTCTATGTTCTAAATGAACACCACTTCCACCGAGAGTGACATTACATATTTCCCCAAACCTTTCCACAGCACATGTCCAGTGGTAAATGAACTATGCTAAGAGGTCAGCTATGGATCTAGAATAGCAGATTGCATACTGTGATCGCTGATTAGCTACTGGGCCTCTAGGTAGTGGACAGGTCGAATACTTTTTTTTAATTTATTTCGAATTGCATTGAGGTGATGGCGATTAATCGATACTTTAACATAAACCAATATCTCCCTTTTTGGGAGAATGCTGGATACATGACTACTTATACTCGTTGGGTGAGTACTTGCTAATTATAGTACATTCAAGAGACGATATAGGGCAGGTGATAGCAAGTGTAGAGATGTCATTAGCACCAGAAGACTGTTTAGTATCCAATTTTTTTTATTGCATGTTTTTTCTGAAATATTCACAGAAAGCATATGGTCTTCAGATTTTGGTATGATAGGAGATGATGTGGCTGTGCAAGTGTTGTAGATAAAGAGTGCTGACAGGAGTAAAGTTTATCTTCTGGTACTGAAAACCATTTCGATTAGAGAGAGAGAGAGAGAGAGAGAGAGAGAGAGAGAGCGGTGGAAGCAAAGGTGAGCAGAAGTTGCATCAATTGCCCTCATTAATGAATCAGAAGGTAGGACATACATTTGAACAGCAGGCAAGTTTTTTGCTTATCCTTTATTAAGAAGCTTCAAATTTAGATTTGTTGATGATTAATCTGCATTTACCATGCCTGGGCATAGGCAGAACATGACTTTGACATTCTTGACCAAGTCAACTGCAATAAGCTTTTTTTTTCAGTGTCTTAGGTACACTGTTGAACCAGGGCTTGGAAGGTGGACGATAATTTTGGGTATAACAGGGATTGAAGGTTTTCATACAAGCGAGGATAATCCTGTGAATCGCTTGTGTTTGAAAGAAAAAACAGGGTTTTAAACATTTTCCATTCTCTGACAAGCGATGTCAGATTTCACAAAGGCACACTTCGTACAATAGAAATTATGGAGTATAATATGGACATTGAAAGTGGAGAGTAGTCGATGTACCTGCAATTTGAGTTTCTCTTAAAAGTAGAAGGTCCAGTGCGGATGTTTGTAAGGAGTAATGAAAGTTATTTATGTTGGTGTTTATGTCAGTGATAAATGAAATATATGAAAAATTATATTTTCTACTTATTTTATTTAGTAATTTCACCAATATCTCCACCCCATTATTACCCTAATCCTTTCAAACTTAATGCGGTTTATTTAGTTACTTTAGGCCTCTCTTGTGTGAGAAAACTGACGTAGAGTCATCAGAGACATATTTGTTCAGTGTCTGTTGTGTAGACAGTCCAGTCAGGAAAGTGCCACATAATATTTTTCGTTCCCCTATGGGCTGTAAAGTTATAGTTAACGTTGGCTGCTGTGTCACTATCAATGTTTATATATTTTTATTACTAGTTTATTGTTGCAAGATGAGAGAGAGAGAGAGAGAGAGAGAGAGAGAGAGAGAGAGACTCAAAGTTCGAGGAATAGACTGGTTGACATGTCACCTTAACTGGAAAAGCATTATCTCTGTCCTATTACGTGGCCTGAGCAGTGACTCTTACATACCACTATGTGCACTCCCTCTCCATTTTTGGTTTGCCATGTAAAATTATATTTAAATCCGCTAATGCATTTTTGTTCCCAATAGAGATTAGGTGAATTCTTTTTATCCCTATCTAATTTTGTAGTCTGAGAAGCGGTCAAATTCCATTGTTAGCCAACCAGCGATTGCTGACCCATAACTATCGCTAATTTAAACGGCATTCACTGAAGAGATTATAGACAAGTTCTGCCATCTTGCGGTACCCAACACTTGTCTTTAATCTCTTCACACATCGAGCAGAGAATGAACGGTGATGGTATATATATATATATATATATATATATATATATATATATATATATATATTTGTTCATTTTTAATATAAACTGACTAAAAACCCGAGAATTATAACATTTATAAATTGCGTTTTCAAATAACTTGAGATTTATTTGAAAACGCAACATGTTTCGTGATTGACTTCATCAGGCGTTAAGAACATAGAAAGATATTAAAAGACACTAAAATAAACATTGAGACACTCTAAAGCTATACAATTACAAAGCTATAATATTCGACTGTAAATTACAGCTATTATGAACTTGAGCTATAGTCCGTGTTAAAGTTCTATCGTACACTTGTGCGTGTGTGGAACCACGCGATCTCCAGCATCTGATAGTAGAGCTGAAAGAATCAGGCAAATTATAGCTGAGATTATTGTTCATATGAAAAGGGTCCAAGGTGATTCCTTTTGACTCTACAATGCGGCGTTCTACCTCATCATGGCAAATGTGTAGGTTTGAAGTTGTTGTCCAATTTACTTTATGTTGGCGGCTTTCGTTGTTCGTGTTTATTGAAAACAGGACATGGCCTGACAGGGGTTGCTCTGGTTCTCTTATAAGCAATGTTTCTCTGGTGCTCCTCGAGACGTAGGAGAATAGATTTCTCTGTTTGGCAATAGTAAGGTTTTTCGCACTCACATGTAACTTTGTATACACCTGGAAATTGTAGAAGGTTGTGAGATTGTTTATAGTTGTTGAAACTTGATCTTATTTTTGGAAGAGTCCAGAAGCACGTTTGTATGTTGAATTTCTTTAAGATTCTACTCAATTTTTTGGATAGTGTGCTGATATATGGCAAGGATATATAACCTTTGGAGTCGTTCTGTGTCTCTACGTTGGTACGTTGACGGCGGGATAACTGTTTGTTGAAAAAACCCGCTTGCCCATATATATATATATATATATATATATATATAATATATGTATATATGTATATATATATATATCTATTGGGCAAGCGGGTTTTTTCTCCCGGAAACTCGAGTTTTTCGTCTCGTAAACTCGAGAAAATCGACCGTAGAACCCACATTATTTCAGATATTAAATATATTGTGTTAGGGTTAGGGACCACGAGATGGCGGAACTTGTAACGCTGTTTTTCTTCACTGCGTGCCGCTTAATTAGTGATAGCCTTGGGCCAGCTATTTCTGATTGGGTACCAGTGGATATTGAACTGCCCACTCAGTCTCCAAAAGTTAGATAGGGCTGAAAACACCGTTAGCTGATTTATTTGTTTGTTATATGTGTGTGTGTGTGTTAAAGATACCAAGCTATTTTAAACCTGGTTTTACTCCCTTTCCCACCAAGTAAGCAAACAGACAAGTAAGTCAAGTTTGCTCCTGCAAGTATTGCAAGTCTGGGTGACCCCACAAATAGTGCAATTCAATGCAACTCGTGGTAAAACTCCGATCACTATTCTTAATATTTACCCTTAATGCAAAGCACATCTCCTGGAGGAGATGTTTTATATGATGCTACGTATTAAAGTTAAGGGGCCACTACCCAGACCGGTTTCGACATTTATTGAGGTCTCATCAGTGGGAGCCAGGCTAGAAATACCAAGATTTTTTTTACCACCTTTCGATGACTGCAGCAATCCTATGGAACATACCCGAAGTGTACGATTGTGATGAATGGGAATTTTGGACAATTCTTCCTGTTATAAGGCGTAGGACTGTTGTAATTGTGATTTTCCGGTTTCGAATAACGACGTAAGGCTTTGAAGACGTGCATTTTATCTGCCAAGCAGGTTACTTGTGTTCTTCTGGCCCGCTTTTCATTTTATGGGATAAACATTCCCAGTTTCAGCTAGGAAAAACCATACTACTTCCGTACGAGACCATCTAACACCGACTGCTAATAATGCATTTATCTGAAAGATAAATATTAAAAATGATAAAATAAAATTCGTCTAATTAAATTGTGATTTATTCTTTGCATGCAAGGTGACTGAGGCATAACTAATCTGAAATTGTTTACTTAGGTATTTCATATGTTTCTGCTTTCTCTTCATCCTACATTTCATCACCCCGAAAATATGAAATACCTAAGTAAACAATTTCAGATTAGTTATGCCTCAGTCACCTTGCATGCAAAGAATAAATCACAATTTAATTAGACGAATTTTATATCGTCTAATTAAATCGTCTATTTAATTAGACGATTTAATATCGTCTATTTTATCACTTATAGACACGAAGCTATAAGTGATAATTAGAATAAGAGAAAAAGAAACAGTGTAGATTTAATTATTAGCAAACATTTTAAACAACAACAACAACAACACTACTGATATGATGAGGGAAACGAATTGCTTTTCATATTCCCTTTATATGTCTAGAAAGTCCTGCTGATAAGAGTAGTTTGTGAGCTTTAAGCTTGGGAGCTGTGGGATTAAATGCACTCAGTGGATATTAAAATGAAATGTGCACAGCACATTTGAAATTAATTTTAATGCTAAAGAGCCTAGAAACGAACGGATATATATGGAATATTGGTATCATGGGGAATCTGATAATTTCTGATGGGGCATCTAGTATTATCTGTAAGTATTTGTTTTGTACTCATATTCTTAATATGTTAGATTTGGAAGTATGGCTCTAAGCTGGCGAGGTCTGAGCAATTATAGGTCATAAGACCATCTGATAAACCAATAGTTTATTTCTTGTATTTAGTTTGCTGCGTCTGTTATATATACTCAAAAATATACTAATACTCGACATAAAAATATATATAACTTTCGTATGGATAAGTTCGGTGTGACTATTGAATCTTAATCCTGTATTTAATTTTATCCCAAGATATTTAGTTTGCCATGGGACTTTAGCATTAAGCAGTTGAACATCTCCTTTGGGAAGATGCTAGCCTTATAGCAAGGATTATGGCTGTACTTTTTTGAGGATTTACTTGACGCGTCCAATCAGAGAACCATTTTTCCAGCGTGGAGATACTCTTGAAGTCTTCTAGTTACCAGGCAAGAACGGAGAGATCTAGTTAATACTACAGTATCGTCTGCGTGTAGAGCTGTGATGCTCGCCATAGGATTTTGTTGGATATCTATCATGTAGATTGAGAATAAAAGTGAAACCAATAAGGAGCCTTGTGGAACTTCAGCTAAAGCTATCGGTTGGGTAGAGTTTATGACACCAATCTTAACCTGAATTTCTCTGTCGCTGAGGCATGATTTAAATGATTTAATTAGATATATCATATTGATTGGTATGCTCTTATAAGTTTGAGTAGACCTTGGTGCCAGATATTTTCAAAACCCTTTGCAATGTCCAGGAATGTTGTTTGCAGTTTTATCAGCAAATCCATCAACAAGTCGATGGATTTGCTGAACTGTTTCGTCAATTCCGAATTGTTCATTTGGAATGATATTTAATTTATTTATTGATTCTTGCAATCTAGATAGGATGATATTTATCTGCCATATTTCCTAAGTTGGATAGCAAACTGATGGATCCGTAGTTTTGAGGAAACTGCTGTTTTTTTCCTGTCTTATGTATCTCAATATTGATTTGTAAAGTTCTCTATTGCTTCTTCTATCTCATCCTTTTTATGTATGATGAGCACTGGACCAATGTGTTTGGGGGATTACTTTGGACAATTTTTCTCAAGCTATGGCGAAATGCAATGTAGAGAATTGTTCATGAGTGCCTAATTTAAGTAAGATAGGTCTTGATCTAATGACAGCTCACTGATCGTTTGTAAGTGATGTTTCGTAGGATAGCAAGATCCAGAACATACGGACTGCCAAAAGCACCATGCTGAGAGGGTTTAGGGGGACTGGTTACAGCAGTATAATTGAATCTCGTATAATTGTTTAGTATGTGACGGTTCTGTTGGTCGTTTTGCTGTTCCATGTTGGATGTTTGACATTTAAATACTCTGCAATAATGATATAATCTTTGGTGACAGAATGGCATCTTAATCCGACATCAGTTAAGTTTTACTCGGTGAGTTGTAAGCTGCATAGATATTAAGTTTTCCAGCATTGTTGTTGTAAAATTAAAATAGCAGTTTTGGATTGTAAAATTAAAATAGCAGTTTGTGGTGAGGCAGTTGGCATTCCTAGCGGCGATCAACACAGAGTTTGGTATGAGTTTGTATCTATTTAATGCTGAGTAAGGTTAGACTGGAGTTAGAATCTTGTAGAGACCTTTTTATAGAAATCAGTTTAGAGTGAGATTTATTTGTTCAAGGCGTGACGATTTCTTGGAATGTACCGCATCAGCATAAACTTTGTTTAATTGTAGCTTTAATTGCTGATTATTGGAATTTATTTGAGTTGGTGGATGATCAGCCTGTTTGAAGAAAGTGGAAGTTCGGAGTGTTTTGTGTATTTCTCCCTGTCAATAGATTTTTTGGATAGAAACTACATCCTCTGTAATTTGTAGGATCCGTCCCTACCACAACTGGATGCTTCTAGGCTTGGTATACGAATTAGTTAGGCGATTTTCATCACACTTCAGGCACGTGTAGTCAGCCCTATGCAGCTTCTGGGCATGACCAAATTTTTGGGATCTATGGCATTGCCCAGATGACGTTCTCTTTCCAAGAAGTTCCGGAGTAATTTTGAGACTGCAGATTGAAGTTAACTCATATATTTGTTTCTGAGTGTTGTTAATCTCCACTAACATAGTGGCATTGGCGTTTTGTGAGCTCTGTACATCCGACTCACATTTATTGGAGTCAAACCATGGCTGATACGGTTTGTTTCGATCTCTTCTGAGATGATACCCTCAGTGTCCTCTAAGTACAATTTTGGCAAAAGTATGATATCGCAAGTTTATATTATCCAAAAATTTAGTTAATTTAAGGTAATCGCTAACTGTAGTGGACTGATTTTTCCCAGGAGTAGGCGATAATTTCATGCTTGATAATTGGTGTGACCGAAGTCCACTTGTCAAGCAGAACGACCGGAAGAACCTTCTCACTATTGATGCTTGGTATATCCTTTATAGAAATATCATAGTCCATGTGACCTTAATGAATATAGAGTTTGATATCCAGGCCATTTGACCGCAAACTTCTTCAGCAGCATTAAAAATAAAAATAAAAATAAAAAAAGATCGAGTGCTCGTTTTCGGTCTAAATTTTGGATTAAGTGGTCCGTGTCTAAGTTTTCCATAGTCAGGATTAAATAAAATTCTTACCTGTTAATCAGCCAGTGATGTTCACTGTATGAAGTACATTCATCACCATAACCAACTTTATGACACTCGTGACAACAATAAATGCCTAATATAAATCGGAATAATCATTAATGACTGAATAATACAAATTTTTTGAATGATAATCGCATAAATCATAATGACAAAACCGATTACAAATGACGTTCTATGTAGAAGCTAATTATTTATATCAGCAAGCATTTTTAACTGTATTGCTGGTTGTTAAGTGTAGTATCTATTGCAGTGGCGCACTCAGGATATAATCTTGGATGGGGCTGAGCGCTCAGGATTTAACCCTGGGGGAGGCGAGTTGAGTAGACGATTTGCGAATACACACTACGCATCGCATACGACCTATGACTGAGCATCTGCAGTGATCGCTAATTCATAAGTAGTATAGAAATAGAAGACACGACACAACATAAATAAAAAAAATGAATTTTAATTAGGAAACAATTTTTAGAAAATTTTCTAGGGTTTATTCGTTTTCTTTGGGGGGTGCCCGAGCACCTTCCCCCCCTCTGGTGCGCCACTGATCTATTGATACCCCTCCTCTTCGCCCCAACCAGTGTGCAGTAGCAATGCTGTATCTTCACTTGGTATTCGGAACTTTTCTTCGTAATTCGATGAAAAATTTTCAGTGTTTGTTAGTAGCGTCATATAGTGACGTGAATCAAAATTATTTGAAGCTATACATAAAATATTTGAAAACACGCATGGTACGCTGGGTAATCTACAAAAAAAAGATGGCGGCTGATTGTAAGTAATGTGTGAGTTATTGCACATTGTTGCGAGAGAATTGCTTAATTAAACGTGATCTGGGCTTCTAATGCATCACTTGCAGGAAGTATGGATATTCCAACAATGAAGTCAAATGGTAGTATAAAAAGTTAAAAAAAATGTAAGCCTCCAAATAATCATTGTTTTGTGTATCCATACATGTGTTATGTCACGAGACAACGGTGTCGCTGACAATGAGCTGTTGTGCGAAGTGGAAACTGGTAGAGAGTGCCAGTTCAAAATGTATTATCTCTTTAATTTATATAAAGTAATATTACCAGTGGTGCTTTAACAAGGCTGTATGTTCACATTGTTTTATATTATTCACTGTTTTTTTCCCGTAAGTTTGTTAGTGTTTTCTGGATGTCTGTCATAAGTCTATAAAGTTATATTCGAGTTTCTAGTTATCCAGTAAACCTCGTTTTAGGTAGCGATGTCATCAAGAACGCTTCGCGATATGCTAGTGAAACAAGAACCACGGACATATAGTAGCTTATGTTTTGTGTGTGGAGGCCCAGGAGGAGAGTTTCAGCTTCATTCGAAACCTCAGGAATCAGGTCCGTATTTTTCTTTCTTAGAGAATCATCAGCCGCCAAACGGAGCCGAGAGACCAACTTCAGATGGAGTTGTGTCAGCCTGTTTAGTGTGCTTTTCTTTTCTTACTCAGCAGTGGGAAACTTATGAACGCAGTAGGACTCCACAGAATAAAAGAATCTATTGGTTGAAAAGGCTTGATAAAGGTCCATTTGCAGGCATGGAGTTAAGTTTACAGCAGGACTATGAGTCACTTTTTGATTCATCTCATGCAAATAATGACCATACAAATCATGAGAGAAATATGATTAGTCAGTGTATGTCCAGTGAACCTCCAAAACCACATTTAAAATATTTTGAGCGTCCAGAATCCAGGGAATCTACAACTAGTAGCCATCACAGTAGAATAGAAAAAATTGAAACTGAAGGTGAGAGCAGTGTTCTAGACCTGAGTATGCCAAGCCGTGCTTCTTCTTCATGTTCTTCAATGATACCTGCATCTCCTGGGTTTAATGGTGATGCCTGTTATGTTTGTGGAAGTGAGTGTCCAAAAGGTAGTATGGTGAGTATTTTTGCCAAACCCATTGCTAACTGCCCATTCTTTCCAAGTCTTTTCCTTTATCCAAGACCACCCAATGCTAAACCAATGGATGTACATGGTAAAGTACAAGTTTGTGAACCTTGTTATCGACATCTTCTACAACAGTGGGATACTTATCAGCATCAAAACATTCCACATTCTGAACGAAATTATCAACTTAGGAGAACATTGGGAGCAGGTTCTCAAGTACTGATGAAGTATGAATCACATTCATCACCACCACCACCACCGCCACCTCTACCACAACAGGATACATTTATATGTTTCACATGTGGGATGGAAAATTCATCATCAGTTCAAAGAATGATTAGTGCTCACCCCGAAAGAGCTGGGGATCCATATTTCTCTTTTCTTGAAACATTTGTACCCCCTCCTGGTGCATTAGCACTGTCTTCTCAAGGAAAGGCAGTTGTTTGTTCACTGTGTTATAAGTCTCTGTTTCGTCAGCTTCGTGTTCATGAACTATCTGGTATTCCAGAAAATAAGCGAAAATATAAAATTTTAAATGAGAGCTCACCTAGTGATTTCAGTGTTTTAAGACAGCATTTGAGAAATAATGAACCAAATGAAAAACATGATGAATGTACTGTTTGCTATTTGTGTGAAAGACTTGATAATTTGATATTTGTAGATACTTTGCCTCAAGGTGGAATGTATTTTCCTTTTATAAGAGGGTTATCAAAACCACCAAATGCAAAACTTATTGATCAGCTGGGAAAAGTTTTGATATGTTCCCACTGTTATTCGTCTCTGAGGGGCCAGTGGGAATCATTTGAGTCTGCACACATTCCCTATTCCCAAAGACAGTATAAATCTATGGCAAGTTATAAAACAAAAGCAGAAAGCAGTCATTGTTCTAATGAATCCTTATCTAGAAATGCCAGCTCTGCTTTGCACATTCAGGTCTCTTCTCCTGATTTGCAGATGGATCTCAGTAGACATGCAACCAGTCATGAACCTTTGTTGACAACAGTGTCTACATTACCTTTAACAGGCATCATTACATCACATGCTAATATTTCAGCTCCTTCATCCAGCAGTTTGCATAGTCCTAGATCTAGTGATGTCGTGCCAAGTTCAAAGTTATATTCATCTAGACTAAACGAAGATGAAAATCCAAATTCTGTCCAGTTTCATAATACTCCTAGAATTTCAGGCCCTCTAGACGTTCCATTAGGTAGGCCATTATTTTATCGTGTAATTTGTTATGTTTGTGGTGAATATTCTTCCCCAGGGCATACGTTTCCTATAAAAGCAACTTCAGAGCAGCCTCTTCAAACCTCAGCAATAGAATCAGAAACTCCAGTGCCATTTTTTCCTTTTCTGTCCAAACATACACCACCAGTAAGTTCAGAACCAATAACAGAAGATGGTACTGCATTAGTTTGTACATACTGCTATTATTCATTAATGGCACAGTGGTTAGCATATGAAACATCACCTCATCCTGAAGATAACATCCGATGGCAGCGTAAATATAATACACACCATTATGTTTGTTATATATGTGGCATTACTACATATAGGAAAAGAGTTTGTTCTATATCTGTTAGAGATTTTCCATTTTTGATGGAACATCCTCGTCCTCCAGGTGCTCTTACCTTACACAGTGGTGAGCATGTTGTTACTTGCTTAACATGTTTTGAATCTTTAACATCACAGTGGAAGGATTTTGAAAGAATGAAAGTGCCAATTGAGATGAGAAAATATAACTGGATTGTATTACCACCACCACCAGAGAGTGATAAGGAGAGATGTAGTACTGGGGTAAGATTAGCATTTTTTATAATAAATTTATTTCTTATTATTTCAGATAGTTTATAATATAAATTTTGATCACTAGCTTGAAAGTGCCATTTTATCACTGTATAGACTATAAAAACATTTTTAGTTTTCACTCTGATTTTGCATTGAATAAAGTTTAATGGTTTCTTTCACCAGCTGGTTTCATAAATATGGCATTATTATGATCCCAGAGAGCGAAATGTACAGTTAAATTTTTTACGTGCATATTTTTATTATTTCCACCCATTTTAGCATTTCCTTGCCCCCTCTTGATTCCTGACAACAACTGGTATTGTGAATTGTGTATATCAAGATAGCATGCTTTTCTGTTAATGAATGAAAGCAAGAAATTCAAATTGTTTTATCTTTGCTTAATTGGAGTATTCAACATAATTATTTTTTATACTGTGTGTATAATAAGAATTTTTGATATCCAGAGCCATTATCTACAAATGCAACTTAATTGTTAGTTCTGATTACGATTTTTGTGTTGTTCTAAATGCAACTTAATTGTTACTTTTATGAAGAAAATGCATTTGAGCTCAAAATGTGTTTTTTGCATCCTTTATGATATTTATTTCTCCTGCCTGATTACGATTTTCATGTTGCTCTAAATGCAAGTTTTATGTTTTACAATTAAGCAGCGTTAAAATTATTAAAGAAATGTGCCTTGTTATTTTTGTGGCAGGTTACTTAGCCAAGCTTACTAACCAGATATCTGCTAGTTTATTCTTACCTTAATTCTTTCCTTAAATTCAAGGAAAAATAATTAATTAAAAAAAAAGCCAGATTTAAATTAAAATACCTTAAGTGTTGCTGCTGGAAATTTTGCTTTCACAATAGATAGTTTTAATAAAGCTAACTTTTAATTAAGTGATCTTTGTTATTCAATCTTCAAATGACTGAACTTTCAGCTAACAGACTTTTGAATTTGGTTATGTGAGTTGGATTATGTTGGTTAATGTGTACTCGTAATTGCATTCCTCTTGAATAGTTTCTACCAATGTTCTGTCACTTCTTCCATTTATGTCTTTCAAAATAGCTATTTCAAACATTTTGTATATCTTTAGTTTTCATATTAATTTTATTATGTCAGATTCCTCTTACAGTACTTTTCCTATCATTTCTGTGCCTCCAGAACATTTTGCAATTTTCCAGATATTTATCTTTTCTATTCTAACCAGTCTTCCTATGATTTTTCATTGAACTGCTTTTACACACTGCTTTGTTTTCTTATATTTTACTGTGTATTTTTTTAAGCATAACCAGATTTACTTACTGAGACCTTTTGATTTGCTTTCTTCTTTTCCACGATGACTACTTCTTTGGCATCCACTATGGAGTTCACAACATGCTTTCTTGGCTGAATTAATTAGCATTTTCATCAGTTTGTCACTCATTCTCCCAGGTCTGATTCTTATCTACATTTTTTTCTTGAATAATGTTTGTATATTTCTGTCTACACTTCACCTCTGCAAGCTGCTCTAACTTTGATTCTTTTCAAAACTTTTCTACATGCTTACATAAAGTTATCATATACAGTTAGATACCATTTACATAATTAATAGTAACTAATATATTACTGTTCTGCCCACCTTAATATAACTATCATCAGGAACAGAATATATGAAAATACCACATGAAAGAATTTGACATTTTAGTTAAAATGTTAAAAGATTAGTTTCAGCAAAAGAAACGAGAGAAAGATAGAGGAATGTCACATGGATGAATTCCTAATCCATTTGCTTAAGATAGAATAGAAATGTTCATATTTTATTAGTTTTGTGTTGGAGGAAGTTGAGTAGCACTGAATACAGAAGAAAGAGCAGAAACTGATAACTCTTGAAAGTGGTGTTTGGAATATTAGATGTTTGTCGATTAACATCACAAACATCTAATATTCCAGGTGAGGTCAAGGTGAGGTCCTATTTCAGTAACCTAGTTACTTAAACAAGATCATTCAGTCCGTCCAGTAGAACTGGCACCTAGGTTGACAACTGTATTGAATAGAGGAAATACTTACATGTTGTTTTTCTAGATTTTGTAAAGTTGTTTGATAGCATACCGTATACTGAAATTGAAGACAATGGTCACTTGGTGGTCTGGAAATAAATATTGTTAAGTGATAGAAAGCAGTAAGTAGTGTATAGGGTGGTAATGTATCAGAGGAAAAGGGTGACAAGTGGAATAGCACCATTCTGTTCTAGGGCTTCTGTTGTTTAGTAAGTTTAATAGAGTAAATGTATGTTAATGATAGTTAATAAATATAAGTAATTATTTATATTACTATTATGTACTATTTATAAATAAAGAATAAATCTGTTTAATATATTTTAATCATATAATTTAAGATATCAGAGGAGGTATTCAGGTTGTTTACAGGTGTTGCCAAATTGTGGAATGGAAAGAGTAATAGTATAGAGTTCTGTGGGAATTGCCACAAGAGGATTTGAATAAGTGGTACTTTGGGACAGGAAGAAGTAAGGATGTCACTTTGATGTTGAAAGTTTAAGCTTATTCACTTTAATCATAGAAATTGGAATGAGGTTTACTGTATTGTTGCATCTTTGCTCCAGAAGGAAGTAAGGGATCTGGGATGTTGATAGACAGGAAGTTGGAATTTGGAGACACATTGAAAAAAGTTAAGTAAAGGTTACTTATAAAATTCTTGCCATAACATGAAGGACATTAAAAATTTGAATAGGAGGTGGTTTCAGGCCCTCTGTAAGCGTTATGTACAGAGTTCTGTACATAACTCTAGTCAGCATATCTGATAAGAAAACACCAGAGAAAGAGAGAGAGAGAGAGAGAGAGAGAGAGAATAACTGACATTATTCTATGGAATGTTGAATGCAAGGATTGATTGAGAGAATATACTCAGCAGATAGAATAATTAGAAGAGATGATATGACTGAAATGTATAAGTAACTTGTGAGGAAAATGTCTGATATACAAAAGGGAAATATTGCATAGGGTGACAGGCAGTGAAAGAATGAGAGGGTTATCCCTGGAATTATAAGGGCTCATGTGAGTAAGGAAGTGAGTAGATTTATTTTTTATAGAGGATGGTGAATTATTAGGGCATACATGCCACCCACTCCATTGCTGGAGTGGGTGGCATGTATGCAAGTGTT
Organism: Typopeltis vanoorti; assembly: GCF_054136105.1. Lineage (NCBI taxonomy): Eukaryota > Metazoa > Arthropoda > Arachnida > Uropygi > Thelyphonidae > Typopeltis > Typopeltis vanoorti. The sequence goes on along the minus strand of NC_143549.1, from coordinate 98,876,908 downwards.
GAAAAGTGTAGGTGTGATATGTATTGTGATCTGAACATTTGACCTCCTGTGCAAGTCTTGTGACATCTTGGAAATAATATTGTTTATATCAAATTCATCCATTAAGAAATTATTCAGCGATAATAAATCAAGTATAAAGAGACATTTTACTAAAAAAATTTCCCTTTTTTTGGAAGCCAGATACAATTCTCAGAGTATTTTTTTCTCATAGTTATCAATGAAAGGCATAATTCTTCTTCCTTGAATGATTGTTGATCTCTGCTCTAATTACTGTAAAATGGGAAACAATTTCTAATGCCCACTCATATCTATTTATTATTTGATATTTCTAGCAGTACAAATAAAATTCTCATATTCCTATTTTCAAGGTACAGTTTCTATTCTATTCCTTTGTACTAACGTTACTTAGTAATACTGCTGTGATGGTATGCTGTTCATGTTTTGTACTATCTATTCAGTAGATGGCATTGTTTTAAGAGGCATAGTGAAGTCCATTTGTATTCTATTCCTCAGAAGATATTTACTGAATAGGTAGATATCTTTTGAGGAATACAAATGGACTTGACTGAAGCTACTGAATAGGTGATATCTTCTGAGGAATATCTTCTATACTTTTAAATTTAGATGGAGAAAAAATTATTTTGGAATGCACCTAATAAATGCACATGTTTATTAGGTGCATTCCAAAATAATTTTTTCTCCATCTAAATTTAAAAGTCTAGAATTTTGTTTCCTTCTTTATCTCCATATTTCCTACTTTATCTGTTATAATGAACGATTCAGCAGATAATGATTAATTTAATTTACTTTTTTGTACCCAAAAAGTTAAATGAGGTGCCCTGTAAAGACGATAAGCTTGCGATATACTGTTATGTATTATTTACCAGGAGGAACATGAGATATAGGATACTTAAAAAAAAAGCTGAGCAGCTTTCAGTGGTTAACTGTAAACTGAAGTGCACAAAGATTATCGGAGAAAACTGAAGACATTAGAAGACAGTAATCAAACCTTGAAGATGCAGTGGCAGAACCTGAAGAAAACATTGATTGAATCAGCTAGAGAGGCATGTGATAAAGTTGTCTGCAAGTATAGAAAAATCATTACTCCCTGCTGAACTAAAGAAATTAAATAGGCCATCTTGGTAAAGAAGGCATATTGAAAGTTCCTAGCAAATTATCGTATACTTCGAGAGAATACAGAGAAAAATCTAAGAATGTAAAGCAGTTTGTAAAAGTAGCTAAACAAAAGTCATGGGAAGACTTTGGTAAGAATGTAAGATGTAAATATGAGAGCAGTGACAAAATGTTTTGTCACCTCTCTCTCTCATATTATATTTATTATATAAAATATTAAATTTATTATATATATTTCAGAATTATGCTACCTAGAAACTGGAGATATTGTCTGAAATAATTATTCTGAAAGATTGCTAAATGAAACCAGAAGTGACAGACCAGTCTTATACAAAATATTCAAGAGGAATGCAATCAGAAGCACATATCATTGCTTGAGATTGAAGAAGCTGTCAAAAACTTGAAATGTGGAAAAGGCAGCAGGAATAAATGATATTCAGCCAGAAATGCTCAAATATATATAAGTATAGAAATTTTACCATGGCTGTCCTGCATAATTCAGAAGGCAGGGATAAAGGGTCAAATTTTGGATGATTGGAGTAGAACTCTCATGGTACCAATCTATAAAAAATGGGAAATAAAATACAGATATATTTCCCTACTGAGTGTTCAGATTTATGCAAGCATTCTTGAAAACAAGCTAAGAAAAATTGTGGAAGAGAAACCTGGAGAAGAACAAATAGGGTTCAGGCTAAATAGAGGATCAGATTTTCACTCGAAGACAAATAGTTGAGGAATTGTAGGAATGAGACATATTGTCAAGAGAAAGTTGTCAAGTTATCTGTTTCAAACCTATAATTATATGCTGTAAATGGGATATTTTATCAATTTATGCTAAATCAGGTGCAAGACAAAGGTGCACATTATCAACACTGTTATTCCATTATTCATCATCTTTCCAATAATATATTTTTGTTTAATCTTTAATGTTTAATGCAAGCTAAGATTGCATGTAAAGTATCTTCATGACCTGGCTACTTGTGTAAAGAGGCTGATGACTTCATACCAGTTGCTGTTGTCCATTATCCATATGTTTTAAAGATTATAACAATTTTTTTTATTATTATTATTGTTTAAGTTGTTTAAGACTGCTATTTCTTTTAGCAGAATGTTGCTCTTGGGAAGTTTTGATTTTATCATAATGTTGGCCATGTCCAAATGAATACTGTTAACCACATTGAGATATAGATCATACAGCCTATGTTAATGCTGGACATGATTTCCAGTATTGGCTCTTGTCTGGGTTTGATGTCAAAGATGTGACTCTGAATGAAGATATTGTCTTCATCTTCTGTAAGTTGCTCTGCTGATTCACCCCACCTTTGTTCCTTGATAGCAGCGAGTTCTACCTAGAAACTTGTCCCCATAAGTCTAAAATGCTGATGGAATTAATGTTCTTGTCGCTGTACTGTGGATACACTAAAGTTTGAAGTCTGTTTGGGTAGCAGCAATCAAATTCTTTCTACACCTTCATGTTGGTGAGCCTGTTAGTAGCTATGGATATATCTCCCAGCCAACAAGCATTAGATCATCAGATTGGAGGAAACTATGTAGGAGTAAACTGACGAAGTCTGAGGTTGAGGTATGGTGCCCGCACTAGACCATACTAGGCAGTATGAATTTTATTACTCAATTTAATATGATCAATTTGCTTTAAGCTTGAAGTAGTCAACAACCACAATTGGATTCCAGAGCAAATTCCCAGTTACTTTTTCTCCGGTTTACTTCCAGTATACAATATGAGTGATGTTTTCAGAATTATATTAATTAGCAGTTGGCCTAAGGGATTTAAAGTTGTACCTCAAAAAGAAGAAATACAACTTTAAATCCCTTAGGCCAACTGCTAATTAATATACTGAACCAAACCTAATGGTAATACTTTCTGAGGTTTTCAGGTCAGTTAACAAAAAATCTTGCTGCTGCCAGGTAGGTATCTGTAGGAAGTTACAGTATCAGTGCTAAAGTCATGATTTGCAGAGAAGTTGGGGGGAAATTCTCCATGTGTACTACAGCTTAGTAAGAAATCCGTTGTATATTCCATTTCCCCTTCAGTTTTGACTAAACCTCAAACAATGCCAAAGAAAAGTCTTGAAAAAGAGAAATACATTACATGCAGATAAAGGCAAGTCTCCCAGACTTCCAGTTTCATTTTGCAAATGTGTAGTCTTAGCTTGACATTCGGTGATCTTCAGTCTGCAGAACCAGACATTTCCTAACAAATTTGAATTTCATCTTTAAGTACTACCTAATCTCAGTTTTCCCACTTATACCCTCTCTGAGTCTCATGGTGGCATTTTGGGCATATATTCACTTTGATATGCCATGACAGAAAGTTTTCAACTTGGAATCTCTTATTAATCTTTTTTTTTTTGGCTAAAAATCTCTCAGCCACATTGCCATTAAATGGCAAAGAGCAATAGAGAAGCTTGTTGATTTTCTCCAGTTCAGTTTTCCTAATAGTGAGCTAATCTTTACAATTCCAAGTAGCTTTTTATTTCTAACTGTGCAGATCAAACAGATAGAGATACTGAGACATTTACTATCACCAGTAATCTTACACTGTCTGCTAGAATAATTGATAACTCTAACCACTCTCCAGACACTAAATCTCTTCCTTACAGGTGACTTCTGAGTATGGTGTGCATACTGTTTTTCCTTTAAGCAGTTTTAGATCACAGTTTAGATTTCTTCTCTCATGGAACAACACTCCTACAGTCAAATAGGATGATCTTCATAATCTCTCATGGAACAACACTCCTACATTCAAATGGGATGATCTTCATGATTTCTTCATTTCCATGGAATATTGTTTTTAGCTTTCGATCCAATATTTGCATTCTATCTATCACTGAAGCAATTGTTACTGGTATGATGCACACATTTATTTTCAATTTTGCATTAAATTCTCATCCATTATCTAAATAAGCTTTGGTTCTTCAACACGTGTCAGGACTCTACAAGAAATGAAGTGGGCATATCACAGTTAGCATTCATCCAAATTTCCATCTTCCTTTCTGTTTATAACAAAGCCTGAAACAGCTGTAAGCAACTCTCAGCACATCTAACACTGATTTTGAAAGTACTAAAAGCAGGAAACTTGCATCATTGTCCAAATAGCAGTCATGTTTTCTGGTCTCTTTTTAAAGCTACTGATCATACTTTGGCCTGATAGTGCTTCCACTTCTTTTGCACTTAAATGGTTCTGCTTCATTGTCAAATCTCCCCCCCCCCCACACACAAAAAAAGCTAATCTCCTGACTTTTTACCTTTTCTCTAATTCTTGCATAGACAGTCTTAGTAAATACCCTCTTACCATTCCAAACATACAGCATTCAAATATCCCTTTTATTTATTTTCTTTTTTACCAAAATGTCTTCTGATCCTGATGATATTTCTTTTTATACTGTGTACTGAAGGTATACAATTTAGAGTTGTTTCAGAGTTAATTCTGTTCTGTGTCTCCTTTTTTTCTCTTATTCTAGCAGTATCTATCTATCTATGCTACAGCCTGGAAATTAACCTATATTCAGTTCATTTCTAAGAAGGATGACAAACCTTTGCCATCTAATTACCATCCAGTTTCACCACTTCATTTCTTTCTGAAGTAATTGTAAAAACCATTAACACTAAACTTCTGTGCTACCTTGAATCCTGTCAACTGATAAAAAATCATCACTATGTATTCCACTTCCACCCCTGCTGATGAATAGGGGATCTCCTTGTTTATGTTGCCCACTTTTGGACAGATGGCATTGAAGAGTTTGGGGAATCTCAAGATAATATTCATCATATGTTTTTGTCAAACAAAATAAAGCAAAGTAAGTGTCCATCATATGATCTTCCATCTGACTTTAGCAACTGGGTTTCAGTTTTTTTTTTTCCTCTCTTGATGCACATTATATGTGATTATAGAACTTGGGAATCAATGCTGGTGTTTCTAATATCTGTTCTTTCACCTGTTCTTTTTATATATCACCGATCTCCAGTTTACTGCAAATCCAATACACAGTTTTACTGATGACTGTATACTGTACTTCCCTTTCTCATTTGACCAGCCTTGTACTGTACAAATTACTAAAACTTCAGACTAATGTCTTAAATTCCAAAGTCCAAACTATTCTTCAATGGGCTTCTGATAGCCTTATTAGTTTCAGTGCTAGTAAAACTGTTCCATTATATTTGTTGTTTAAAGAACCATTTCTAGTCTGATTTTTGACCACACACCCTCTAGACAAGATCAGATTTCTTTTTTTGAGATTACTCTAACCTTAAATCTCTTGGCATAATCATATTATAGATATTGCCTCTCAAATGTTCTCACATTTGGCATATTGCACCTAAGAGCGTTTTAATAAGACTTGACTCAGAAGAGAGCAGTTAGGTTGATTAATGATCCATCTCTCACTAATTCAGTTTCCACTGTTTGATTTCTATGAATATTTCCATAGATTCTTCATTAGAATTGGCATCAATTTTCACAAACTCTTCTAAATATGTTAAAACATTGCAGCAGCTATTCAGCTTCATATTTTTCATCATCATCATTTATCCTTTCTCCTACTTCTGTCTTTTGGGGGCATATGTATTACTTCCTCTTATGAAAGCCTGTCAACTGTAGTAAGCTGTGAAGATTTTCTCTATTTATTTATTTATTAATTTTATGCATTTAAAAAAAAATTGTATTTAATTTTTTGCATAGTCTAGAAACCCTGCTCTAAGTAATTGAAGAGAACTTTTCGAACTACTTCAGGCTTCCAGTAAGCAGGGAACTGGTCTCGCACTAGGTGATGATATTCATCTTCCATCTGAATTTCCATGATTGCAATCTTCAGGTCTTCAAATCCTCTGTTAACAAGTTTGTTCTTTCTTCTCACCTTTATACCGATCCATGATAGTAATGTACTATAGGTTGAACAACCTCTTGTGGATAAGTGTTGGTTGTTTTATTACATTTGTAATGTGTGTGTGTTATGAAGATGCTGGTTAAAAATCTATTGAAATATTAATTTGATCTATTATTTATTTTGTTTCTCTCTGGTAGCTTATATTGCAGGGCACTGCTATGGATAACCACTGTCACTTAATCCAGTCATTCAAGTTTCTGATGGCTTTTTTCCTATCTGAAGTATTGATATACTCCTGATGGCATTTCTCTTGAATATTTTCTTTCACTTTTTGCCGTTGGTCATCTCAGTTAACAATTTTTCACATTAATTATTCCAGATGTGCAGAATTTCCTCTGTAGCTAATTTTTTACTAGTATCCAGAATATTTTACCATCTTCATGATATGCTCTATATTCTTTCCTTGACACTTTTATGTAGCTACTTTATAACTTAGTTTTCTTACATTCTCCCCCCCCCTCTAGTATGGTATATTCCAGTTCAGAATAATAGAATAAAATCTTACATGACACAAATGCTAAAAAAATATAGAGGAAAAAAAAGTGAGGAGAGATGACTTGGTTCATGTTTACCACTCCTCAAAATTGATACTGTCTCGGCATTAGCTTGCACTGCCTAGGTTTGTTCAGGACAGTCTCCCTTCCTACCATACCCAAAAACAAAACTCAAATAATAAGTGTCATATAGTAGAATGAAAATAATAATCTCTCTATGAAACAAAAATCTTTTCTAACTTATATAAAAAGAAATAGTTTAGAAAAGAATAAATTGAACAGATCAAATCTTCCATTAGGAAAAGAAAGTGATAATTTTCTTTACTAGTAAACCATCCATTCAGGAATGGCACCTCCTGTAAAATAATTTTTACTTTCTTAAGAGATGGAGGTAAATACATTTATAACAGTGATTCTCAACTTATGGGGGCACCACCCAAAGGGGGTGCGAAGAAAGCCAAGAAAGTGGAAATCAAAGGAAAAACTGAAAAGCTACTTTATTGAAACTATTTATTGACACAAAAACAATATAAAAAGAGAAACATAAAATACACTCTGAAAATAAAATGTATAAAATCCACTGTATTGAATAAACTAGTTATGCATACGGAAACATATCAACATTGCAAAATATACCGAGTAACTAATTAAAACTAAATAAATCTAAAAATTAAGGGCTTCCTTGGGCCTGTATTGCAGAGCAAAACTTTTCATATGATGGTGATACATTGGAACTTAACACTCTTATTTCTCTTTCTCTATTTAGCTGAGATCTATGTTTTGTTTTTAAGTCAGCCACTGCAGAAAACCTGATTTCACAAAGAAAAGATGTTGGAAATGGCAAAAGTGCATGAAAAGCTCTTGACTTTAGTACAGAAAATTCATCAACACCAGCCCAGAATTCAAATAGTGATTTAGATGCAAATTGTCTTTTGATTTCTCTGCTTTGACATGAAGTCTATAAATTGTTCCTCTTCTTCAAATGAGAAACCTTCAGGGATAATTTGAAATGGATTTCTAACTCACTTGTACATTGCCATTATGTTGTCGTCAGTTATAAAATAGTTTCTAAAATTCTTCGTTAACATTGTTTAAAGATTTTCTATAGTTGCAAATAAAACTTTGATGTGTTGCTCTTCTGCCTTTGTAGGTTTTGATAAATTGATCCACATTTGCAAACATTTCTAATTTTTGTTACTTTATCTTTTTGTTCCATAACTCTAGTTTTTTACAAAAAGCATCAACTTTGTCACTCATCTCTAAGATGTGTATTTTTCCCTTGGAGTTGCAGGTTTAATATATTTAGTTTCTTGAATATGTCCACCAAGTAGCGCCAAGTAGCTCAATTTCATCCCAAATAAGTGGTCTCTAAACTTCTTTGCTTCTTAGTGATTTTCCTCTTCCAAGAAAATTGCTATTTCGTCTCTTAATTCATAAACATGATGTAAACATTTTCCCTGTGATAACCATTTTACTGCGAGATAAGATGGTTATTACAGGGAAAATGTTACTGAATGTTCTGCTCCAGCCATGTCTTTGCAAAATTCAGAAAACAGTCTTGATTTTAAGGGTCTCATTTTTATATAATTCACTGTAGTTATAACTTGTTAACACAATGTTTAGACCAGGATTCATTTTCTTTGCAGCAAGAGCTTCTCTATGAATCATGTAATGTGTTCAAATACATTTTGGGTATTTTTCCCTCACGCATGTTTGTAAACTTTTAAACCTTCCAGACATAACTCAAGTACCATCAGTGCAAATTCCAGCACTGTTTTTCTATTGTATGTTTGCCTTTCATATAAAATCATCCAGTATTTTGAACAATTAAGGTGCTATGGCTCTTCTTTCTATTGGTTTACAAATCACTAACCCTTCAACTGCTGATAATCCATCGCAAAATCGAACATAAGCAATTAAATGACAATCCTTGTTGTTATCTGTTGCCTTGTCAAGCTGAATTGAGAATAATTGGTCACAAAGCTTTGACAAAAGTTGTTACTGCATATCTTCACATATATCACCAATTCACCGAGCAATAGTATCATTTGATAGAGGTGTGCACTGTAGTTGTTAAGTAAAACTTTCTCCAAGCATAGTTTCCACATTATCAATTGCAGCTGGCAGAATTTGGTCTTCTCTGATTGTGTAGGGCTTCTTGCACCTAGCTATTTTATATGCAACTTTGTAAGAAGCTGGTCAAGCTTTTTCATTTACAGACAAAGCTTTTTTAATGCTAGATTTTTGCTTTTCAGAACATTTCCATTTGGCAGCAAAGACCTCTTGAGGTTTGTTAACCTACTCCTTATGAAGTGTTTCCAAATGTCTTTTAAGTTTATTCGGTTTCATGCTATCAGCTGCCCAAATTTTCAAACAAATAACACACAGTGGTCTTTTTTCATCATTTACTTCAGTCTTTGTAAAACCGAAATATAAATATTCTGCTGCATACCTTCTTGATTTTACTTTAAAAGTGATATTCTGTGAACCTGAATTTGTTGACGTCGATGCTCCACAGTCGTTAGTTGTTCACCTATATCCAATTAAAAATTTATCCATTTTTCTACACTAGAAAAGATTGTTTTCATACTATGTATCAGAGTCGTTGTGAATAGGAGTAAAATCACTCCGACCATCGACTTCTCACTGCTGGTGAGAATCACTGTTGCAGTGTTACTGCCATCTTGCCATTTTAAGCTTTATTTATACTCGCATAAACATTTCCAGAACATTCGAGACTCCCCATGATGAAATCACAAATGTTTCTGAAAGGCCGATACGATTCAATGGTCTCTGCAGTGATGCCAGATTTATACAATTTTCGAAAGATTTGATGATGTATTTAAATTTGTATGAATATTTAAAAAATTGAATTAATTTCTAGTTTTTTTTTTTTTTTTTTTTGTTTGTTTGTTTGTTTTGCTAAGTTTTATGGGTTTTGTCAGTGTCTCAACACAAGAATTGCAATGGAGGAAAGTGGGGGACACCACAAAAAAACTAATATAAAAAAAATGAGGCACACATGAAAGAAGGTTGAGAAACACTGATTTATAAGGAAACCTGGATCACATTCTTTTTCCTAATATGAGATAGGGATGTACTAAACCAATCTCCTAAGTCAATTTTGGAATGTGGTGTACATCATATGCTGCATAGGAGAGCATAGAAATTTGGGAATGGGGTGAGGGAATTATGATATCATGTGATCCCAAAAAAGGGATGCAAGTAACCAAGGAAATATTACAGTAGAATGTCCTGCAGTGTGATTTGTGGCTAAGGTCCCTTTATATAACCTGAACAAGCAATGTTAAAAAAGACCTTAAAGGACCATAACCCATCATGGCAAGGGTCACTACCCTACCCATGATGGGTTATGGTCTCATCACTGGAAGAAGAAGAACATTACTATTTAGACCTAAGAAGATAGTAATGTTAAATTAATGCCTATCCATCCTATCCTTCTATCTTAGGACAGGTTGAGCCCCCCTGAATGTGAGGGACTTATGATGAATTAATGCAGCCGGCTCATCACTCCTCTGCTGCATCCCCTAGGGACCAGTATTCATGACTGTAGATCCATTGTGTTCACAGGGCTAGTTTGCCTGTTCTGGGAGACAAAAAAAAACAAGTTTCCAGGTGATCCCCCCCCTCCCCCTTCACCTTTGCATGAGACCAGCTAACTTGCCCTTAGTTGAAAGAGACCAGATAAAGGTTCCTATGTCTTGGACAAGAATCGAACCCAGATCTTTCCGACCAAAGGGCTTCATCTATACCGACTAAGCTACGGAGGCTCCCATATACAAGTAGTAAATCAATTTGCAGCGTGGTTGGTCAAGTGATTAGCATGTCCACTCTCCAACAGGCTGTGTTGTCAAATTCTCTCATGGGCATGGATGTTTGTGGTTATTTTTAGGTGGGAGATGAAGTTCATCACCTGGTCTAAGACCTCCCACTCTTATTAGAGGCTTGAAGTGAGTTGAAAAATTCCATGTGTTGTCTCTGCGGCAGGGTTTTCAGAAGAGGTTAAAAAAAATTAAATAAAATTACAAAAAAAGATATAAAAAATTAATAAAAATAGAAAACATTCCCTAACCCATCCACAGTACCAGTGTACTATAGGTTTATAAAAACTTTTTATGGGGAAGAATAGTGATATTTATAGATCAGAGTTATTCTCTGAATGAGAGGTATAGAGTTTTTCACTTGTTTTCAAAGTAAATGACAGGCACACTGTTTATTTTCTGGCACTTTTAGTTCCAGAACCTTGCTTGATTAGCTGTTTTGCCAGACCATTGGCAGTCACATAATAATAATAATTCATCACTACATCTCTGACCCATGAATTAAAGTTCTCGCATGTCTCTAAAACATCATGGACTGCTAGAAACTAACGCATTTCATTTAATAACTCAATTTATATTTATCTAGGGCTAAATGTAAGTAAAATAAGCTAAGCTAAGAATTTTAAGTGAGAAATAGAGGAGAACCTATTTGAGAGTGATCACTTTCCTGTGATATCCACTTCTGCATGGGCAACTATACACTCCATTATGGATATCACAATGGAAAATTGAAGAATCTGACTGGCCTACTTCTCATTAGCAGAGTTCAACTCATCTCATCTCTTATCAGTAATGCAGTGAATCGTAATAGCATATTATACCACAACTGCAATTCCTAAAACACTGAGGCAGTTTCCACTTTGTTCTAAGCCATGGTGGAATGATAATTGCACAGCAACCAAAGAAGCTGAGAAGAAAACTTGGGGAATTTTCCACAGATACTTCACAACTAGAAACCTAATTACTTTTAAACAAGCTTGAGCCCAAGCAAAATGCATCCATCATCACAGCCAGAAGGAATCCTAGATCCAGTATACCTATACTATAAAGAACTATTGATAATAACAAAGTATGGGAAAAAATCTGGGAAAATGAAAGGCAATACATCACCCACCAGCTCTCCATCCTAGAACATAACGGTTGCAAAGTTTCTGACATACTAGCAATTGCTGACCAACCCCAGGGAGATTTTTTTTCTTTTCTAAAACACAAGCATCCCCTCCCCTCTCCCAAATTCCTTGTTGAGGGAATTCAGGGGATAATAAATTGCAAGTTCTGATTTTTTCAAATGACACTGATTAATACAATAGGCCGAAAAAAATAAAAGCTGCCTTAATGCCATCCAACTACTGAACCAGATAATATCGATTATGAGATGATTAAACATAATCTAATCCAAGAAAGGATCCGAAATATCCAAAAAAAAACCCCTCATCTTTTATGGTTTCTGGAGAGAAACAACCTTTTTTTTCCATAACATTAATGTGGTTTCCAAAAATATTATTCTACTACTGATCATCTAGTCTGGCTGGAAGCATCCATTATAGATGCCATTCTAAAATGAGAGCCTTTACTTTTGGTTTTCTTGATATGGAAAAAGCATATGACACTGCTTTTAGATTTGAAATATTGAAAACCTACACACCTTTTCTCAGAGTTAATCTCCCTTGTTTAATGAACTTATTCAACTGAATCTTCCAAGCCCAAGTGGGAACCTCTCTCTCCTGACCATATACCCAAGAGGAGGGAGTCCCCAAAGTTCGGTTTTAAGTGTTATGCTTCTTGCAATCAAGATCAAGTTGATAACTGAACAACTTCCTCCAACTGTAAGTACAGCAATCCCTCGATTAATGTGCTTAATGCATTCTTTAAAACAGGCATATTAATTGAAAATACACTAATCGAATATAATAACCTATGGGAAAATATAATTCGTTCCTCAGATTTCTTTTTTGACCCTTGAGTTTTTTTATAAAAGAATTAGGGTATGTCTCAGGGCCTAGTTAAAGGAAATCCATGAAGCTGAAAGACAATAAAACATATTCAGAATATAAGTTTATTATTCTGCTTCTTAACAAAGAATTGAGCTAACGTAGTTTGGCGGGCATTCTGTTTCTTTTTTTTCATACAACTGACGGTATGGCCCTATTGCTTCTGCAAATTTTACTGGTTCTCTCTTCACCAGGGTTAGTCTCTAAGCATTGCTGCTTAAAAACGTCGATTGTACGTAAACTATTTTCAAATTGTTTCTGTGAAACCTCTTTGGACTTGTCAGTGATTAAATTTTCTTCATATTCTTAAGGATCTTCCCGCTGTACATTTAAATTTAGCAGATCGGAATCACTCAACTTCTCAGAATGAGATTTAATTAACTTAGATTCATTTGAAAAGCCTCTAAAATCATTTGCACAATGTGGAGGAATGTGCTTCCAAACGACTCGCATATTGCTAACAGTAATTTTATTCGCCTTTGCAACTTTATAACCAGGCTGAGATTTCTCTGATTTGGCTAGAAAAGTCTTGGAAGGCATTTGCTTCCAAAAAAAAAGGCTGATTTCATCAACATTAAATAGTTGTTGATCACAATAGTCACCTTACGCAATTTTCTTCAAAATCTCTGTATATCTCCTTATCTGCACTTGCAGCTTCGCCTGCAATTAGAACATTATGTATGCTATTTCTCTTTTTGAAATGCTCAAATCACCCAGCACTAACGTGGAATTCTTCTTTTCCATCATTGATAGCCCTTTCTTTCCAGGTTACAAAGAGACAATGCTTTTGATTTAATAAGGTCAGTGTTTAACGGGATCCGTTTTTGGTTACAATCTTCGATCCATGTAAAAAGAAGTCTCTTTAATTCAATCATGATAATACTTTGATTTCGAGTGCATGCATGGTGAACTTGAAGCAGCCTTACCTTTCTCTTTGTATTCAGCAGTTGATTCACCCATTTTTATGTTCTTGTCCTATCTTTGCTTTGGACTCACCTTGTTCATTTTTCTTATTATTTCAAGTTTTTCTTCCAATCAGATTACTTTGCAAATCATTTTCACACTTCTATTTTTTGCTCACTAATTTACTCATGATTAAAGGTTAGGAAAATAATTTAAAATACAGTTATTGAACGAGATATGATCAGCAAAATGCTATGTAAAGCAGACGACATAAATTTTGGCGCTAAATTTGGAACATAGTGTAGTATGCCATTAAAAAATAACTTCGTAAAATGTTTCAAATCGGTAACTAAATTATTTCATCCTGGTGAGTGATTTTTTAAATAGTTAGCCATAAAAAACGTATAGATCGAAAATTTTTTAAATCTGTAACATTTATTTTTAAGATGTATATAGGTGCACTAATCGAATTTTAGCGGAGCACTAATCGGATTTGGGTATCGAAAAAAATGAAGCACTAATCAGGGGTGCATTAATTGAGGGATTTGCTGTAATTCTCTCTATGTAGATGACTATAAGCTTCTGTGATTCATGTAAGAACTTTGATGGTCATAAAAAGACAGCTGAATTTAGCAAACTGTTGATTACGTTCAAATGTTTATAGCAAAAGACGGTCTGTGTGAACTTTTGACACAGATGTGGTTGTCATACTAACCCACAACTAGAACAAACTTAAATTCCAGTTGCACTAGAAGCCAAGTGCTTAGGGCTCATATTTCACAATTAACTTAGTTTCCTCCCTCACATAAGTCAGATGCATGATAAGTGTGGTAAAGCAATGATCATACTTCACATCCTATCTTCCACCTTGTGGGGTCCTTAGAGATGTTCTTTGCTTCAACTTACAGGGCACTGATTAGATCAGAACTTGATTATGGTCTCAAGTCTATGCTTCTGCCAGAGAAAGTACCTTGTGTCCATTGGAATGGATCCTATTCATCACTAACCCATCATAATTGCAAATGGAGCATTTCAAACTTCATCTAACCCTTGTCTGTACATCTAGGCAAATGTGAACTACCTTTGTTGCTTCTACATTAGTAGTTGTCTCTCTATTATATGTGATGAAAATAAAATCCCTTCAAGACCATCTCACATGGCTAACTATTTTTTTGTCACATTGAGAGAAGCTGTATGCACTTGGCAGACTGCCATACGACACTTTAGTTTGTGAATAAAAGTTCTCTTACTACCTCTAGATATTGAGCTATAGACAATGTATCCCAGATACTACTAAACACACTACAACTGTGGTATATTTACATACCACCATGCAGCTTTCTTTTCTGCAGGCTACTCAAATGTTCCACCCCTCCTATTGTTAACCAGTAACTCTTTCAGACACGCGGAACAGAATACTCTGATTTTGTGCCTATCTATGTAGATGATTCAAAATCAGAGGAACTAGTGGAATTTTCAGTGTCTTTCCAGTCAGCATCATATCTGCACAAATCCCACTAGAGTATAGCAACTTTACAGCTGAGCTGTTTGTGATCACATGCATTAAAATACATTAAGCTGCATCGCTACCAATGGTGCATAACATATTCGGACTCTCGAAGTTCTCTTTGGGCAATAAAAAATCTAGAGCTATAGAAGAATCCAGGGTTCTCTTGAATTCACACCTACTTTTTCAGCAATGGAAGCTACATTTAGATGTATGCTTCTGTTGGGTTCCAAGCCATTTTGGGATTAAGAGAAACAAGGCTAGGTCAGATTGTTTCTCAGGCACCCACCATCTCTTTCTACCATATACAATTTTCAGCTGAATATAAAGACACAAATGTTATCCCAGTGGCAGCCATATTGGAATAGAGAGACTAATAATAAGTTCCACCAAATTAAGCCTGAAATTAAATTATTATTATTATCCAGGCCTCCATGGAGTCAAAAGACTCATCATGGGAGGTCGTTTTTAGGAAATACAAAGTCTATCATGCCACTCCTTGAACCCATTAACCGTGCCATAAAATTATGGCAGTCTAGTTTGTGCAGGGTTCAAATAGGAAGGAAGTTATTCTTGCTCGGTTCTGCATAGGTCAGTCATCTGGCACACTTTCCTATTGAAGGGTGATGCCATGCCTGTGTGTGAGTTATTTATTGTCAGACTAACCATCAGTCATGCTTTAATTGACTTCTTTCATTCTGTGAATGAGTACAGCCATTATTTTAGCTATATTTAATATATCTGAACCTTTACATGCTAAGGCAGATTTTATTACTCAACATATGTTGAGTATGATAAAATGCTGTTTCTTGCAGATATGCTTTGAATACCCTTCTTGTTTTTATTTAGATGTTATGAACTTTTTTTTTTTTTGCACTCTTCTTTTATGGACCATTTTACACCTGTTTTTTTTATCCGTCTTTTTATACTTGTTTCTGTACACATTTCTTTTTAGAAGTACATTTGTATAATTCTTATCTTTATCCATTTATACTATTTTACTAATTTTTAAATTGTATACTGCTGTGATCATTTACTGGTGCAGTATGCCCTTGCTAAAACACCAAATCAACAAACAAAACCATCCCGAAAGACAAAATGGTCATGTTTGGTGCCCCAATTCCATTTCATCCAGTAGCCAAATATTTAGAGATACAATTAGGTACAGGGCTTTGATTCACGACCCATGTTGATCATTTCTGCTCAAAAGCAAATCAGACAAAACTATATCCATTACTCAGTTGATAAAGCTGGCTAAGCACAGAACTTAAACTGCTGCTATACAAGATACTGATCAGGCTAGTCGTAATGTATGGGCACCCACCTGGAGTCACACATTGGATTCAAATGTTATTGAACTACAGACAATCCAGAACAAATGTTTACAAATAGCATTCAGTGCATCATGATTCATAAGAAATCTATAGCTTCACCAAGAAGCCAGTATTCTTGAGATCAAAACTTCCTACAAGTTTTGATCTCAAGGACTTCCTAAAAGGACTGCAAAATTCTTTGCAAATGCCAACATCCACTCTAACCCATTGAACTGCCAGCAATAGGCTATGGCAAACATTACTCTGTAAGATACAAACACCCCAAACCACACCAAAAAGATCCTTTTTAAACTATGCCAGAAGTCTACATGTTGAATAGCATCCCAAGTCCTCTATGGTCTCTCACCTAGCAGTAGACTACAAGAAACAAATAACTTTAGGACAAATGTCTCTAAAAAAAAACCCACTAAACAGGTAAACATTTAGAAAAAAAAGTTACTGGCAATAGTCCAAAATGAGTTTTTGAGCTCTTATAGCTCAAAGCATCGTTGAGAGATATCCTGATCCTCCATGTTGGGGAATTTTGTGTAATGTTGACATCTTTACCAAGTAAGAACTGACTACCCTTTGGCTTCAAAAGAACTTCATGGATCAGGTACAGTGAATTGCAGCAAGGAAAGGAAAAGGTTTAAGGCTTTTATATTGAGGATTTATAAGCTTTGGCAATATGGAATGTAAGAGGATTAGTAACTAAGGAACCAAAAGTGAAAGCTATAGTTAACTTAGCATGGTAGTTATTACAAAGAGAAACTTAAAAATATGCAAAAGATTGGAAATTATATAGTAATCAAAATGGAAGAGCTGCTTGTGTTATAGCTATCCATTTGGATTAAAAAAATCAGGAAAAAATAAAATAAAAGAAACCTGTTAAACTATTATAGCAGTAAAACTAGTATAAAGATCATAGTATTATGTTTGGAATCTGTACATGTGAATGTGAAAGAAAGGAGGAGAAATTTATGAACTGCAGAAGCAGCTCAGTAGATGTATAAAAATACATCTATATAAAAATAATTATGTAATTATAGCAGGTAATTTTAAAGCAACAGTATTTTATTAACTGATTTCTAATACTTTAGGCATTGAATCAGGTAAATAAAAACAGAAAGGTACTAAAACATTTTTTTGCAACTTTCAATGTTTTAAATATAATACTTTTTTTAGAAAGAAAATGACTCGGCAATCCTCTTAACCAAACTAGTCATTTATAATCCAATTCCATATCCTCCAACTTATACAACAGCCTTCCTTACTGAATCCTGTCAAAAAGCTTTAGCAAAGTCCAAAAGTGGTGTAACTAATTCCCCTTGTCTAACTCAATGACAACATTGTTATAAACTGTAAGCAAATTACTCAGCTGCAACCTTTCCTTAGTAAATTCATGTTGTTCATTGTCAAGTATAGATTCTCTGTCAAACTTAACCCATTTCTATATGTGATCTTTTACCAACTTTTTTAAAATCATCACCACCACTCGAGACATAGTGATAGATCGATTGTTAGACACATCAGTCTTTGCACTACCCTTGTACAATAGGATTATCATACATTATTTCCACTCCTGTGGAATCTTCCGTGTGCTGAGACTCAAATTATACAGCCAAGTCAACGGAACAGCCATTTCACTGAACATTCTCTTAGCATCCATGCTGATATCCCATGAGTCCCCATTGATAAATTGAGATGCAGTTTATGCAACAGCCCTAGTACCTGTTTCTCATACACCTGAGTTTCTTCTTCCACTTCAGAGGCAGTGTTGCATTGCTAGAACCATAGCTTTTAGCAAAATACACTCCTTAGTCAAACAATTTCTTCTGCATCAACCACCTACATATCATCTGCGCTGACAGGAGTTATTCTTTCACTTCATTCTTTCTTTTACTTGCAGTGTAACAATAAAATTTTTCTGGATTGACTTTAGCTTGCAGATCCAGTTTCTTTTCATACTCTGACTTAGCTTTCCATACAACGTTTATAATTCTTCTGACCTGATCCTTATAATTTTCATGATTTGCCATCATCCTTATGTACATGGTATTCCTTTCACATCATTTTTTACCCCTTAAGAATCTCTTGCTTAACCCTTTTAGCAGTAAGTTAAAAATATATATCTTGGATTCTATGCTATATCAATACATGTTTTAAAAAAACTTGAAAATGCTGCTAAGAGATTGCAGCATTGCCAACATAAATGTGTCTTTACTCTAGTTAAAATAATCTGAATGTATATATACTGCTTTACTGTTCAGTGGGTTAATAAGATTATATATTCATTTCACTCCTATGCTATTTATTCTTCAAACTCGGGGAATGTATTCCAACATTGTATCATTTAAGTATTTTTTTAAATGATTTCCATGTACTGATGATATTCTCATCTAGCAAATGATGCGATGGGACAGAACCTAGCGTATTCCTCAGTTGGTCATAATTTCCTGCTTTGAAGTTCATCATGTAACTTCTAAATGGAATATCCATACAGTTAGCAATTTCCCACATTGGTATACAGCATAGTCGCTGTCACTAACCAGAGGCTGAATAATCTGTCTTTTACTCCTTCTGAGACTGGCTTTTTTTTTTTTTTTTTTTTTTACTTCAAGTTCCTTCTGTTATATGTTGCAACAGCTCAATGATTCAGTTTCATTCTTTTCATGAGATTTCATTGCTACCCAATCAATATTCAGATAATTCAAGTCATCCATGATGATTATTAATCATTTAGTACCTATTAAGTTTTTGGTGATGCATTTCCTTATCACTAGCAACTGATGCAATAGGTCTGTGGCAACACCACACCATGTATTTGATCTTTGTTAGACTCCTCCTCACACCAAATAGCCTCAAACTCGCTGCTACAGAAAACTGTTGCTAATGTTGCAGCTGTAGTTTCTACCTTAACTGGACTCAGATTATCTGATATCATTAGCATTACCCCCCCAACTCCCTCCATCTTGCCTATCCTTCCTAAAAATATAATAATCTTTACACACACATTGCCAGTTACCACATCTACCTCTTAGACCAGTCTTAATAATGCCAGTAATCTGAGGTCACAAATGTATTCATTAAAGCAACAAAACAAAACAAACAAAAAAAAACTGAACCTCTGTTCTTTATACTTCTGGCATTTGTGTATAAACATAACAGGGTATTTCCATACTTTTTTGTATATTTACATGATCCAGTTGGTCAACTTTGAGATTCCTGTTCACCTGAAATGCATCACTTATGCAGGCATCCTTACATGTACTTACATCTGAACTGGAGGAACACAAAATCATCATTTCACCATAATCAGCTTTATTATTGATCGTATTTTTTATCATTAATATAGTTGCATTACACAGATTTTCACCATTCCTCCCATCATTGTCTAGCTTCTCTGACTTTCTATATTAGATCTTATATCAATAAATAATTTTTCAAGACTCCTGTTATGGAAAATGAATTCAAGTGCAGACTGTCCCCTCTTAAATCCCTTCTTCCTTCAAACTCATTCCACACATCCCAAAACTGGCAACCATTCATTTTACACAGTCTATGCATCAAATTGTTTGCAGTCAGAGCCCTTTTTATTAAGTCTGTGTTATTTTGTCAAGGTAATCAAAAATATTTATTACAAGATAAAAATATTAACATTAACTGAAAAAGAATGAAACAGATTATAGAAGAGATAGATGTCAAGGACTGCTGAAGATAATGGGAAATATATATTATAACTATTAACTTTATTACAATAAAGAGCCAAGAGGCTATTTTTTTCGGCGACGTAAATTAAGTTATGGGGATAATAAATCCCTCATTATTTCAAAGCCGAATAAGAAACTCGAAGATCGAAATCTAAGAGTTTCATGCCGAAGAACTTCCGGCGAGTCCAAGCGTAAGTCAACACCTGGTAGTACAACACTAGGGCAACTCGGGGCAAAGGTGGAGCAAGTTTCGATCACTGTCCTTAATATTTTCTTATAATGTAAAACTTAGCTCTTAGGAGATGTGTTACTGTTTTACATTATGAGGGAAGGTCACTACCCAAACCGGTTTTGACCTTTATTGAAGTCTCATCAGAGAGTAGGTAGACCTGGATAATACCAAGGTTTAAGTGAACCGAACTTGCATACTTTACTATACGAATTGCCAGAAAGGTGTACCCATATATTATTACTACAATAATGAGCCAAGAGGAAGTTCTTTGGCATGAAACTCTTAGATTTCGATCTTCGAGTTTCTTATTCGGCTTTGAAATAATGAGAGATTTATTATCCCCTTAACTTAATTTACGTTGCCGAAAAAAATAGCCTCTTCGCTCTTTATTGTAGTAATAATATATGGGTACACCCTTCTGGCAATTCGTATAGTAAATATGTAAGTTCAGTTCACTTAAACCTTGGTATTATCCAGGTCTACCTACTCACTGATGAGACCTCAATAAAGGTCGAAACCAGTCTGAGTAGTGACCTTTCCTCATAATGTAAAACAGTAACACATCTCCTAGGAGCTGCGTTTCATTTTACATTATGAGAAAATATTAAGGACAGTGATCGAAACTTGCTCCACCTTTGCTCCGAGTTGCCCTGGTGTTGCACTACCAGGTGTTGACTTGCACTTGGACTCGCCTGAAGTTCTTTGGCATGAAACTCTTAGATTTCGATCTTCGAGTTTCTTATTCGGCTTTGAAATAATGAGGGATTTATTATCCCCTTAACTTATTAACTTTATTATTTTTCCATACTTAAGAAAGGAAAAATCAAATATCCAGAATCCAGAAAAATCATTTAAAAATTTGAAATGAAAACATCCTGAAACTATTAAAGATAAACAACATACTTGCATTTCCTACACCAGAAGACAATGGATGTAGATTAGTAAAAATACAGAGTAATATTGCCAAAAAATATACAGCAGTCCCTCGATTAGTGTGCCTAATGCGTTCTTTAAAACAGGTGCATTAATCGAAAACGCACAAATTGAATATAATAACCTATGGGAAAAAGTATAATTCGTTCCTCAAATTTCTTTTTTGAACCTTAATTTTTTTATGAAAGAATTAAGGTATGTTTCAGGGCCTCGTTAAAGGAAAACCATGAAGCTGAAAGACAATAAAACATATTCAGAATATAAATTTTATTATTCTACTTCTTAACAAAGAATTGAGCTAACGTAGTTTGGCAGTCATTTTGTTTCTTTTTTTTTCATACAGCTGACGGTATGGTGGCCCTATTGCCTCTTCTGCAAATTTTACTGCTTCTCTCTTCATCAGGGTCAGCCTCTAAGCATTGCTGCTTAAAAACTTCGATTGTATGAAAAATATTTTCAAATTGTTTCTGTGAAATCTCTTTTGACTAGCTATCAGTGATTAAATTTTCTTCATATTCTTTGGGATCTTCCCGCTGTGCATCTAAATTTAGCAGGTCGGAATCGCTCAGTTCTTCAGAATGAGATTTAATTAACTCTTGGATGTTATCATTGAAGGAGAAAAAAAAATGAAGGACGTACGAATTGGTCGCCAATATGTGAAATCACGTGTTTTATAGATAAAATTTCCCAAGTGTTATACAAGCAAAATAGTTATCACTTTAAAAACTACAATGATCATTAAAGAGAAGTTAATTTTCCAACGTGTAATAATAAACAACTCATCCCAGAAGACGGATTGATTACCCTATTATCGGAATGGATTCTCCTTTTTGTGATATGCGCAGACATGTCGAAGGGTCTCGAATCTGTGGGCATACTATAGCAGATGACATAAATTTTGGCGGTAAAAATTTGGAACATAGTATACACAGTGTACATGGAAGTAGTGTAGTATGCCATTAAAAATAACTCTGTAAAATGTTTTAAATCAGTAACTGAATTATTTCATTCTGGTGAGTGATTTTTTGAAATAGTTAGCCATAAAAATGCATAGATAGAAAATTTTTACAATCTGTAACATTTATTTTTAAGATGAATATAGACACACTAATCGAATTTTAGAGGCGCACTAATTGAATTTGAGTATCGAAAAAAAATGACGCAATAATCGAGGGATTACTGTAGTATATGAAGCATATGAATAATCTTTGGACAGGTTTATCACTGACACTGAATGTGATGTTGCTCATGGTTGACAAAATTTAGTTTAAAAAGTTAATTATACAGTAAAAGTAAGGAACAATACAAAATAAATGTTATAAACATCAATGGATAGAACACTATGAATGCTGGCATGCTCCTGAAGTTTCAATAACAATCAATTTTGAAAAAGTGAATACCGTTAACATATGCAGTTATGGAAGACTTTCAAAATCTGCTAAAAAAAAAGTTTATGTCGTAAAATAAAAATAATTTTGAAATTATAAATTTGTTTTTTCATTGTTAGGCTGAGAACTTTTCAGACCACCCTCGTATGCTTGTTTCCATGTGATGGGATAGATGCCAGTTGAGTGCAGAAGAGTGAATGTCTGAAATAATTATTCTGAAAGATTGCTAAATGAAACCAGAAGTGACATATCATTGTTTGAGATCGAAGAAGTTTTCAAATGAAATGAAAAAGGAGTAAATGATATTAAATCAGAAATGCTCAAAATATATAGATATAAAAATTTTCCTATGGCTATCCTGCATAATTCAGAAGGCAGGGACAATGGTTTGGATGATTGGAGTAGAACTCTCATGGTACCCAGTGTAAAGAAGGGAAATGAAATAGAGACATATTTCCCTACTGAGTATTCCAGTTAAGATTTATGCAAGCATATACTTGAAAACAGGCCAAGAAAAATTGTGGATGTGAAACCTGGAGAAGAATAAGATGGGTTCAGGCCAAATAGAAGATTAGATTTTCACTTTAAGACAAATCAGGTGAGAAATCAGGAATGTGACAAGCTGTCAAGAGAAAAGCAGTTCTAAACACTATAATTATATGTTTAACAGTATTAATTACAACACAGAAGGATAAGACAATAATTAATATTTATTAACTTAATTAGCTGATCCATACAACCTCAAAGCCACCTTTACCCCCCCCCCCCCGCCCGCAAAATTAAAAAGCTTACTCAACTCATCCAAAGACCCATTCTCCCCCCTGCTGGCCCACCCTGGAGTATACCGTATTCATTGCACCTGTAACATACCATATATAGGAGAAACAGGATGCACAATTCCTATCAGACAAAAAGAACATAAACGACACAATTCTCTAAGATGAAAAGCATTTTAACAGGAAACCTCAACCTACAATTGAAAAAAAAATTAGTAAAGACATTGATATGGAGCATTGCACTGTATGGATGTGAAACCTGGATTCTAGGCAGAGAAGATGTAAGAAGATTGGAGGTTTTTGAAATATGCTGGTGCCACATGAACAAAATAAAATGGACAGAAAAAAAATCAAACGAACAAATCCTGAGAGAGATAAATGAAACAAGAACTCTAATTAAATTGATCAAAATTAGAAGGGATAGGTGGTTTGGACATATACTTCGACATGATGGACTTGTGAAAAGAATAACTGAAGGCAAAATAGAGGGTAAAAGAAGAAGAGGCAGACCAAGGAAAAGCTTTCTTGACCAAGTCAAAGATAGCATGGGTTTGAGGAGTTACCAGGAGGTTAAGAAGAAAGTCAATGACAGAGCAGAATGGAGGAAATTGTGCTGAGCTACCAGTCCCAAGACTGATGCAACTGATGATGATGATATTAAAAGTGAAGTTAGTAGGCAGGAACTTGAGAAAATGCTTTAGGCACAGTAAATTACTTTTAATAAAATTAGCATAAATGTTTCGTATCAAAGCTAAACAGCGTGAAACAAACAAGCAATTTAGAGAGACAGAATCCAAGGGTAAATCAACAATGGGTTTACCAATAACAGTAAGTACTGTGTTCTAGAAGTATCATATCAAATATATAATAAATTATTTCTAATATTACATAGGATGATAATCTCCAAAACTTTTGGGTGTGTGAGAGAGAGAGAGAGAAAAAATCAATCATTCCAATTCAGATTAGGCCTTGATGTAACAGGGCTTCAGAACGTTCTTTGAAGAGTCGTTCGTCTGATCCACACACGAATGGCCACATAACTTATAGCACACTAGTGAGGAGAGTAAACTATCTACCATGACATGTAGCAAGCGATCAGTGAGGAAGTTGGTGATCCAGTTGTAGAGTAAGGATGGCAGTTTTTTTAAGTAGGCCCCTGTGCCAAACCCAATTGAATACCTTTGAAATGTTGAGGGCAACCACATCCATGGCCTGAGTTTAGAGGTAAGTATTGTGAGCAAGCAGATCAGCTGTAGGATCACGAATGGCAGAATCCATACTGTGGTCACTGATTAGTTGGTATCACCCTTGGTGGTTCAAGAGTTGGTTGTTGATAACCTTCTCCATAGCTTCTGTTCTCTCTAAAGCTATGGAGAAGGTTATCAACAACCAACTCTTGAACCACCAAGAGTGATACCAACTAATCAGTGCAATTGGACGGTAGTTCATTGGTTGACTTTTATCGCCTTTCTTTGGGATGGGTTGGATGTGGACCTATTTCCATGTTGTAGGGTAGATGCCAGTTGAATAGGATAAATTGAAGATGTGATACCTGATAGGTGTTAGTTCTTGGGGCACAATTTCTTAACTATAATAGGTGGGATACCATTAACAGATGCCTTGTTTGTGTCCATGTTATTTAGGATACTTCAGATTTCTTTTTTGTTGGAAGACTATGAGCAAGAGTCTTCCAACTCGAACAGAGCTGTTCTTGGTAGAATGGCGGGAACTTTGCCCCAGTCTTCAGTGCAGGAATTGGAAGAGAAAAGTGATGCCAGTAAGTTGGCCTTGTTTTTAGGTGAGGTAACTCCAGTACCATCCAGATGTTGAGAGTGATAGAAACCTGGGTGGGCAGAAGTTGCACCCAATGGCCTTGGCAAGGGACCAGAAGGAGCGAATGCCATTTGGGCAGGAGGTAAGTTTGTGGCATTTGGTCCCTTTCAGAGTCTGATTTGGACTTGATGATTATTTTACAACTCTTGCGAGCTGCAGAGTAGGCAGCTGGAGTTTTGGTCTTGAGCCATTTGTGGTGAGCTGAGGTTTTTCTTTTACAGTATTGGCACACTTTTTTGAGAACCAAGGTGGGGATGGTGGCTTAGAGTTTGGAGTGGAATGAAGGATGAAAGCTTTCATTCCTGTGAGGATGATTTCTGTTATCGGTGTGAGCAAGTGTTTGGATCAGAAGAGCTGAAGCAGTAGTTGGACCATGTGAAGGAGGAATAGAAGTCATGGAAGTCCTCCCATTTGGCACTCTTGTAGTGCCAAAGCACACGAGACTAAACTAGTTGGTGGATTAAAGTAGTTTTGTGCCAAAAGAGACTTGTATGAGGCTGTGGTCTGAGTTACCGAGAGGAGAACCGACAACCACAGTATACCTGAAATGGGGGGGGGGGGCGGGCTTGTTAGGAAGAGGTCAGGTGTGTTGGCAATTTGAAGGGGAGGGGGGTTGTCAAGTATTCTGGTCAGAAAATTGATTATCCGAAATAGGTCATTGCTGATGGCAAACATCTCAGCATCCCTGGCTGCTTGATCGGTGAAACTGGAGATGGGGAGCCAACGTGATTGTGGACATTGAAGTCCCCAAGAAAGGATGACCTCACTATTGGGTAAGTTGAGCTTTAGAGAGAGAGAGAGAGAGATGAAGAAGTCAGAGTGGTTGATGGAGTTTGGAGAGCGATAGAGGGAGCACATTAAAAAAGAGCAGGTTGGTTTGGTAGAAAAATTTTGAGCCAAAGTAAATCAAACAGTGGAAATTCAAGAGTTTCCAGTCTCTGATATGGTGTGTCTGTTCTGATGAATGCACAAGCTGTTCTTGTGACTGAAAGAGCTGCGTAATGTGTAGTTTGGGCAGTTAAGGTGGACAATTGCTGTTGAGGTTGTTAGTTGGAGTTCTGATAGGAATTGTACTTCTGGTTTAAATGACTGTAGGGTGCACATAATTTATGCTGCTGTTTAAGCCATGGATGTTGAAGTAGATGTGGAAACTTTTCTTTTTGCTAAGAATTAATGTTGGTGGGTTGTTTAATTGGATTTCTGTTGTTTTTTTATGATTCTTTTGGTTGGATGTTTTTTTTATGGTTGGATTTTTTTTTTGTTTTTTCTGACTTTTTGTGGGAGAATTTTTGCGATCTGCAGTTAAATGGCATTTCTTTGGGTTCTGGTCCATTATATTTCATTAGGAAGAGATAGAGAAAGTGGGGCATGCAGTGAGAGGTGGCAGACTTGCAAGCATGCTGCCTACACAGAGAGAACGCAGTCTCCTGTCCATACATATGTAGCCTCTACAGTTTCCCCTCCACACCACAGTATCTGGTCTCCCTCCAGTCATGACTGACAAAATACGTGGATGCAGGATTTGTTACTGGCTGATTGGGAAGCCTCCAGATTCGTTACTAATTGGTTCGGTCTCATGTACTATCCCGCGACCAGTGATACCCTCAATGACAATGGTATGTCATTGAAGGTATCACTCACTGCATGTAGGAAGAGTGTGTGTGTGTGTGTGTGTGTGTGTGGCGGGGCAATGCTTTCCAAGTTTGCAAGAGCCCTGTTTGTGGAAACAGGCTATACCACTGGGAGGTGGGGATGACTTGACTGCGAGAGGCTATATATTGTACATTGATAGCCCTTTAGTAACCCAAAGTGTAGATCAAGACTAGTTTTATTTCTCATAAGAAAGATCCCTCTTCCTCTTCACCCCTTACCAGATCTCTGTTCAAGATAGATTTTTCCAAGTTATACATTTATCCTTTTGTTGAACAAACAGTACATCCATTCTTCTCTTCTATCCTCAATATGGGTTCTGTCCAATGAGTTCTGTTGATTTTCTTGAAACATTTCATTTCAAAAGCCACAAGCTTCCTGTGTTATTATTTTTAAGGTCCAAGTTTCTGCCCTATGGAGAGATGTTGGTAGTATTATACTTTTGTATAATTTTATTTTTAGAGTTGTAGGAATTTTGTTGTTTTCCAAATTTTATTAAGTTTATTTATCATTAACCATGCTATGGGGAGTCTGTGTTCTATTGTTGCTTTGTCATTTAAATTTGAAGTCAAATATGCTCATAGGTAATTAAAGCCATTAACTTGTTCTAGTTTTATGGTTAAGTGTTATCTATAGATCTTCCAGATGTCTTCCAATTTTCATTACCTTTGTTTCAATGAAATTTATAATCATAATTCTGCAAGTTTCTTATAATTTTGCAAACTGTATTGGAGATTTGATTTGTTATCTGTTATAATTACTACATCATCTGTGTACATAAGTGTGATCGGTCTTCCATTGACTTTGACTCCTTTTGTTGAGGACAATGCTTCTTTAATGAGTTCTTGGATGCAAATATTAAAAAGGCATGGGAAGAGTGGGCATCTTTGCATAGCTCCTTATTTGATTTCAAATTTTTTAGTTGTGATATTTTTATATTGCACTACTACTGCACTTGTATTCTGATAGTAGTTAAACAAATCTTAGTATTTCATAGCCTGTTTTTCTTTGATAATATTTGAATAAGTTTTCTTCTATTGACAGAATCAAGTGCTTGTTTAAAATCCACAAAACAGTAATAAAGCCCCCCCCCCCCCCTTGTCCCATGTAATTTTGGCCAGACTAAAGAGTAAAGATATGGTCAAAAAAAAAAAAAACTCCAAAAAAACTTGATCCAATTTCTATTTAAGACACTGCATGCCACTTGTGCAACTTTAAGCTGTATAAATTCCCAAATAAAAATTTGGGAATTTATACAGTAGCACCACCCTAAATGTTTTCACATTTGGAGGTAATATAATAAAACCTCTATTATTCTTTATTTTATTATAATAATAAAATAAAGAATGGATGCTACTTTTCAGAAGAGATCTGTGTGCTTAATACATAACCTTAATTTCTCATAGATTCCCTGCAGTTACTTTCTCATGAATTCCTTGCCATTTTTCTGCATTATGCCTTTTTTTTATATTCATACTATATTCATTTTTGTGGTAACTGTTCAACTGAACTTCCCACTACCATTCCTTTACTTTGCTCCAAACATCTAAAATCACAACAGCTGCCATTCAACATTCATATGCAGTTTAGTTTCAGACTTATCAAATCAAGTTTTTATCATCACTTTCATTCCATCTGTTACTACTGTTGGAACAGTCATCGCCATATTCCCATCCCCCTCCCCCTGCACTCTGTTCAAGAAAAACATCAACATATTCCTTCTTTCTCCTTAACTTCACAGACACACTGTTGTATTATAGGTTTTGTGATCTCTTTCTTGTGGGATGGTTTTATATATATATATATATACTCTTTGTGAGGTTCCTTACCAGACATCAGTTGTATTCATTATTCACAAAGGTAGTCTTAAAAAAATGTTTTGTCAGCTGGTTGCTGAAAAAACATTGATGTAGCTCTCCAAGTAAAGGTTTTAACTTCAAGTGCACAGCAAGATCAGAGAGAATATCTGAGTTTATATCTTTCATCATCTTTGTCTTTGAATATTAGAGATGAGTTTCATCCACTTTTGGGACCTAATATAAAAATATGTAAACAGTAAAGTATTTCTTATTGATCATTTAAAGTATTTTGAAAAGAATCCTTCTCGGCTAATTGGATGCTGAAAACCACTCATCGTATTAGATTTATGGAATAAACTACCATTTGAAATTTTAGTAACATTAAAATTCTACATTACACACACACACACACACATATGTATATCTGTATGCTACATTAAAGAAACTGGCACTATACTATTGTATTTATGCTACATAATGTCTAAAACTAATTAACCTGTGTAATCTTCCCTCTCTTGTGGTAAAATAAATGCATCACCCAATCAGAAAATTCCTATTTTTGACATCTAGTTATTAAATCCATATAATTAGTCTTACCAGTTTGATATTAATGAATTCATTTAGCTTAGTCCTATTAATTCTTTGCATGACCTATACTTGCAAGATGTGATCTTCATTAATTTGTTTGCAAAAAAATTATTTTACTGTAGTTTGGTATTTTGGGGCAATCTGAGTATTGGGTATTCTTGTCAAGGCCATTTGTATATGTGTTGAACAAAAGCTTAGTAATTTTGAGACCATCATTGTTTAAATTTGGTTGTTTTATGTGAATGTTTTGCATCTCACATTCTCTTTACATTTTCTTTCACATCACATTTTGTTTGAATTATACACACAAAATAAAACTTATTTAACCATTTATTTATTTAGTATGATGATAAAATAGCCGTGAGTCCCTTTTATGAGGAGGTACAGCACCATCTGAATCCTCCCTATTTTTATCCGGGCTCAGGACTGGCATAGCTGATGAATCAAACTTATGGCCAGAGGGACCGTCTTAAGTATTCCTGACTGTAATCCATTTGTGTTCATGGGGCTGGTTTGTTTGTTCTGAGAGATGAAAAATCTGAGTTTCTGGGTGCAAATCCCTCCCCCCCCCCTACTTCCATATGAGACTGGCTAACTCACCTTTCATCAAAAGAGACCAAATAAAAGTTCTTCACGTCATGGACGTAAATCAAACCCATATTTTTCTGACCAAAGGGTTTCATCTATACTGGCTGAGATGGGTGCTCTTATTTAACCATAATTAAACATATTTAAACAAGATGGTCTCAGAATTTCTAATTTTAGTCAACACATATACAAATGGCCATGAAAGGAATGCTCATCCTCAGATTACCTTGGGACCAAACTACAGCAATACTAATTCTACAAACCAAAATAATGATGATCATGTCAGCTGTTGGCTACTGGAAAACAGACAAATTAAGTTTTAGGACTAATTTCAGTAAAATTATGGAGACTACAACAACCGTGATGGGGATAACTATTTTAATTATCTGACATATCGACCTTCATAATAAAAAGTTATCTTTCAGAGTTGATTTGATTTGAACAACCGTTGTTCTACTGGCCTAACCTCTAGTGAAAAAAAAACAGGAAAAAAAACATCAAAGCTATATTCTATTTATAACATCATTAGAGAACAAATTCATATCGATATTTTTAACACAGCACAAGTGGTGACCTAATCCATAATTTAACATGAGTGTTGTTATATTAGAGTTAAGATCCTAGATTACTTAGTCCTAATTATAATTAACTTTTAGACCAAAAGGTTATGTTGGTTGGATATGTGACATCCATATTCTTGGGATTTTTAAACCATCATTGTTAAGAATAGGGTGGTTGATAAGAATTTCACAGGTCTCCTTAAATTTATGCTCATTCCACGTTTTGGTGTGATGTAAACAACAGGTGCCTTTCCAGTTAGTTCTATGTAGAGTATTCAGGGCATGATCAGAAAGGCCAGATTTACCATAGGTGTTAAGTTTAATGTGCAGTTTATGTTCCTTTTTTTCTGATAGGAATTGTGCATCCTGTTTCACCTATATAGGGCAGATTACAGGTGCAATGAATATACTATACTCCAGGGTTGGCCAACAGAGGAAGTGGATCCTTGGATGAGTTGAATAAGTTCTTTAATTTTGCAGGAGGTTTAAAGGCAGCATTAAGGTTGTATTTCTGTTTATTTTGTTTGAGATCGCTTTAATATATGGAATGGCTACAGTTTTATTGTAATTTCTTTCTTTCTTTATTTTTTTTTTAAAGTGAAATCTTCTGAAGAATTTTGTTGATAGTATTTTTGCTATAGCCATTTTTCAGGAAGGTATTGCTGATAATTTTTAATTCATATATAAGTGCTTGAGCATATCTTCAAAGCAATGTTTTTTTAGTGTGTTAATGATCTAGTTTTTGTGTTGGGTGGTGTATGCATATGGTCAACATATCTGTAAGCCTACATTGCAAGACTAGGCTAAATACAATAAGGACTACAGGTCAGTCAAAAAATTAGCAGGGTTAAACTGTGAATGAATACATGAACATAAATTGGCAAAACTAACTACTGGAATTTAATAGCTAGATGCCAAAAATAAGAATTTTTTGATT
This sequence comes from Typopeltis vanoorti, assembly GCF_054136105.1. Classification (NCBI taxonomy): domain Eukaryota; kingdom Metazoa; phylum Arthropoda; class Arachnida; order Uropygi; family Thelyphonidae; genus Typopeltis; species Typopeltis vanoorti. The sequence continues at coordinate 98,845,826 of NC_143549.1, read as the reverse complement.
GGTTGATGCAATTAAATCTTATTTTTTAATTTATTTTTTACCACAAGAGATCAGGCTAAGCAGATTAATTAGTTTAGGAATTATATAGCTTACAATAGTATGCAGTCAATTGCTTTATTGTACTGTGTGTGTGTGTGTGTGTGTGTGTGTGTGTGAAGCTAATTTCTGAGCATCGTTGTATGTGTGGGAGGAAGTATCTTAATTACCGCTGCTTATGATCAGAATCCCATATACTTTTGAGTGAAGAAGAGGACACAATTTGGTGTAAAGTGTATGACAAACAATATCAAACAGGAACTGCAGGAAAAAAAGAGATTATGGAAGAGATATAAGGAGAGGGGTGGAGAGCAGATGCATGAAGAATATATAAGACTCAGGCCAGGAGAGTGACTAGTATGGTGAGGAAAGCAAAACTGGAATATGAAAAGAGATTTGGCATTAAGATCCAATGAAAATCCTAGGGAATTTCTTAGCTATGTGGCCAGTAGGAGGAGAAATGATTGTGGAAGAATGACATTGTGGGATAAAAATGGGAATAGAGTGACTGATGCAGAGGACATAGTGGAGTTCTTCAATAAACACTTTATTAGTGTATTTCATCCTGGAGAAGTAAATTTTAATACTAGAGGGATAGGGCAGGTTCGAGATTTAGAGGTGCAAGAGGAGGGCGTGTTCCAAATACTGAGTACTCTGGATGTCAGTAAAGCTTTGGGACTGGATGGTATTTCACCATGGGTTTTGGGAGAATGTGCTAAAGAGCTGACAGCTCCATTGACGTGGCTTTTCAATGAAAATCTGGTTATGGGAAAGGTAGCCAACGAATGGAAGGAAGGTAAGGTAGTGCCATTATATAAGGGTGGTAGCAGACTGGGGTTATATAAGGGTGGTGTCTAATTATAGGCCAGTTTGTATGTCATCAGTAGTTAAGATCTTGGAGAAATTAGTGAGGGACCATATATAACATTGGGCAAATGAGATTAATGTTATCTGTGAGAATCAACATGGATTTGTTAAGGGGGCACTCTTGTTTTAGTAATATAATTGCCTTTTATAATAACATGACGAGCAGTTGATGAGGGAAAGGCATGTACTGACTTTTTTTGGATTTTGCAAAGGCATTTGACAGGGTGCCACATGATAAGCTGATACTAAAGTTGCAACACATGGGTTTAGATGTTGGGTTAGTCAACTGGATTCAGGATGGGCTGTTTGATAGGTATCAGAGTTGTGTATGGTGGGACAATATCAAGAAGTCAGAAGGTTACAAGTGGGGGTTCCACAAGGCTCAGTACTGGGATCTGTATTGTTTACTCTTTATGTCAATGGATTGCAAGGGAGATATTCAATTGTTTTCAGATGATGTGAAGCTGGGAAGGGTAATTAGTAATAGTACAGATGTGGCAGCTCTGCAAGAGGATTTGAATTAACTGGAAAGATGGGAAAATGAATGGGGGTGTTGGTTTAATGTAGCAAAATTTTGTAAAGTCTTGAAGTTTGGGATACATCGATGGCAGGCTGCATACTTGATTGGAGGAAGTAGGGGAGACAAGAGATCTGGGGTGATGATTGATAGAAAACTGATATTCAGGGAGCATATCGCAAAGGTGATGAAGGTAATCCAGAGGATTGCTGCAATACTGAGAAGGATGCTGAGATAAAAGAGTTATCATTCTGTTGTATAAGACCCTGATCATACCACACTTAGACTATTGTTCTCAAATTTGGTCTCCAGGATTTGAAGGGGATAAATTAACTGCGGGAACAGAGGTGAATAAGAAAGATGATTTTAGGACTACAGTGTTATGAGAATTGGCTGAGGAAATGTGGACTGCACAATTTGGTGCATAGAAGGAGAGCTGATATGATCGAGACTTTTAAACTTGTTGAGAGGCAGTTATTGGGTTGACACTGGGGAGTTCTTTCACTTGGTGGAACAGCAGTAAGGAGCAATGACAAGTTGGAAGTTACAAAAGGAACTTGAGCAAGAGGGTGAGGAGTTGTTTCTTTGTGTGGAGAGTGGTTGAACGGTGGAATGCATTGCTTGGTAGAGTGGTGAGAGCAAGAACGGTCATTGAGTTCTAGGAGTGGTATGACAGACTTTGTGTTTCCTAGGAAGGACCTCCCAATGATGAGTCTGTTGACTCCGTGGAGGCCTGAATAATAATAATAAATAACAATAATATCAATAAATTCCATAAATCTAATAGAATTTTGGGAAGAATAACTTAGTCCATTTTTAGGGAAACTGGGCTGCAATCTAGTTTAAACAAAGTGAGAATGCATAACAGTCATCTAAATTTTTGTTGGATGCTGAATGTCAAAGATGGTATGTATAACAGAAAGAAATCAGACAGAATGAAGCTAACTTGTGAGCATCATTGCGTGTGGGGGGGAGGAAGTACCCCAATTACAGCTGCTTATGATCAGAATCCCTTATACTTTTGTGTGGATAGACCATCATTGTGATTCAGATGAGGATGATGTAATTAGTGCTTCATAAATCTCATTGAATATGTGTATATACCTGAAATGATTATCATCATCATTTCTGTGCTAAATTGAACAGAATGTCAATTTAACCATTTTTTTTTTTTTTTAATGTTTTGGTGTTCATTAGTTCCTCTGTATATTGTAATGTCTAGTTAGTCCAAAATATTAAGGGTTTACAGTCACATGGAATCTGATACATACCAGGTGAAGAAAGTGGCAAGTTGCCTGTCCTTGGTAGTGGGCTTAACTTGAAAGGTCATCACAAGGTGCAGAAGTGGATGCAAATGGATGCAACCTTCATATTATTATTATTATTACATGACACTTCCAGGGAGTCCAAAGACTCATCGAGGGAGGGCACCTATTCCACAACTCTCTGTCTCCGCTACCACTCTCATCATCTACATCATAGGTGGCCAACAGCAGGTCTGTGGGCCGCATGCGGCACGTAACATGATTTTGTGCGGAAGATAATGCTGCAGGATAATGATTTAATTTATTTCCCTATATGTCGTTTTGATTTTTTGTAGTATTTTGGTGTGTATTGAGAGGGGCGGCAAACTCAGGGACCGCCCCAGGTGGCAAAAGCTCTAGCTACACCACTGTATTCGACTGCATGCTTTGCTTTTCCATTAAGTTCTTTCACTTTCAGGAATGTTTCTCTGGTTGTGTTCCTATTTTGTAATTCTTCTATCTTGTGCACTGCTTATTTATCCAGTTTTCTTTCAATCTTCTGCATAATTTTTTGATTCTTTTATCCAATGTTTTATATCTTAATCTTTCTTCTTCATATGCTCCTCTTTTCCATGTTCTTCTTTCATCGATAAGGTTGATTATTTCTTGTTTATTGATGTGGTTTTTAGCAGTAGCTTAATTAGTAGCTGCTTGTAGTCTGGTCCACTGAGAGGGTTTTCATTTTGCAACTGTGCACACAGCAGTTCTGAAACATGTTCATTAAATTTTGATTTTATTATTGGATTTTGTCCCATTTGCAGATCCCATTTTAGGGATTGACTTCTTTTAATTTTTTATTGTTTTCAGTTCAATATATTTTAGACAATTCTGAGTGAGTTGGTAGGAATAGTGTCAGTACTTATTATTATTATTATTACTAATAAATCCTCTGGGTGCGATAATATCCCGGCTGAGCTGCTGAAAGCTTTGACTGGCAATGATAATTATTTAGTGGAATCTGCTCAGGACATCTATAAAACAATAGAATTACCTGAAGTTTTTACATCTATCTGCATACCAGTTCCAAAGAAAAAGAATGCAAATTACGAGGATTGCATAACTCTGAGCCTAGTATTCTATGCATCAAAAATTATTTTAACTATTATTAACAAACAAATTGAAAGAGCCTTAATCGCTGAATTGAGTGAACAATAGAAAGGCTTCAGAAGAGGAATGGGAACCATTAATGCTATCCTGGAACTAAAAAATACCAATAGAAAGATCACTTGAAAGAAATGGGAACATTTACATATGCTTCATAGACTTTCAGAAGGCCTTTGAGAACCAGGTAAAACATAATAAAATGTTCAATATATTAGATAAATTAGACAGAAGATCATGTACTTAAGATTATAAAAATGATTTACACCAAACAGAAAATGCAGCTGTTTAACTCTGAGGCTTCTGTAGTGAAAATAAAAAGAGTAGTTAGACAAGGTTGTATCCTTTCACCAAATCTGTTTAATATCTATAGTGAGAGACAGTGATGAAAAAGATTGAAAAACAAAAAATAGGAATTAGTATCAATGGTATAAAATACAACAATCTTAGATATGCTGATGATACCATTCTAATAGCAGAAAACAGTGAGAGGCACCTGTTCTTTGTGAAGGGGACCTCCCCAGTGATGGTACTGGCCCTTTTTCTTTCTTCCTCTTTTCATTTGCTTTTCTTTGTGTATTCTTTGCTCTATTTCTGAGTTTTTTTTTTTTACTCTCCTATCTTCCAGTCTACCATCACTGGGATCTAATACACTGCCTCCATTTTTGCTGAGCAGTGACCTGTGGGCATCCAGCAAGGGAGATCCCGGTTGGTAGTCTTGCACTACTTTGACCTCTGCTTTGGCAAGGTAGGCAGTCTTGCATAGCCCAGATAGGATCAATCTGCTAGTGAGCTACAAGGGTCAAGTGTGCTGCAGCTCCTTCCCTATGGTCCAGATACAGGCCCCAAATCTTGCTGTGGTGCTCGTATAGCATTTAGGGTAGCCCTGGAGTTCCACTCCTCCAGTTCAGTCATTGCTTGCTGGAGAGTGTACATCCATGTGTGGCTCTGGTGGGTGAGGACTCTGGAGCTAAACAAATAACTACTGAAGCACGAGTTCTTCATCTTCAGTTGTTTCTGGGAGCCCTAACAAAGCCCCCATTAATGATACCATTGATACATTTTTGCGATAACAAGAATAAAAAAAAAAAAACTGACAATGCAAGTATAAATGTACCAGATTTTCTAATCATTATGCAAGAGGAGAAAAACCAAACTAATAAGGAAAATGTGTCCCTTCTTTATTCAGAAGGGTTTAAAAGGACTAACAGGTTCTCTCAAAACAGTTAAGAAACTGCATTCTGGTGATGCCCTTGTAGAAACATCATCTCAACACCATTTCCAAAAACTACCTAGAGCAATTAATGGGCAGAATACCAATGAATGAATATCAATTACACCTCATAAACACTTAATACCTGTCATGGAGTAATCTCAGAATGGGGGATCACTGATAAGGATGTATGCTCAGATCAGATCTGAAAGATCACAGGTGACAGGTATGAGTTGCATCTTGATCTGTAGGGATAGTCACCTAGTTTCAACTAGAAAAGTCATCCCTTTGATACTCCTTAGCCTCCAACATATGCGAAAGCAGAGTATTTCAATTGTCATGTTAGACTGTACATCTCAAATCCACCAAGATGCTTCAAATACCAGAAATATGGACATGCCGAAACTTCCTGTTGTGGCTCTGCCACCTGTGCCTGATGTGGTAGTAAAGAGTATGATAATAAATCTTGCTCTGTAAATAAAGATAAATATCTAAACTGTCAAGGAGATCATCCCGTGTATGTCAGAAATAGGTATATGAAAAAGAATTACAAAAGATAAAAAAAAAATCTTATCAGAATGGATAAAAGGAAGTTAGCCACCATTACACATGCTACACTGAGAAGGTAGCAGTAAAGAAAATGTCAAGAGCAACTCAAACTTGCATGTCTATTCAACCATTATGATAATTTCATCAAACCTGAACTTTATGATCATGACTGCTTGAGCTCATCAGGTGCACGATATATGGTCTCACTCCAGAAACAACTAAAAATGATTTCATTCAATGAGAACCCGCTTGTGAAAAAAAATCATGGAAAGGTTGTCGCTTAATGACAAACTACCAGAATCTCCCACAGAAAAATTGATGCTTCAGTATCCACCAAAAGTAACTTGAACTTACCCAGTGATCCTGACATGTCTGATGATGTATTGGGTATTTTTTCCAGAGGTAAAGATGGACACTGGTCGTCCATACTTCCCAAAATCTAGTGAGAAATATACACCAGACAAAGGAAAGTCAGTCTCCAGAAATCAGACAAGACTACAAATACTAAATAATAGGAAATTTTTTACAATGGAACTGATGGGTTTCGGCAGAATATTGATGATATCAAGCACTTGCTGCAGAAACACAAACCTTTTTTGTTTCTGTCTTCAGGGAACATTTAAAACAAAGTGAGGAGTATACGTTAAGAGATATCATTCTTGTATGCAAGGACAGAGATGGTCCTGCTAATGATGGAATAACTATTCTCGTGGGCAATCATACTCCTTTCCATCATGGCCAGCTTAATACTGCTCTGGAAGCAGTAGCGATTTGATTGATTGATTGTGAGGTCTTTTATCCCAGTATTCTCAATATATTTACCACCGTGTTGAGAATTAAAACGAAACTTGATAATCTGATATTTCGACTGTCTCAGACCACACTCTTAATGGGTGGGTGGCTGACTTGGTTGACCGAATGGTTAGCGCAGCCGCTCTCCAACCAACAGATCGCGGGTTTGGATGTTTGTGACTTTGTGTACTGCCATAACCTCTGATATGACGCAGTATGATCTTTGCGCCAATAAAACCATAAATCATCATCACATGATCGGTAACTTTAACTAATGCCAACATAAGTAAACAAGGTCGTGCTATTAAGCGAATGCTTGACAACCATGACTTCTCCCTTATTGATAACGGTAAATACCTTTTTCTATGTCTATATGCTCTTATTCTGCAGTCGATCTTACAATCTGATCTCTGGCCATTTATCCACTGCTTACATGGAATGTTGAAGAAAGTGTATACGGAAGCGATCATTTTCCCGTTATTAGCACGTCTTCACGGGAACCATGTCTTCCTACACAGATGCCCATGTGGAAAATGGGCCAGACTGACTGCAGTACATTTTCTAATTTTTGCAAAATTTAACTGTGAAGCAGTCAGCCGAATACCTATCAATGAAGCAGTGAAGTATGTAAGATATTGTATTGTCCATGCAGCAATTCCAAAACATCCCGATTTCCACTATCAAAAGCCTTTGTGGAATCCAGAGTGCTGAGAGCCAAAAAAAAAAAAAGCATGGGACATTTTTAAATACCCTACCACAACAGACTTAATCATAGTTAAACATTCTTGGACCAAAGCATGTTATGTGAGAGAGTCAAAATCAATTTCGGATCCAATTTACATCATCGATTAATTTGTATGGGATAAAATCCTGAAGATGAGAGGTAGATACAGTATACACTGTTTGTCTGCCTGGAACATAATGGATGTATTGCTGATCCCAAAGCTATCGCAGACACTCTGGGAGAAAACTTTCCAGAATCTCAGCAACAGTTTCATATCCTCGTGAGTTTCTAATATTGAAAGAGGGAACTGAAAAGAGCTCCTCTCCTGCCTCACCATAGTGTAGTATTCCTGACGACATCCATTATGAGATGATAAAACACCTCCCACCATCTAGTATCTCCTCCTATACAACAAAATATTTATAGAGAAAGAGTTCCCAGACTCTTGACATAGTGAATTATCATTGCTATCCTAAGTGTCCAACATAGGCCAACAATTATCGTCCCATTGCTCTGACTAGTTATCTTTGCAAAGCCTTGGAAAAAAAAAGGTTAATGCAAGGCTTCTCTGGTACATAGAGAGCAACAAACTTCTTTCCAATACACTGTGGTGTTCATAAACACCCGATCAACCTTGGACCATTTGGTTCATTTAGAAACAGATGTAAGATATGCTTTCCTGAAATGAGAACTTTTGGATTCAGTGTTCTTTGATATGTAAAAAGCTTATGACTCCAGTGGTTGGACCCAATCCATGATCATAGCAGGTGGCTACTGGTGCTTTTTGCACATCACCCATTCAAAGTCTTTATGTTGAATCAGATGAACCCCCCCCCCTCTCTATTCCTTAGAGGAAGACATTTTTCTCTTAATTATGTCCTAAAGTCATTTCTAGATCATCCTACATGGACTGGTCTCTACTTTGGGAGGTTCAGTATCATACACATCAGACTGCTATTCGTCCTTTTGGTATGCTCATTAAAGAGGCTATGCAGCCTTGCATCCCATCCTGAACCTCTCAGTTTGTCAGCTACAGACGTCTCATACACCATGTTTGTACCTTCAATTGTCTAATGTACACGGAGCAATCCCCTCTGATTTCTTGCTCATCTATATCGTTGGTTCAAGATCAGAGATCTCTGCTGCTGTCTTTCCCAACATTGCTATCTTCAACCAGATCACACTCGATTGCAATAATTGTACAGCAGAGTTGCATGCCATTCAGCTTATGCTTGTGCATATCAAAGAAAACTTACCAAAAATGTGTAATTTGTACAGACTTTGAGTTCTTTACAGGCTATCTCCTCTCTAGTGTATAATCCGCATCCAGTGCTTGATGAGGTGTTACAATTTTTGTGCAGATAAAGACCCTCAATTTTGATGTTCGGTTGTGTCAGATTTCCAGCCACATCGAATTAAGGGAAATGACATTGCAGATGTAGCTGCCAGATCCTATCCTTCTCAACCGTCCTAGGACGGGTTTTTAAACATACTGACTACAAACACTTATAAAATGAGAGTTAATTGCCCAATAGCAATACTTCTAGCAGGAAGGACTGATAAACATTGCATGAGATTTAGCTTGAAATTAAGCTTTGGCATTCTGGTGAATGTAGGGACAGGAGAGTTGTTCTTGCTAGGCTCCGCATAGATCACAGTCATCTTACACATTTTTATTCACTGAGGACTGATGACCACACCTATGTTTGCAAAATGCAACACCCGTCTCACCGTTAGTTACATTCCGGTTGAGTGCCTGCATTCCAGATGATAGAGGAATGACATTTTTACTTACCTGGCGGAGACCTTATACACTTAGGAAGATGTTATCAGATTCGGACAAATTGCGTGACATTTAAAAATTTTTACAAACAGTTAATTTATTCAGACACATTTGATTATAAATTTGTTAATATGTTACTTAAATATAAAGAGCCAACAGGCTTCATTTCGGCGATATAAACATTAATTAAATTAAGGGGATATTAGATCCCGCATAGTTTTAAAACCGAATTCGGTTTTAAAACTATGTGGGATCTAATATCCCTTTAATTTGATTGTTGTTAATATGTATTTGTTTACTTAATCTTGTACATACATTTTATTTACTCGTTTATTGGATAACTATTTATTAATACTCTTAAATGCAGATATTAACACTTTGTACATATATTTTATCTTATTCTCTAATTTGTCTCCTTATAACTATATTAATATTTGTGCACTGCTGTAACCTGTGACATGGCACAGTATGCTGTCCTGTCGCCATAAATCAATCAGTCAAGCAGACTGGTTTTACACTGTCACATAAAACTCACACCTGCTTGTGTCATATGGCCATTATATTATAATTCTGAGAATGTAGATATAAAGGCTGAAAATACTTACAAAAAAAAAAGCCATTAAGAAATTTACATTTTGTGCTCAACAGTATTGTAGAAAACATGTTACCTATTCAGGGAATTAGAGAAATTTTTTCTCTAATTCCCTGCAAAAGATCATCAGTTTAACTTGTAACAGTAGAATGTATGTAATCTTTTTGATAATTGCCAATTTTAGAATTAATTATTTTTAATTCTTTTTCGAAAGAAATACGAAAAAAATTTCCGGAAAATTTTATTTCGTATTTCTTTCAGAAATATGAGAGTGTGAAAGTGCAAAAACAGAAAAAAATAAAGCAATTAGGGCGGATATAGACGACGTGTGATGGAACGAACCCAGGAAGCGGATGAGTGTGTGTGTGAATGAATAAAAAATTTGGAATCTAGTCTCACAGGCAACAATATCGAATGGGGTAGTCAATTCAGGATGTAGCGTTTGTAGGGAGTCTAAGGTGATGCTAGAAGCTTATTGCCATTAGCAAGACCTGGCCAACAGCAGATGACATAGCTACAGAGATAAAATGTGACGGATTTAATATTTTCAAGAAGATTTTTCAAGTATTTTCAAGAAGAAGGACTTAGATGACGTGCGTGGGGGGGGGGGGTGTACTGCGGATGATATCAGATGAATTGCAGCCAACAAGATTTGGAGTCAGGCAGATTGCAGTTCTTTTGAGTCAATCTGGTGTGAGATCGAGGCCAATAAGACAAACATAAAATTGGTTGCTGCTATAGGCCAGGGAGTGCTAGGGATGAGAATGATGTGGAGAACATGCATCAGCTGTTTAGTACAATGAGTGCAGATCGAGTAATTATTATGGGAGACATTAACTTCGAAGACCGACTGGAAGGAGGAAAGATCGCATGGCAGGAAGGAAATGTTCTCTATTATACACTTACTGAGAGATAATTACATGAAGCACAATCTGATGGAAGCGACTCCTGGGATGAGAGCGTTGGATCATGTTATAAGCTAAAAAGTAAGGTGGCTACACATTGCCTTCATTTGAGGGAAGTGATGTGTAGTCTTGACTTCAGAGGTAGCAAAACGTGGCAATTTCAGTTAAGAAGAGATATATGCAGAACTTCAAGGCAGGTGATTATGATACACTTAGGAGCCAGCTTGAAGCAGTACCATGGCATAAAGTTCTGTAAGGAAAGGATATTCACAGTGCATGGGGAATAATCAATGGGGCAGTCGAGGGATATCTGGAGGAAGCAGTAGGTCAGGAGGATAAATCGGGTAGGAGTTAGATGGATGAGTAGTATCATAGTCCTGAACTCAGAAAAATGTGGAGGGTATATACAAGGAAAAAGGCGACGAGCTAACTCTTGGGACAGTACAAGGATCTGGCAAGGAAGGCAAAATCAAATTATGAGAAATTAGCGAACAGACGAAAGGAAATCCCAAAGAGTTTTATCGTTATGTGGCAAGTCGGTAGAAAAATGACTGTGGAAGGATAACTTTAATGAGTGCTGATGGAAAAGAAATAACAGAGGCAGACGAAATTGTTGAACTACTGAGTGATCGTTTTTGAAAGGGTATATCATCCAAGTGAAAATAGTTATGATGGGTAACAGGGACTGATGTAAGAACAGAGATTGATGAATTGGAGGTGCTTTGAATATTGCAGCATCTTTATGCATTTGAACTGGGGATGCTTTTGACTAGGCTGGTTAAGTCTCAGCTCTAGCAAAGTCCCAAGAGAGTGCAAGGAGGGCAAAATAATTCCTTTGCATAAAGAAAAATCTAAATCTGTGGTAGCAAATTATAGACAGGTCAGTACTGGAAAAGTTGGTCAAAAAAGAATTGAGGAATGGGTGGATAAGAATATAATATATATTCTGAGGAGCAGCACGGCTTTATTAAGGGTAGTCATGCCTTGATAATCTATTAACTTTTATAATGAGGTGACAACTGAGTTGGATAAAGGGAATAGCTACACGATGATACCGTTGGATTTAAAAGGGCATTTGATAGGATAGTATATTGAACACTATTATGTAAACTGCAACAAATGGGGATGGATATGAAACTGGTGATATGGATAAAAGGGTGGCTGATGGACAGATACCAAAAAGTAGTATATGGAGGAACAGAAGGCTGGTAACTAGGGCTCTGTGCTCGGACCACTACTGTTTTATTTTACATAAATGATATAGGGAATAATTTGAAGGGAATTCAGTTGTGTGCTGATGATGACAAGAAGGGTGTTTGAGAGCTTGTAGGATGATTTAAGTAGGCTAACACTATGAGCAAAACGTAATGGGCGTCTGTTTAATGTCGAAAAATGTAAATTTATGCATTTTGGAATACAAAGATTACAAGCCGTCTACCACATTGAGGGAACTGTATCCCAGGAAATTGATGAAGCTAGGGATTTGGGGATAGTAGTAGAGAGAGAGAGTTGAAGTTTAGAGGGCATATTTCTTGATTATTGAAGAACACACTAAAAAGCAGATAAGGGAGTTATCATTCATCTTTATAAAGCGTTAGTACAACCGCATCTTTATTATTGTGCTCAGGTCTGGTCACCTGGGTTTCTTGGCGGTGGGAGGATCCAGAGGTGAGTGACCAAAATAGTGAGTTATCTGTGGAATATGAGGATAGATTGAGCGTTTGCAGATTGCAAACGTTGGTTGATAGGTGAAAAATGGCGATATGATAGGAGCATTTAAGTTAAAGATTTTTATAGGATTTATGCACGGGAATTGTTTCAGCACTTGGCTAGAAGGGAGCAGAACAAGAGGTCATCCCTAGAAGTTGGGTAAGAGTGGTTAGCAAGGGAGTAAGGACTAGATTTTTCGCTTAGAGAGTGGTTAATGAATGGAATGATTTGCCTGAGTCAGTTGTAAGTGCTTTATCTGTTAATGGTTTCAAGGAGCGGTACGATATATATTGTATTGATAGTTTGGGTTTCCCACAATGAGTCTTAGGACTCTGTGGAGGTGTCCATGCATAATAAATGAATAATATGCTTCGTGTTTTTATAGCTTTAAACTACATGCAGAATGAAATTTCATGTTTCGTCCTTAGATAAATCAAAACATTGTATTTAGTGTGCTTTAATAGATGCCTGAATAGCATTTTTTTCTAAAACTAAAATGATTTCTATATAATGCTTAGTGTATCTCTTATTCTTTCCAATGTACAGTTTAATTCATTCCTTTTTTTTTTTAGTTGCCTATTTATTTAGTTTTAATCCTAGATGCACTGTAGTAGATTTTTTCCATAAAATAATCCTGAGATCTGAGTAATAAAAACATTTGAAAGAAAAGTTTATAACATTGGTGAATGATCAGAAATAAAGTTCAACATCGACCAACCAGTGCCATAAGATGGTGAACTGAATACAAGTAGGACACAGGCAGCGCACATCTGTGTACCAACGATCAAATAAATGAAGTTAGAGTGAAAGAGTTTAACAAGAAATTAGGCAAGCATTGCGAGAGAAAAGCTGTTATCGAAGAGATATTATCTAATCATTATCTACTATGTTATAGTAGATGATGAATGAGGAATTAATCACTAGCATCTTATATTATCTATTATGAAAAGCAACAAGCATGGTAAAGGGAAGAAAAAGCGCGATATGAAGGCTTATAGATATGCTTAGGTGTTTTGGTTGTTATTGATAACATTGCTTCGCCGTATAAACAATATCAGAGGAAATTAAGTAATGTCACTCATTTTTTGCCGGACTTTCAACTGTCATCCTTAGATTATAAATGTGGTAGACACGAATCAATTAATTAGGTAGTTGTAGAAACATTTCAGAGTTTAGAAATTTTTGGCAAATCTCTTAACTCTGATTGATAAATTAATACAACCGTATTTGAGGTTGGGGAAATACTTCATAGTATTCCTCCACCAAAAGACAACCATCTATGCCAGTGTTAGGATTTGAACTTATTTGGAGAATGCGGTGGGTACAATAACCATTCAGTCTACCAAGCCAGCAATTAACGTGATGATTTGGAATTGACTGATATTGTGAACAATAGATAATGCAATTCAGTATAGTAAAGTTATGTATTTTGGGCGGAAAACATTACAGGCCATATAAGTACAATATTATAATTATTGATTAGATTGCACTGAAAAAATTTCAGGTGTTTGGAGATTATGGCAGACTGGGAATTTGAAATTCAGGGAAGATGCTGCATAAATGAGCAAAAATTCCACTATTTAAATAAGCACTTGACTAGTGTGAAACAAAGACCATCCACTTATCCAAGGTAATATTTTACAATCTCCAATCCCGTATCCTTCCATTTAGCTTTCTATTCTGTATTCTGTCCAAAGCTTTAGCAAAATCTACGTGTTGTATTCATTCTCCCATGTCTAACTCAACGGCGTTATTATAAAATGTGAAATTGGCTGATACAATTTCATCCAATTTGCTGAAACATTGTCTTCTCTTAGTAAACCCATGGCATCATCATACGTATCAAGGATTTAGGCCTAGCATGGCCTGTTCCGGCCTTAGAAGTCATCGTTGAATCGTTTAAGAGGACGTCCTGGTTTTCTTTTTCCTAATGGCTTGTAATTTAAGGCTTGTTTTGGCAATCTTTCTGTTTTCATTCTTTGAACGTGTTCCATCCATTTATGTTTATATTTTTTAATTTTTTCTATTACTGGTTCTTGGTTTAATTCTTTCATAATATCTTCGTTTCTTTTGTGATCAAATAGGGTATACTTTGCAGTTTTTCTCATAAACTTCATTTCTGCTGTTGTTAATCTTTGTCTTTTTGTTTTATTGTCCAGATTTCGCTTCCATACATTAAGACCGGTAAGGCTAATGTATTGTATACTTTTAGCCTGGTTTGTTTTTGAACTAGGTTTGGTTTAAATATAGAGTTAATTACACCTGTTATTTTTAAATATTTTGCAATTTTTACATTTATATCTTTTTCATTTTCATATGTGATCATACATCCTAGGTAGTTAAATGAATTCACCTGTTCTAAGATCTTGTTATCTATTACTATTTTAGTTCTTGCTGGATCTTGTCCTTTAAAGGCCATAGTTTTTGATTTTTCCGTTGATATTATCATACCATAATCTTTGGATATCTCATTTAGATTTAAAATAGCTTTCTGTAAGTTATCTTCAGAATTTGTAATTATTATTTGGTCGTCTGCAAAGAGGAGAGTGTTTAAGTTAACTGTAGGTGAAAGTTTAATTCCTTGATGTAAATTTTTACTCCATTTTATTATTATTTCATTTAAGTAGATATTAAAAAGAGTTGCCGAGAGGGGACATCCCTGTCGGACCCATGTAAACCCATGGCATTCATTGCAAAGTATAGATTCTCTGTTACGAGATCTCTTACCAACTTTTCCAAAATCTTCACTACCACTCCGGAAATACTGACAGGTCGTTAGTTGGACATGTCAGTCTTTTCTTCACCCTTGTGCAATTTCAAGAGAATAACTGGTTAACAAGTTAACAGAACATACGAAAACTGTTTTATAAATTAGAAATATGATCACAACATACTTTTCGGTAAAAGTATTCCACATTGACGATTAACGACGTTATCTACTGCTTCGTAAATGGATGCATTCAAACTAAATGTCTGTTTTTAAAAATAATAAACAAATTGTTATTAAATATAATAAATGAGCAATACAATGAACTGCTCAGTGCAATGACATTTTACGTTTAAGTGACATCAAATCATGTTTCTAAATTTCGATCCAATAGTGATCCAAAATGCCTCATGCGATTTGAATTCAAGATACTATTGTCGAGAAAACTTTAAAAAAAAAGGTGTTTTGGGTTTAATATTCTTAGATTTATTGATTTATTTAACTTGCAATTCAGCGAAACATTTTTTGACAATAATGCGACCTTGAAATGCTTAACACATATATGGTCTTTCATGATAGGTAATATTTCTCTTCCGACTTAAGAATTCATCCTTTTGTTTTCGTTCCGGTCTTCCACGATCTCGCTTTCTTGTGGTATAGAACTTTTTAAGAGCCATCTTTTCGCCATTCTTTCAAAATGATCTTTCGATTTTTCTCTTTATCCTACTCATTGACTTATTCCTGAAGATCTTGCAAGTTTAATATTCTTATACAAATTTAATATGCAAAATATTTCTTCTGTAAATCTAACCTGATGGATCGATTGCGTATTATAAAAGAGCTAAAAGAATTATTTACTGGCCACCGAAAAATAAGGTATATTGGTACCACCTTTTATTTTTTTCCCTCGCAACTGAGAGTATCAGTTTTTAATTTTTTTTTTTTTTGGTGGTTGTTCTATTTCCCCCCTTTTCTGTTTATATTAAATTGTTAATTACTTCATCTTAAGAAATAATTCATTCGTTCATTTAAAATGATCAACATAATAGCTTCCCCAACCCTGGATTAATAGTTCTCCGTTTTATTATTTCATTGAATTTTTCAGGCCGTTGGTATTTTGTTGATGCTGTTGCATGTATCCTCAGCACAGCGACACGAACATCTGGCTAGTATTTCTGCAGTCCTCTCGTTAACTGCTGCTCTCTAACGGCTATACCGCTGAGCGGCGTCACACTGGCCTGCTGTCTTTTCTTTTTTTGTTCCCCCTCCTCCTTCAGCCACGTAGGAATGTGGCTATTCTTTAGAACCTTGCTCTAGGGCTGGCTGTCCGTGCTTTTCATGGCTTTGTACTCTTCAAAAGAAAGCAATAACCCTGGCAGAATTTTCATTTCGTTAATAGGTTAAGCAATCGAAGAGTATAAAATGCTATATATATATATATATATATATATATATATATATATATATATATATTCCTACTGTGCTGCTTTATGGATTTTTTTCTCTCGAATGATTGAATAATTCATAATAATTTTCAAGTCAGCTTTATTTTTTATACTTTCACATCGGTCATTGTTTGCAGTAATCAAAATAATTTGCACTTGGAAATTTTGGAAAACGTGCTTTCCCGATAAAGTTTCGATTTGTGTCAATACTCACACTCGGGTTCCTAGTGATTGATTTTTCAAATAAAGTAACATGGAATCAGTTTTCTGATTTGTCATATACACGCAGTAAATTCTTGAATTTTATGAATAATTAATGTTTATAGGAACAGTCCCTCCTAATGAGAGATTAAGTATTATATCCCATGACTGTAGCCTGTGTGTGTTGACGGGACCGGTTTGCCTGCTTGCGAGATGAAAATCCTGAGGGAAAAAGCCTGCTGTTCACGCCCAAGACCGGCTAACTTGGCTATGGCTGAGAAAGATCCTTAAGCTCCTCACGTCGCTGATGGGAATCGAACCTAGGACACTCCTTCCCCAGGCATATGGTTGCTAAGCGCATAGCCACTAGGCTAACCGCGCAGACTGTAGATTGAATACCGTTAGCAGTATCGAATTGGCGCTAATGACATTTCCTCCTTTCATAAAAAACGTATGAACTGCTGCAGTTATTCAGAGAAAGCTCCTCATTTGACTTTGGTTGTATCATAGCCGAGACAACTAAAGCTGTGAGGACAGTATATTATGTCTCTTAAGTATTTTTAGACCTGTTTGCCTATACTGAGATTTGTAAAACATCACTTTCCAGGAATAAAAACCCGCTACATATACATGAAACCGACTAACTCACATTCAGCTGAACAGCACTTTAAGAAGTTATTCGCTTCCTACACATTTTTAGAAGTATTTGCTATAACTTAACAAATTCAACATCTATTCACTAAAATAGCAAATGATCCTCACCATCCTACCAACAACCTTGATCTTTTCTTAATCAGCTCTCCTTCCAAATATACTGTGGATATCAGTCTCCCACTTAGTAACTCAGATGACGACTTCATCACCAGATTTCCTTTATGAGAAAGTCATTTATCCACTTAATCTCATGCCAGTAATACAATGATGCCAAGTTGGATAACCTCTGTAACTTTTACTCCACCTTTCTATGGTCTGATTATTGTTTTCTTTCTCCTGATCAAATGCCTGTTCTGATCGATTAACTGAAATAATGTCTGGAATGAAGGCCTTCATTTCTCATTTTTCTCAAAATACTTGCACGCCCTCCGAGCTTTGATTCTCCAAAAGGTGTAACAAGATAGTCAAATGGCATATCACAAGTAGCTCGAGGCCGACACTCCAGCTTTACACTCCGAGTTGACATAAATAAGTAAATAAATAATGTAATATAATATATGTCACCAGATCTTTCGCAAATACCTCTGTCTCTTAGAGGTGTAAGTGAGAAAACTCAGCTGAGGTAGGTGGAACACGAAACTTATTCTGGCAACACATAAGTTAAATTCCTTTTGAAGATACGACTCATGAACCACCTGACATTTACCAAGCAGCACAATTTGGCTCACTTTCATTTAATAGATTATCTTCGTGAGTTATATGAATATTTCCACATACACACATATATGCGTGTATATATATGTATATATATACACGCATATATATGCGTGTATATATATATACGCTTCATGCTTGAATAAACTATAATGATGAACAGGCTACTTTTTGTGAATCTTACCCACTAAAGGTTGTAAACTTTTCTTATCTTTATTACTGTAGGTGTACTAAGTGCTAGATGACCTGGTTTTCCTGCTTTACAGACCAAACGCAATACTTTTTTCTGCTACTTCAGTACTCTGATAAATAGGGTGATGGGCTCATGTCAAACAACGAAAATCGTATAGCACCCGAAGACTTTAATAATTATCTGTACTACCGTAAGATTCGAACTCTTCAACCAACTCAGCATGTTGGTTGAAGAGCAAAGATGTTATCTACTCGGCCAGCCACGCTGACGATGCTAGAAGAGCCTTTGATTGAATTATGATAACAACAATAATAAACCGTTGAGCATGATTTCTTTTTGAGCTTTTTCTCAAAAATTCGCAGTTTAACTGCAAATTTTAGATTGTTTGTTGGTCTTGATATCATTAATTGCCACTGTATCAAGAACAATTAAACAATTCACTAGTACGATTTGTCGCTTTTCTTTCTTTCTTACTTTTTTTTTTTTTTTCATTAAGACTTAAAAATACTTTCGGTATTGTTTACAATTTGCACTTCAACTTTCAAGATTGAATTTTGAACTGAACTGAAACATGCCTGATAATGTGCTTTTCAAATTTTCAGCAGAAGGGAAAAAAATAATAAAAACTTGCATAGCCTCTTTTGAATAAAATGCAGTAAATATTAGTGTATATGGAATGTGAATGACAAAAAAAAAAGCGAATCTTCTTTTTAATTTCGAAAACTGAATTCCTTTCTACTCTTTTACATGTTGATAAACAAAGCTACCATATATCTATTACTATTATCACGGTGGAATTTTCATATTTTAGTGCTATTCTATATGTGCAGCTATTTATGAATTTTGGTAGTTTCTGTACCCTTTACTATTAAACTGCCTTTGTAGTTTCTCAAAACTTATTAATTATTAGTTATTTATCAAGCCACTCTCAATTTCTTAAGAGGATAGTACATGATACAATAAAGTAAAGTAGTAATGAACTGTTTTAACTTAGTCTGAGTGATTAGTAATCGGGAATAATCCACCTTCAAACCTAATATGCTATTTATATATATTTATCTATACATTTTTCATACTTCCATAGTTAACCTTATTTAGAGTCAGATCTGTTGTGATCTTTATATTCGTAGCAATTGCTGTTTAGCTGTTAGAGAGAGTGTTGCTGTATTTAAGTTGCCGGCTTATTTCACGTTGGTATTCAGCATGTAAAGAGAACTAAAAATTAAATAAACTGCACGTACAATTATGTCTTTTTTATGTTATCTTTTGTGATAAGAGATATTTTATTTCTGCTATTTCTTCCAGCTAACACAAAGAAATTGGCAAGTTGTTTATTTTTAACCCAAAAAAGTGATTCAGAGTTGTCTATCGTTATTGCCTTGTGCACAGGGACTTCTACTTCTGTCTTATTTATTAAAATCAAGTTTAAGATGTTTCTTTTTAAAATTCCGTTATCTCTTGTTACGTTATGCTGCACTGATGTACGAGGGGAAATCCAGAAAACAGTGCAATCCCTAAATATGCAGCATTTTATGTTGCAGGAAAAAAAAAACTTCCTGTTTGCTCCTGTCGTTATTTTTCCACTGAGCAACTGTTCATATTATGCATATCTACTCCATCTGATCTTTACCTATCGATGGTCCCTGTTTATTGGAATTGTCTACTTTCATTCCTCAAGGGAGAAAAAATAAATAAATAAAAAAAATCAACAGAATCTACACCGAGCCAAAATCCAAACCCACCATACCATCTCTATCCTGTTGATTCCCTCTGCTTCCATTCTTTAGTTAGAACGGCTTTCGATTTCTAGAATTTCCTAAGGTCCACAATTGGTAACCACAATTAAAAGTTATTTAAAAATGAGTTCCACTTTCATTTCCCATCCCCTTATATCAGGGATTCTCAACTTATGGTACGCGTACGTGAGCCACTTCCGGGTGGTACGAAAACAGATTTGCTTACTGGTACATCTTATATCTTGAATTAAATATAGTGGTACGACACTGGAAAAGGTTGAGAACCCCTGCCTTATATCATTCTTTATTTGTGATGGTAGTACTGTGTTACGTTTACTATGAAATAAATGTAGATTTTCATTCTATATATACACGTTAACAGAATTCAACAATTATTTAAGAGATTAACTACAAATATTTCGATTCACGTATCGTAGATCATCATCATCAGTGTAATACAGTTGGAAATGAAAAAAAAAAAAAATTAAGCAACAATGAATGTATATGGAGAATGGAATCTCATATGCATTCGCGAGACAGCCGGGTAAAAGCCGATACTATTTGGATCACTTGAAGTGTGCGTGCGTGAATATTATGCATATAAGCTCCATGCCAAAAATCTGGGAATTATGGTTCACTGTTAATTATGGTTTTTACATGTACACATACGTCCCAGCTTTTTTTTTTTTTAAATCACATGCACGGACACTTCATTTCATTTGGGGTTACAATCCAGTGAGTGACAGAATCATTTCTCTCAGAGTTGGTGGACGTCCAATGAATATGACCATCATACAGGTTTATTCACCTACTACAGAGGCACCAGAAAAAAGGCAGAAGAATTTTATAGCAACTTAAAATAAGTGATAGATGCAACACCAAAGCGAGATTTATGGCTACTTATAGGAGATTGGAATGCAAAAGTGTGAGAAATCGAGGAACAAGGAATAACAGGTCGTTTTGGTTTAAGTAATCGTAAGGGAAGAGACTAGTTGAGTTTTGTGCAGAGAATTCTTTGTTTGTTGCTAATACCTGCTTTAACACTTTCATTGCCAAGCTGAAAATTAGAATTTCGTGTGGTGGCCAAATTTTTTTTATTTTTTTTATTTTTTATTTAGTTAGCAACGTCAACGCGATAACGCGTGACCGGCCGTTTGGTGAGAACTCGCATCGCGCGATATCGCGTGATTGGCAATGAACGTGTTAAACAGTACAAACGGAGATTCTACAGATGGATATCACCTGGTGGACAATACAGAAATCAAATTGACTATATATTTGGACAAAGAAGATGGAGAAGTGCAATTCAGTCTGTCAAGACTTTTCCAGGTGCAGACTGTGGAACAGACCCATGAATTATTAGTGGCTATCATACATGTGAAATTACGGAAACTGAAAACAACTCAAATGTTGATCGGATATGATCTTGGAAACATACCAGCTGAATACAATATTAGTATACAGAATAGATTCAGCATACTCAATTTGTGTGAAAGAGAACTAGATGAACTTTGGGAAGAGATTAAAGATATAATTAAAACAGAAGCAAAGAAGAATATTCCAACAGTTTGTAAGATGAAATTTAAATGGCTGTCAGAAGATGCCATCAGAACTGCTCAGGAAAGGAGGAAAATGAAGGCTACGGTAAATTTGCAGGAAGTACGGCATTTGAATGCAGAGTTTCAACGACAAGCCAGAAGAGACAAGGAAAAATACTTTAACCAGGAATGCCAACAAATAGAAGACAGAAACAAGAAAGGAAAAACGAGATCTTTTCAAAAAGATCAGGAAACTGACAGGGAAGTTCAGTACCAAGGTGACAATATTGAAAAGTAAACACAAAGGATATTTTACAGAAGCTGCAGACATCAAAGAAAGACGGAAAGAATATACAGAAGCTCTTTACATAAAGGACTCCAAAATTACTGAGAAATTTGAAGAGCAGGATTATACACAGGAGCCAGTACCACTGGAGAGTGAAGTGACGTTGGCACTGCAACAGCTATCAGTAAGAAAGCACCAGGAGGGAATGGAATACCTATTGAGCTGCTCAAAGCCCTGGGAGAAGAGGCAGTTAAAATTTTAACAGCTCTCTGTCAGTGAATTTGGATCACAACTACATGGCCTAGGGAATGGAAAAAATCACTTTATATATCTTTATTGAAGAAAGGTGATGCAAGGGAGTGCGAAAATTACAGAACTATAGCACTAATTTCTCATGCAAGTAAAGTCTTACATAAGATCATCCAGAAAAGACTCGAACTATTCATGAAGAGAGAAATGCCAGATGAACAGGCAGGATTTCGAAAAGGCAGAGGAACAAGAAATCAGATTGCCAATGTGAGATGGATAATAGAAAGGGCATTGGAATATCAAAAGAATGTCTACCTTTGTTTCCTTGACTATAGTAAGGCTTTTGACTGTAGATCACGTGAAACTGTGGAATGTGTTAAGAACAATGGGCGTACCAGAGCATTTCATTATCCTTTTGAGGAATCTTTATTATAAATAAGAAGCTACTGTACGAACAGATCTTGGAAAAACTGAGTATTTCACAATAGGTAAAGGCGTGCGACGAGGATGCATTTCATCTCCGTACCTGTTTAACCTGTACAGCGAATACATTTTAAGAATGGCGGCGCTGGAGGAATCTTCAGTTGGAATTAAAATTGATGGAAGAAATATTAATAATTTGAGGTGTGCAGATGATACCACCTTGCTAGCAGAATGCAAAGAAGATTTGGAGGAGCTTATTATGAAAGTTAAAGAAGAAAGTGGCCTTAAACTTAACCTGAAAGGTAAAAGTTATGGTAACATGTGAGCTTAATGATTTTTAAGTAGATAGGGAGAAAATGGAAGCAGTTAATAATTTTGTGCTCTAGGATCCCGAATTGATAAAGATTGGTATTGTACTGAAGAAGTTAAAAAAATCAGAATCGTGAAAGCAATAGTGTTCCCTGTGGTACTGTATGGATGAGAAAGAGTGAAAGAAGGAAGATAGATGCATTTGAATTATGGGTTTGGAGACGTTTACTAAGAATACCATGGATTGCAAAGCAAACCAATAAATCAGTGATAGACAGAATAAAACCAGATTGCTCTCTCGAAGCTGTGATCATCAAACAAAAATTGTCATACTTTGGACATATTATGTGAGCAAATGAGTCTGGGACCAAGAATTAGATGGGTGGATGTAGTTAAGGAAGCAACTGGAATTCGCCTGGAAATTCTAAAAGATATGGCCAAGGACTGATCTGAATAGAGAGCGTATATGGCCAAGGACTGATCTGAATAGAGAGCGTATGTTCATAGAATCACCAGGAGTCGAAAACGACTCGATGAAACATAACACACAACATAACATTGTGGAATATTTTATATGGCAGTTACCAGTCGCGCTCACCTTGTAGATTCTATTTGAGATTTCTGAAAAAAAGTTTCTAGATCCTTTTGAGTTGCTGAAGATGGGTGTAGTATTTGGACTGTAGCCATATGACGTAATAATTTGTACTAAAAGAAAGGGAAAAAATTAATTGAATACTTCTTGAGGACATTATGAGCACAAAATATTTGTATAAAATTTACGGCTTACAAGTAGGGAAATTTAACATAGCAGAGCCTTTATCAAGAAATTTTTTTCTTCTTGAATTTTTTGGAACCATACACAACTTCTTGACAGACAGGAAACAGTAGCAATGTGGGCATTAGGTTATCTTAATGCGGTCCTTAACTTCATACGGATTTTTATAAATTACTAATAGCGATTTCGACAAGCATATACATATCACTAAAATTTACATTTAATTTTCACATTCCATTCTCGAATATTATTTTTACAATAGCACATTTTTTTCTTGACTTAAGTAATTTGTCCCGTCCGATATCTCTGAAAAAATTTGAAAGACTGAAAGTTGTCTTCTTGCTTCTGTTTTCCACATCCCATATGAAAGGTTCCTATTTTCTCATTTCCGTCACATAAAGTGGTACTTAATTTCGTTCCCTATGTAGACAGGTTAATTTTTGAATTTTTATCGGTTCCGAGAGTGTGCTTGTGATAGTGCCTTAGTAACTTCACAAAGAGAAGAGAAGCAAAAACAAAATGAAAAAGAGAAAATGAAAGCGATTTTGGCTTAATATTGAACCCGTGCTATAATACAAGTTAATGAGTTTTATAATGATTTCCAATGTCTTAAAACAGTAGGTAGAGGAGAATTAAAAAAAAAAAAAAATATAGAAGAGTAATGAAACTTATATAACTTCGAAGCTCGGAACCTCCATGGGTGTTTTCCGATTTTGGAACTTCAGAAATAATGGAAAAGTGAATAATGTTCCATGTCGGCAAATTTTTATTTGGGAACATAGGCATTATTTATTCAGCGTCGAACAAAGTAGCTCATTATCATTTCCATGGCTGAAAATGAACGTCGTGGAAGATAAATGTTCTTTCGTATCTGCTGTGCTATTACCGTGATTAAAAACTGAGCGAAATCACGTTGGGCTGAACAGCAAAAACGAGCTATATTAACTAACTAATCTCACAATGTGCGCTTTAAGCCCTTTTACGTCTCGGAAAATGTAGTGAAGAGAAGAATTTATTGCAATCATTTCACGATTTGGTCTGGACATTTTGAAGGGAAGTGTACGACGTTTAAGAATTTTAGCGCCCAAAATAGCTGCAGTATTATTTAATGTCTGTGCATATGTCTTTGACGAAATAAATGTCTGTTACAGAATACTTATTTGTTGCTTTATACTTAAGTGAAAGTGTCATGCATGCGAACTGTCTATATGTGTATACGATACTGGCTGCATTTAATAATTCTAAACACTTAATAGAGTTGAGAGAATTTTATATTTAAACTGATTTTTCCTCGGAAGGGCGCTTTCGAGAAGCTGATTAATGGAACTGGAAATTTCTGAGTAGTAGTAATGAGCTATTACTAAAAAGAAAGAAAGAAAAAAGAGGTATCAAATGAAAATAAACAAGAAACGGAGACAAAACATTAAGAAACATTTAAAATCGATTATTTTGTCAGTGTGTAATTTTAACTTTGTTCTTTATTCGAAAATGAAAATATGTAAGTTTTAGTAATGTCACTGAAACTTGACGAAACGTTTTAATGTAAGTTTCATTACGGTTTACTGAATATCACAAACTTATACTGTTTTCTTATCTTTTTCTTCTTTTTGATCGGTTTCTTTGCCGGATGCATGTATACTCGTAAACATGAAATGTAAGTTTTGATTTTAATTAGATAATTACCATTGATTATTCATGTGTAGCTGAATTAACCCCATTAATGAACATGGGCATTCCGCTGATTGCCTGCGCCAAAGAAAAATATGCAGGGTTTTATTTGCATGAGCTGAAAGTTATAACTAAGTAAACGCATCTGTGGAAGATTTGATGTACATCACATAAGACAATAACGTTTTGCTACTGCGAAGTCTTATACGCATGGTTTCACGTTCTAAGACTGCCTGTGAGTATCACTGACGCTATGTCCAGATTAAGGCGGGTCCACATCAAGAGTTTCATCTGTGCACTTCCACATACTATCTTTTGCGATATTGGCATAAGATTTCTGGATTCTGACATATACATTTTTTCCCCTTCTTAGTATTTGAAACAGTTGACAGTCTTAATCAAGTATCAAGTCCTATTTGCTTTCTTGAATATACTATCCCAAAAACAATTTTTAAATAAAAGCATTGAAAACTTATTGCATAGCCCTGTGCATTAATTTCTAAGTTATGAGTATTAATCATTACAAAAATATATTTCTTACGAATTAGAGATTAATCACTCAGACACTTTGTTGGAATGAACATCTTTATCTGTTTCCTTTTTTAGGGTTTCGAAATTACCACGATTAGCTTTGGAACCGATTAAAAAGCGAGAGAGAGAGAGAATGATTCTGTGTGCTCAACTGAGCATCCATACAAATGTTCACTGAGGTTTAAATCAGTGATTGAATATGCCATTAATACAGAGAGAGAGAGAGAAGTTATTTACTGATCCTGTGAATAACTCCCATGGCATGGCAAATATTTTCCTTGTCATAATGTGTATAAAGAGTCACACCCCAAAAGGGGGGGGCATAAGCCTGCTTGTAAAACCTGCTTGTAATGATACTTAACAAGTGTGTCATTAGTTTGAGTGGTACAGCGACCAAGTATGTTCGAGGAAGATATGCCTAACAATATTATATTACTTACCTTCCAGCCTAACATATACTGACGGTACACAGCCGGTCCATATCCTGGTCCTTCACCAGCATAGTATATAATTGGAATCTGGATTCCAATCGTATACCACTGGAGATTTTCTTGTCATTGAGCTCATGCCAAAGCTCTCTCGAAATTTTGTACACGAGTAAATCTCCGTTGGAGATCTTTACCATTCTTCTGCTAATATGTTGCGGGTTCGAATTTCTCTGTAGACTTGGATATCTGTTTTTAGTGGATAGATTGTTGCCATCGTCCAGGTGTGAAATCACCATCGTGCTTAATGAAGACCGAAGTGACATGAAAACGTTTCGTGTTGTACTCAGAACAGGATTTTTCTCAATTATCTGATCTTGATCCCGCCCATGGTATGAATGTACTATATGGTCTGGTGAATTAAATTCTTTAAATTCTCAGTGCCATTTGGTATGCAAGCACGCACGCACCCCCCGAGATGCGTAAATTCGAGATACGTAAATCCGTACTTACGTAAGAAATTCCCGAGATGCATAGTATTTACGGACAGCGAAGGTCAACACTCAACCGCACATGCCGCATCGTCCCTGTCCCCGCTTGTCTTGCTGTGAAATGCACCTAAATATATGTTGTGCTTATTTTCACGTTTTTGTTTTTCTTTCTTCTCTAAATATTGTTTACAATGGCTAGTGGTAAACATGCACTTGATTCAAAACGTGAACCATCTCGCAAACGTCTTGCAACCGATCTAGAGGCCAAATTATGGATAATAAAGAAATATGAAGGTGGACGAAGCTTATCAGGTATTATGAAAGATCGAGAGAATCCGACTTACGTAAATTTGGAATAACGGTCTACTTGTGTATCTCGGTGTGTGTGTGTGAATAAGTACTGAGGAGCTTTTGGTGGTGTATTTATAGAATTGCAGAAGAGTCGGGAATGAATAGCGGTCGTGGATGAATACCTATTTAGCAAAGGCAGAAATAGAGTGAGTCCATGTGAGAAATTGTCATCATTGCCCCGTCTTTTTTTTTATTCGACTTCACCAACGGAAGGTTAAGCCTACAGTACATTAGTATTGTGTGTGGGGAGGGGAGGGTAAGGATTTTTTGTATTTTTTTTTTACATCCAATGATCAGGGCGACGGTCTCCAATCGTGAATGAAATTCATCTCCCACCTAAAGACAGTTACAAACATCTGTTCCCATAACTGGATTCTAATCCACATCTTCTTAGTTAGCAGATATGCTAACTAAGAAGTTGTTGATTAGATATCTCCGTGGTTAGTTAGCAGATATGCTAACTTACCACGCAGCCAACCAGAACGTCCACCTCTGGATAATGTCACTTTTCGGGATTTTAGCTTTTCATGCATCACCTCAAATGGGAGAAGAGTATATGCAAACCTTTTGCAAAGTCGGGATTTGCATAAGGTTAACAATTGTACAGTTGTGTATGTTCAAGAGTCTCTAGATGTACGAGGGACGTCCAGAAAGTACGTTCCGATGGGCTGTCAGAGAAACAAAAATATACTTATAAAAAAACTTTATTGGAAATTAAAATAGACATCTTTCACTACTTTTCTACATAATTTCCGCCATTGTTCAGGCACTTATCATAACGGGACACCAAGAGTTATATACCTTCATTGTAGAAAGTTGCCGCCTGACGCAAACCACGTATTGACTGCTTCTTTGACCTCGTCGTCGTCGTCTTGAAACCGCCAGCCACCAAAGAATGATTTCAGATGTTTGAACAGGTGAGAGTTGTTTGGCGCGAGGTCAAGACTATATGGGGGAATGATGGAATTGTTCCCAGCCGAAGGTGGCGAGAAGTTGTGTTACGCCGGCCGTGTGTGAGCAGGCGGCATAACACAACGTTAGTCCAAACATTAGGCGTTAGTCCAAATCGTCAGTCACTAAAGATGGTCGCCCTCCCCGTTCATCATCGTGCATACCTGTCCTTCCTTCATTAAAAAGTCCATTAATTGACCTAATTTCACATGCGGCGGTCGATTCGATTTTCTTAGACATTATAAACACACACCAAGAAGAAAGAGGTCCTGAAATACTAAAGAGAGAATAGAAACAGCAGTTGAGGAATTAAAAAGTGGAAAGATGGAAGGAGTGGATGGAATACCTAGTGAAATCCTAAAAAATTGGAGAACAAAGGCGTAACAGAAACATGGAAACTCTGCAACCTCATTTACAAAACAGGAGTATGGCCTTAAGATTTCACAGAGAGTATTCTTATACCAATTGAAAAGAAAAGCAATCCTATTAAGTGCAGTGACTACAGAACTATAAGTATACTCTCACATGCCTCCAAAGTACTGCTAAGAATATTAAATCAAAGATTGTATAATAGAGTGGAGTATTTTCTGGGGGATGATCTATTTGGATTTAGAAAAGACAGAGGAACCAGAGATGCAATTGGAGTAATGAGGACCATATGCTAAAGGAATATAGAAGTAAATAAATTTATATTTGTTTCATCGACCTTGAAAAGCATTTGACATGGTGAAATGGGAAAATCTGATGGAAATATTACGCAAAATAGGTTAGATTGGAGAGACCGAAGGTTAATAGCTGAATTATATATGAACCAGATAGCCATAATAAAGACAAAAGAATGTGTGATTGGCAGAGGTGTAAGACAGGGATGCTGCCTGTCACCGACGCTCTTCAATATATTTGCAGAAGAAATGATAAAAAGAAGCATTTTATGAAGAGGAAAGAGGAATCACTATTGGAGGAAGAACAATACAAAATATTAGATTTGCAGATGATCAAGCAATATTAACTAATACCGAAGATGAACTACAGCACCTAATGCAAAAATTTGAAAATGTATGCAAGAAATATGGTATGAAAATTGACGCAAAGAAAACAGAAGTGATGAGAGTCTCCAGGAAACCAGGAAGTATCAAGGTGATGATGAATGGAGAAAGTGTAGAGCAAGTGAAACAATACAAATACCTTGGTAGTATAATACAAGAAAATGGAAAATGTGACATGGAAATAAAAGAAAGAATTAACAAAGGAAAGTATGCCTTTTATAGCAAGAAAAATTTGTTTATTAATAAAAGGAATAAAAATATAAAGAAAAGGCTTATTAAGTGCTATATTTCTTTATATGGGTCAGAAACATGGACAATTAGGAAGAAAGAAGCTAAAATATTGGAGGCATTTGAAATGTGGTTATGGAGAAGAATGGAGAAAATAAAGTGGACTGAAAAAATCACCAATGAAGAAGTATTACAAAGAGTTGAAGAAGAAAGGAATTTACTAAAGACCATAAGAAGAAGAAAGCATAACTGGATAGGACATGTATTAAGAGGAGACAGCCTGCTGAAAAGAATGATAGAAGGGAAAATTGAAGGAAAGCGACCAAGAGGAAGAAGACGACTAACGATGATATAATGGAAACAAGAAGATATCAGGAAATGAAGGGGGAAGAGAATCTGCTGAGTTATACTATTGGACCTGTTAAGAGACAGACCACTGATAATGATGATGACACCAAGAAGCGTACGCACTGCGAGAATGTCTGAAAATCGCACCAACACCTTACAAACGAATCAACAAACTCAGCACGCATGCGCGCCATTGCGATCGCAGCGCTGCAGTGAAAATATTTAAAAACGGAACTTACTTTCTGGACGTCCCTCGTACTACGTAGGTATCAGGAAAGGTTAAAAGCAAGTAAGCCACGAGCCAAAATTTCTCAGTTTGCAATCTGGATATCATCAAAGTTAACGAATGAGATATTTTTTGAGAGTTAAAGAAAAAACTTCGTTATATGGCACGATGCATCTTGCTCATGGGGTCAGTATCCACTGACTTCTTTCCAATCAGTGTATGTTGGTCTCGACTACATTTGTCATAATTCTAAACAGCAACAATTATCATAAATTTTTTTTCACTTACAGAATCTGCAGTGAAGATCATTGCAGTATCATTCTTCAAATACGTTTTACTTGTAGGTTATTGATATCGTTGATGTAGCTAAGCAGTATTGATCCAAGTGCCGAAATCTGGATAATGTCAATTTTGTTAGGCAGTGGTTCCAAAACTGTGTACCTTGTATTCCAATATTTTCACTGAAATGGCACTTATGCCATTTCAGTGAAAATATTAGCCCATGTGGTTTTAGAATAGGATCATCAATGTGTTGATAGGAAGGACATCGAACGGACACTATACAAACCACTAACTGTTTCCCTTTTGTTAGGTAGGCCTATGTTCTGACTTTGGGTGCCGTGGAAAAATCCTGATACACTAAGGACGCTGTGCACCGAAAACATTTGGGAACTACTGATTTAAATGTCCAACAGATCCAATTCCTATAGTCCCAGTTTTTTAATATTCTATAGGTCCAGAAAAATCGCGAGTTACTTTTATGTTCATCTTTCAGTGAATAAATGAAATTTGTGAAGTTAGTGATGGTGCTGTTCTTTGTTCTGCCTGTCCAAATCCATACTGATTCTTGGAGAAGAGGTCGTTTTTAAATAAAATTTGTACCGTGGGTGGAGTAAGAATTTTCTTCTCCATTTTTTGTAAATTTTATATATTTTTTGTTTGTAATTTCTTATTTTTTTAGCTGGTCCGGAATCCTGCTCTAGAGACCAAACACGGAACTTTTTCGGCTCCTTCAGGCTTCTGATAAGCATGGCGGTGGTCTTACACTGGGCGATGTAATTCCTCTTTTATCTAAAGACAATCACAAACATCCATGCCTACAGCAGGATTCGAACCTACGACCTGTTATTTGGAGAGTGGGTATGCTAACCATTCGGCCAACCTGGCCGGCAGGCGGATTTGGAAACTGACTCTATTTCTGATTCATTTTATATGCAATAAAATAGTTTGTTTCCCACAAAAATAAAATTTTAAATTGTTTGAATTGCTGTATTTTAAATTGGTTCTATCTCTTATGTGCCTTTAATATGAGGTTCCACAGGATGTAAGATATTTATCATCCTTGATAAAAACAAAATCATTATATTCAGGAAATGTATCGATTTGTATTTCTGTAATAGATTTCCTTTATGTTAATTGTTTACCTTTTCTTTATTTATAAAAAAATCAGTGTATATCAATAAATCATCAATGTATTGAACTTATTTTATTTCATGGCATTCTTTTGGTGCATTTAGTTGTATATATGCTAATGTAATTCACACTAGTTGCAAATAGCAGACGAGAGAGAAAGTTTTTATCGTTTCTTTTCCGGGGAGAAACTAAACCACATTCAATCAAATAAGCCTTCTCTTTGCGATAACGTCTTTCCTTATTATAGAAAGTGCTCTTCAGTGCAAGCGGTGTTATGTGTACTTCGTGTGTTTTATTTCGATTGACAATCAAGAGCACAGCTAACGTTCAAACAGTGACAGGTAATAAACAGAAAACTCATTTCGAAACAATAATTTTTGATTTTGATTCCGTGCTTTTCATTTGCGATACTGTAAAGATTATATCTTGGGTAAAAAAAAAAGAAAGAGAGGATATTTTGGTTTTTATTTTGTTATAATTTATATATTACCAGACGTTTAAAAATACCCATTAAACGACAACTCGTGTTCTCGGTCTAAATCTAAATAAAAAAATAGCATATGCTTTTTCGTATTTCATCTCTCTCTCTCTCATCTCCTATGATGAAATCGAGTACTTCTATTGAGAAACGGTTTAAAAAAATGAGTCCAGTAAGCGTAAAGCATACTGTTTATCCTTTTAGGTCATCGTAGCAATAGACCTGTTGTCGCTCTCTGGGCTCTAGTTTGTGGTTGTAGTGGCGCCTTTGTACTATAGGAAACCTCGTCGTTATGCACGACACTACCGGAGGGTGAACGTGATGGGTGGTGTCGCTCTCTAGCGGTTCTTTTCCTTTAACGCATAGCGGGCCTCGTCTTATCCCGCCCTACTCCTCTCTGGTCTTACTGGCGCTCTTCCCTCTTTTCCCAAAACTAGAGAGGGGGGGGGGATGTTCAGAGGGCACCACTCAGTAAAGATTTTAGCTGTCGTGACATGCTCGTCGTGGAATGTATGAAAGAAAGAAGAACAAGGGTTGGGGGGATCAAATTAGAGCCCGAGTTATTGGCTTTGCTATCTTCAGGCTTGTGCAAGCCTTCGGGACCTGAGTAATGTAAATTTCTTCTAAGAGTGACGCGTAACTCACCATATCTTTTGGGACTGAAATTATCTAGTGTTGGGAAAAGGGGTGGTCTATTAAGATTGTAGTCATTTTAGAGGCAAGGTTCTTAATATCAGTGGGTTGTATCTTGAAAATATTCGTGGTTGCGCAACACACCTAAAAAGAACGCAAAGTTAAAAACAAGTACTTATACATTAGTTTTTTCGATTAATCGTGGTGTAATTATTGGTTCAGTTTTGGTATGGCATCCTACGTAAGTCAACGTATAGTAATAGACGAAATGAAAGACATGTATCTTATAATAAACTAAGATTCAAGCTTAGTTTTATTATTGTATCCCAATCTTTCCAAAATCACACCTTTACCACTGATCTCCCAGAGGTCATAGATCATTATATTTAAATATGGAGGAGAAAAGTGACTGACTTCGCATTCTATCTTATTTTCTTGAATTTTGCAAAGAATAATATTGCAGACAGATCGTTGTGAAATCATAATTCGTGATCTATGAGCTACATAGATTACGAATGGGAAGGTATCTAAGATTTTTCTTAAATGTTAATAAATTTTAATTTATTAAATCAGCTTGCATAAATTTTTAACTTGGTTTCGTAAGGAAAATACTCATCTGATCCAATTGATGTCTGTCGGAGAACACACACACACAGACATTATGTGTTCTCCCTAATATATTTTTTAAATCCCAAAAAGGTCTTCATTAAGACTTCGCAGACCAGGTATTTTTGGGTTTCAGTTAACCTGTGAACCAATCTTCGTGAAACTTTATATGAAGATAATTCCACTAGAGGCTATTTCAACACCATAAATAAATAAATAAAAAAAAGTCCACAAGAGCGGCTACTTTCTTTTTAGACCTGGCAGTATATATATGTAGAAAGTTTGTTTACCTTGATTTTATTATACGTTAAAGATACCAAGAAATTATATATACTTGGTTTTAATCCTTTTCCCAAGGAAGCAAAACATGTTTTGCGCGTGAAATATTCTGAGCTACTTGTATATAGAGGCTAATACCTTCGTATCACTTGCCTTATAGTATGTATCCCATAATGCAAAGCACCCCCCCTTGATATATATATACACACACACATCTTTATTGAGTTCGTTCCATGCATTATCGTTCTTTCTCTGTTTATACTACAGGCACGAAAATCGCTATATTACATCAGACAAACTTTAATGTCTTTTAGTTGTATTCTCATTTCATTTATGTCAACAGGATATTGGAATCTTCAGGCCTAGAAAACATAACGAGTTGTTCATTAAGAATTTTCCTAGGGCAAACAGTAAATTAGAGATCTCTTTCGAGTTCAAGTAATGTATGTTTTGGTTCTCATAAACTTCATTTCGCTTATTTTTATTCTTTGTTATCTTGATTTTTTTTTTTTTGTATGAATTCACACATGAAAGATTGTCAACGTATCAAATATTTAGGACCTTTGATTAGATTTAGGATGACTAAACCTTTAATGGAACTTTTCCAGCCAGTTCAGGCTTCCAGTAAGCAGGTAATCAAATTCTTCATAAAACACATTCCTGCAATGTAAAATTTTAAATAACGGCAAGAAATAAATATAAAAATATTGGTACATTTTATTAGAGATGGAATGGTATACGTTAGACAAAACATAGGAAAAGTTTTGAAACCAGAATGTTTCATAAATGGTGGTATATCCAAACCGTGTTGTGATATGGTTAGGTGATGAATATCAATGTCAAGAGACACTGATTATTACCACTATCATCACAACACATTCTACACAACCAAATTCCACCTTGCTGATGACGTGGAAACAGTCGTGATATTATAATGCGAAAATTACCGACAAATAATTGCTTTATAACAAAATCGGAGTAACTAAGTGTGATAAACAGATCATGTCATCAAAAAAGACATGTTTGAGATTCACTTATGATTTGATAACTTCTCTGTAGTTTGTTCTTACAACACAGATCCCGCTATTTTTCTTAAACGGATATTATTTTAAAAAAGCGCAAGGTAACCCTACCTACCTTTAAGGCTAACGGTCTAGTTCTCTCACTCACTCTATATCTATGTGTCCTTGGAATAGGGTATATTCTTTCTACTCACCGAAGCTTCTTTATTAACTTTCAAACGAATTTTTTTTCGAGTTCATTCTGTTATTAGAGATCTTGACGTCCTGAAAGATATTTTTTTAGTGTAATTTTAGGTTTGAACTTATGTAATCTTGGGTAACAAACTTAGCTTAGACAACTGAATTTATTTACGATCCATTCTTGCAAGAACATGGTGGGGGTTTCATTCCTTTGCCACTTTTCTTCATTTTTCATGCGTTTCCTATACTGTCATCAAAAAGAAGAATGCGATTCATACGTTCTGCCTGTTTTTTTTTTTTTAATATGTATGTATGTAATTGATTTTTATTAGCATCCATAGCTGACACTATCTCACTTTCTTTTGTAATAAGTCACATGTACAGTATTTAGAAGTCGAATCACAAACATATTTATAATTATCATAGCTAAGCGAATCCTCTCGTAGTGTATAATTGCCACTTCGTTTTCCTTATCAATTTCAGCAAATAGGTTTCCAGTGCAAAATAACCACTGAACGAAAACAAATATCTACACTTAACTATAGAGTACACTTGTTTTTAAGGAGAGGATGGAATAAATTTCATGCATCTGTATCTGCTCTTAATGCAATCATCCACAACGACTGTCATTGTTATATATTATTATTATTACGCGACACCTCCAGGGAGTCCAAAAACTCATCGAGGGAGGATATCTACTGTACAACTCTCTGTCTCCACCACTCACTCAATCCACCAACTGCAACGAACCGCAATACATCAACGCCATCTTCCGCCCACCACCACTTTCAAAGACAATCAGAAACATCCATGCCCATGGCGGGATTCGAACCCGCAGCTTTTGGATGGAGAGCGGATACGCTAACTACTCGGCCAACCAGGCCGGCACATATATATATATATATATTTTTAATTAATTTTTTAATTATATATATTTTTTTTTTTGGGGGGGGGGAGGATTGTAGAATTCTATGAAGAATGTGTTTACGACAATATTTCACTGTGCATCCGCACTGTTTTGTTAGTGAATATGACTTTGGTCTCAAAATGACCGTATATGAGTGACAGTTCTACTGAATGCAGATAAATAGCCATTTAAAAAACCCCCTTTTTTTTTTCCCAAAGGAATCTGATTACTCTCTTCATATATTCATACTAATAAGTAAAAATATTTTGTGGTATCATTACTACTATTAATTGCATAAGATGTCCAAGTTATTTCTTAGAACGCTGTGATGTGGTGGTAGTTTGTACCAACAGATTTTAGACGAAGTACGCACAGAACAAATGCATTTTATTTTATTTTATTTCTTACTTTTTTTTTTTTTTTTTTTTTAACGTTGGGGCATATTGGCGGGGTTTTATAGTCTTATGCTCATTTTTCGGCTTACATTTGAATGTATCATATTTCTGAGAGGATTGAGGTGTATTATTATTATTAGCTGCTTGGGGAAAATTCCATTACTTTTGCCCTCATATTAGTGACCGGCAGTTTTGAACCCAACGCGACAAAGTTTTCATATTGGGCCTTTATTATTTGTATCTGATTGTTTATTAATGGTGCTGTCTCGTGAGGTCAACTACCCCAGTCTGACTGTGTGTCCTTGTTTATATTTCCATTCGTAGAGATAGTGTGCTCTTTCGTATTTGTTGATTTCTTGGAGAAACATCTCTCCAGTGTTAGACACAAATAGCTTTCTTTTAAGGATACGCTCTCTCGCTCGCCAGGTGGCTGAAAATGACGTTTTTTTTTTTTTTTCTTCCATACCTTTTGTAGTTTGCCGAAACTACGCTATTCATTTGTGAAACTGCTGCGTGCAGGATAAGTCCCTCATACTAGGTAGTTGTGATTTAGAAGCTACTGCCTAGTTTTATAATAAAAAGTCATTGGCAGTGTAGTTGTTTGCAAGTACAAGAACGAATGTGAAAGAATAGTTCTACTGAATGCAATTGGATGTGGGTGATATATGTGAAAATGGGCAAAACAGGCACTCATTATTCGGACAACCTATTTTGCTAATGGTTATCAACGTGGCATGTGCAACATGGAGCTTATTACTACCTCTATTGGATGAAGAAATTCAAGTGTATGTGGATGAAGTACTACAGTTGTTGCATACACTGAATAAGGATTCGACAATAAGGACTAATGGGATATCAGTACGGATTATAAAAGATTGTTCAGCTGAACACTGTGCCTTTCACTCGGCTGTATAATTTGAATGTTTGCGCTGGGAAATTCCACAAGAGTGGAAAGAATGTATGATAATCCCGTTGCACAAAGACTAATGTGTCTATCTATTGACCTATCAGTATTTCTGAAGCAGTGATGAAGATTTTGGAAATGTTAGTAGCTCCCATAAAGAAATCGGTTGACAGAGAATCTCTACTTTGCACTGAACAGCATGGGTTTACTAAGGAAAGGCCATGTTTGAATAACTTGCTCAATTTTATAATAATATTTTATAATGCGGTAGACAAGGGGAATGAACACACCTTGATACTTTAGACTTTTCGGAGGCTTTTAACGGAGCTATATCTTCCTTTGCGGAGGATATAGCATAGAAGGCTTTTACGTAAGATGGAGGATATCGGAGAATTATAAACTATTAGCTTGGATAAGAGGATAATTTTGAATTTTTTTTTTTTGACATAAAAAAAAATTGGTATCCGCAGATAGAGTAGAGGTGCAAAGGAAAGTGTTAAAGTTGATATCGGGACAAAGGAATGTAGATTACGAAGACAGATTGAGAATTTGAGGACTGCAGACACCAGCACACAGAACAAAGTGGGATGATCTGATAAATCTACAAACTTCTGAAAGGGTCATACAGGATACCTTTCAGATGGAATTTTTCATTTTATGGAGGATGGGGAGAGGACGAAAAGGGAAGGCATCCATGGAAGTTGAGAATGCATGCAGATTTAGAGGTCTCTTGTTATAATAATAAAAATGATAGCTTTCGAAATTAGAGCTATACTGGTTTATTATTTTGATTTTTATGATAAAAAATAAAAGGAATTTAGTAGTTTTTTTTTTAATAAAAAAAATGGCTTTCCGATTTGTTACTATTGCGCAGAAGAGGTTTAATAACTTATTTAAAAATTGCTACATATCAAATTATAACATCATTGTTATAACGGTTTGTGTTAGTACAGAATTTATAACATAGATGTTTTATTGTCCTTGATACTTTTTTATATAGGCTGAGAGAGCGTTATTATCAAACTAGCATCCATAAAGAATAATGTTTTCGTAATTACCTATGCAACGTATTAAGCTGTCGATGATATCGACTCAATATTTTGATCTGCGGTGCATATTCTTTCTTTATAATAAAGCATCCTTTAAGATATTTGATCATCATTAGTATATTACTGTCATGATATGTTGATAATGTCATGATCAAAGCTTGTCTGTCCAGTATTCAAATTTGCACCGGTAAATCAATCGCTACCATATTTTCGATGAATTTCCATTTAACTATAGGAAGGCTGTAGGCCATGTTTGTATTAATTCAAATTTGGTTTACCTAACCAGCCCCTCGTTAGTATGCGATTTTATTTATTTATTTTTTTAAGGGGGGGGTATTAAAATCAGATCATTGATGGATGAAATGCTGAGATAAATTAACATTTCTTATAGGATTTTATTTTAATCATATAATTTCTCTACTTGTTTTAAATATAATACGAAAGTCTAGAAAAAAGGGGCGTTTCATGTATAGCTTTCAAGCATAGTAACATCATTCATTATCACAGCAATCAAATATAGATCCGTTTTTGGCTAATTTGATATTTGCAGAAAATGTTATTTATTTATTTATTTATGTATGTATCGTTTCGAATCCTTTTCCTTGGGCCGATTTCAACCATAATGAAGATGTTTCAATAAATTTAGGTAATATCAAATTACATCCAGCTAGAGCGGAGTTATTACCTTTTATTATTTCAAATTACTGAATTCCTCCACAAAAAATGGCACGATGAAAACCAAAATTAAGATGGCACTGCATATATTAGTAAAGATCCCAAAATAAATTTCAGTGAAATCCGTCACAGTGGAGCCGAAATTTATACACCAGTGAACGGAGGGCAGACGTACTTTCCTGAGTGCAACTTCCACCCAGGAAAAGCTTATAAACCTATGATGTATTCGTACCGTTGGTGGTCTAAGGATTTTGCTCCGGAATCCTTGCTCTGGAAACTAAACATGAAACAGGGAAACGGGGGGGAGTCAGGGTGGACGGGGAGAAACTTTATGAAACATGCGGGTGCTGAATTCAGAGGTGAATGTGTAAGCGGACAAACACAGATTGGGATGGGTGGAAAGAGTTTAGGTGTGAAGAAAGTTGTAGAATTGGTGGTAATATAGAGGAAGTGACTGGGAAAGGTATTGAAGAGTCACATCGTATGAGTGACGTTCTTAGGACTTGTAGAAGCAGTAATGATTTCTTATGTTTATTCACTAATTCTAGAAGTATTCGAAATAAGGGGAACGAAATTGTTGCTTTGCTCGAGCCTGTTCGCCCCAAAATTGTTGGTATAAGTGAGACGTGGTTAGATGACGATGACATCCTGACAGGAATAGAGATGAACGGATATGATATTTTTCGTGAAGATAGACAGGGAAGAAAGGGAGGAGGAGTACTGTTAATGGTAGCAGATGAGTTGTGCCCATCTAAGGTGGAATTGCAAGGTGCAAATAGTGGTCACGGTTTTGAGGCGGTATGGTGTGAGATAGAAGTAAACAGGATGAAATATTTAGTTGGGTGTTGCTATAGACCTGGTAATATGGAGGGTAATGAGAAGGAAATGTATAGGCAAATTGGCCTAGCTAGCAAGAAACGAGTTATCATTATGGGCGACTTTAATTATGGTAATATAGACTGGAAGCAAGAGACTGCATTTGGGGGTAAAGAAAATGAATTTTTGGAGTTTTTGAAAGATAATTACCTTAGGTAGCACGTAACGGAGGGTACACGAGGATCAAGAGTATTGAATTTAATCATCTCATCAGATGATGTTATTATAAATGAAGTGTCAAATCTTCCACCAGTTGGTGAGAGTGACCACGAGGTGATCACGTGCAGGGTGACCAGTCATTCGAGGACGTCTGTTAGAAAAGGATATATGTGGAATTGTAAGACTGGTAATTACGAAAAGCTCAGGAAACAGCTTGCGATAATAAATTGGAAAGAGGAACTGGATGGAAAGGATAGTGCTGCTTGGGCCATACTCAAGAACTATTTGGTGGAGGCAATATCAGAGTGTATTCCAAGGGTCAAGAGGGTAAATAGAGAGGGTGTAAAATGGATGAATCAAAAGATAAGGTATGCAATCTGGAAGAAGAAGGTATTATGGAAGAAACACAAAATGAGTATTTATAACAACCAGTTGCATGAGAAGTACAAAGAGCAGGCGAGGAAGGTGACTAGCTTGATAAGGGTAGCAAAAATGCAGTATGAGCAGCAGTTAGCTAAAGCGGCCAAAAAAAATCCTAAGGAGTTTTTTCGATATGTCGCCAGTAGAAGAAAGAATGATTATGGTAGGATGGGATTGATTGGTGAAAACGGAGGAATAATAACCGCTGCGGAGGATATAGTTGAGCTATTTAGTGAGCAATTTCTAAAGGTATTTCATTCTTGTGAATGTGGCATTATGCAGAACTTGAAAGCAGTGGGAAAGGAGGAGGAACTGTTAGTAAGTGAACAGGAGGTATATGAGGAATTGAATAGACCTGATGTAAATAAGGCTGTGGGACTTGATGCTATTTCACCACGTGTCTTGAGGGAATGTGCCAGAGAGTTAACAACAGCTTTTGTATATCTTTTCAACATGAGTCTCTCACTGGGTCAAGTTCCAAAAGAGTGGAAAGAGGGTAAAATTGTTCCAATTCATAAGGGAGGTGATAAGAGTAAGGCTTTGAATTATAGACCAGTCTGTGTGTCTGGAGTTGTGGTCAAGGTATTAGAGAAATTAGTTAGGAATAAAGTTCAGAATTGGGTTGACAACAGAAAAATACTCTTTGGCGGCCAGCATGGATTTGCTAAAGGAAGATCGTGCTTTAGCAACCTGCTTACTTTTTATAATAAAGTGACAAATGCATTGGATAAGGGTATTGCATATACAGTGGTATATTTAGATTTTGCAAAGGCGTTTGATAAATTGCCACATGACAAGCTGGTAATTAAATTGGAACGGATGGGGCTGAACAGTAGATTGGTTCACTGGATTGGAGATTGGTTGTCTGATAGGTATCAGCGAGTTGTCTATGGAGGAGCAATATCCCAGAAGAGGAAAGTTACTAGTGGTGTACCTCAAGGGTCTGTTTTGGGTCCATTGCTGTTTAATTTGTATGTAAATGATATCTGGAGAGGTCTGAATGGTGATGCGCAGTTGTTTGCAGATGATGCAAAGTTGGGCCGAGTTATCAGGAGTAGTATGGATGCTGTAGCTTTGCAAGAGGACTTGAATACACTGTCTGAATGGGTAAATAAGTGGGGATGTCAATTAAATGTTTCAAAGTATAAGGTTTTGTAATTTGGGAAGCAGAGATGGGATGTAAAGTACACAATCGGTGCGAATATCTTGGAAGAGGTAGAGGAAATGAGAGATCTGGGAGTGATTGTAGACAAGGACCTAAAATTTCGGGCACATGTTACTAAAATAGTGAAGACAACACAGCAGATAATGGGAATGATGCGGAGGACATTGACTTGTAGAAGTAAGGATGTTATGGTTCCTTTGTGTAAGGCTTTGATCAGGCCACATATGGATTACTCTGCACAGATCTAGTCACCTGGTTTTCAAAAAGATGAAATTGCGTTGGAAAAAGTTCAGAGGCGATTGACTAAGGTGGTTTCTGGTCTCTGGAATGTAGAGTATGAAGTCAGATTGACAAAATGCAATTTGCAGAAATTGGTGCATAGAAGGAGGAGGGGGGGGATATGATTGAGACATATAAGCTGTTAAGTGGTTATTACCAGATTAACGTCGGGGTGGTTTTGCACAGAATGGGTGAGGATAACAGGAGAACAAGAGGTCATTCCTGGAAGCTGTATAAGGAGGGTGTGAGCAAGGGAGTGAGGAGCAGGTTTTTTGCATGGAGAGTGGTGAGTGATTGAAATGCTTTGCCCGAGAGTGTGGTGTGTGCAGAGACAGTGAATATATTTAAGGCACAGTATGATAAACTGTGTGTATAACAGTGGACCTCCCACGATGAGTCTTTGACTCCATGGAGGTTTTTATAATAATAATAATAAAAAACATGGAACTTGAAGCATTTTCGGCCTTCATTTAAGCAGTAGGTGCTCTCAGAACGTGTGATGAAATTCAAATTCAAATTATTAAATTCATTATCAAATTATTCATTTTCTACTTAAATACATATACAACCATGCATATCTACATATACGACCATGCATATCTATTGCAGTTCGAATCCCACTGGGATTCGAACTGTAGTCTGTGGCAATAATGACATAAACATAATCATTTGGAATTAGGAATGTCATTGTTTTCAGCGAAATCTCAAGACAGAGACTAATAAGAAATTGGTGTGCTAATATCATCTCAGTGATTATAAATAGTACATACAGTACTTACTTCACCAAGTCAGATTATTACTTAGAGCAGGGGTCTCCAAACTACGGCACGCGATATGATTTTATCCGACCCGCCAATTGTACTAATTTTTCAATAAGAATCCGTAAAAAAAAAACAAAAAAAAACAAAAAAAAAAAACACGGGGTGTTGATAGATTTCAAATGCATTAATTAAAATTGTGTTCAGAATATATTCCCGAATAGCAAAAAGTAACCGTAATCTAAGTTACGGTCTTTCTGACTGTAAAACGTCGGTTAAAATGGACTAACGAAGAAAAAAAAATTAATTTTACAAATTAAATTCATCAAATTAAATTCAAGTCAAAATACAGGGCAATTTTATCTGAACATTTGAAATTGCTACTTGTAATTAGCACTTCAAAATTTGAACATGAGTTTAATAAGATTTGAAAAACACAAACAGTTACATCATTCACATTAATGGTTTTATTATAATTTATGATAAAAATATGAGAATTTGCTGATAGTGTTCGTTGTCATTAATATACGATAATTTAATCTCACATACTCTGTAATCAGTTTTTATCTGCTTTCAATAAAAATCATATATCGTTCTAGTTTTTTTTTTTTACTACGGCCCGCTGAACAGTGCTGAAGTACCCAATGTGGCCCTCACCGCGAAAAGTTTGAGACCACCGACTTAGAACAACGATGTCCAAATTATTTATACTGTGGACCAGTTTTCTTTCATGCAAATTCCCGAAGGGTAGAGACAGCTTTTCGCAGAGAAAAGTGAAGTATTGCATTGACGAAACGAATAAAAAAAAAAAAAAATCCTTCATATTGACATTGGAGGAATATAAGGAAGAATAATGTATATCCCGACTGTAAAATAATATTGAATATTTATAATAGTTTCTTTCCGTAATGATATATTTGCGATTGAGAAGGTTTGGGAATCAGTTTCACAACACATGATATCTGTGCTCATAAATGATAGAATAATGTCTTCACGGTATTATTTCGGAGGAAAAAAGTAGTTTCACTGTGTCCATGAAGAACCTCACAATGTCATTGTAACTGAAATCGTATATGCAGTTTAATCACGCATTAAGTCACTTTTCTTCTGTTAAATGTCTTTTTTTTTTTTTTTTTTTCATTTATTCATTGTAGCAATATAAGTACAGTACGATATACACTATCACAAAAACCTAGAATATAGCTTAATAATAATGCAGTAACCACCACATCTATCACTGGAGGCCAGTAAAACTATTATCTCTGTTGGAATGAGGGAAACATAAATGACAAAAATTCATCAATTACTGTAGTCATATATCATTACTGCATATATTTTAAACACTAGATTTACCACGCATAATATGGCTGCCTGAATTGTATTAACAAATTTGGCTGAGATGCGTTTTACATGGTTTGGGATTTCCAATCGTGTAACCTAATCAGGTAGTTTTCCAAGTTGATGATACCGCATATCGGAAAAACTGCGTCTTATATAAATTTCCAGGATTTCATAGGAAATAAAAAAGCTTATGGGATTTACGAACAGATGACTGCGAATTCGGCCATCTTATCTCATCAACCTCTACACAGATTCTTCGAGCAATAAGCACTAGATATTTTCATAATTGGCCAGAAACACCAGAACTACAGATGGTCATTGAATACCTTAACCATCTACATCCTAGGATTGAGTTTGCACTCAAGCTACAGGATAGCAGATCGTCCTTATGTTGAATGTTTTGAAGATAGAGTGCATGCCATCTCAGATCACAAAAGGATATAGGCACAGTAATGTGTTCAAGGTATCTTGATCAGAAATGTTTATAACGTTAATTCACTACAAAGATGGTTAAAGTCAGGATTACCAAACACAAATCAACGTTAAGGTTAAGACTGCATGGATGCTGCGATTTAAAGCACACCACAGACCAATTTCTTCAGCATTTATTTTAAAGAATAATCGAATTGTGGTCTTCATGCTATGTAATGGGGAGAAGTTCCATTCGTAGATTCCTGGAAAT
Source organism: Typopeltis vanoorti (assembly GCF_054136105.1). Classification (NCBI taxonomy): domain Eukaryota; kingdom Metazoa; phylum Arthropoda; class Arachnida; order Uropygi; family Thelyphonidae; genus Typopeltis; species Typopeltis vanoorti. The sequence goes on along the minus strand of NC_143549.1, from coordinate 98,802,017 downwards.
CTCACAAAAACCGACGAAGAAATAGTGTCTGTGAAATTTATTGCATATGACATTTGCTACGCACGATAGACGGGCATATCGTGCGAAATTCGTAGCAGTAAGCACATTAAAACTGTGAAAAAAAAAATCACAAAAGCTAGTATTAGCATCCAATACTACGAAAGAAAAAGTGTCTTGTTAGAGAAAAATATGTACATTCCATTAAAATTCCATTTAATTTATTCTGTACAATGTTTACATAGATTCAAGGAGCAACGAAAATGATATATATATATATATATATATATATTCCAACCAATGCAATAAGAACCAAGATATGAAAATTGTACGTTTTAATTTTATAATTTTCTACGTTGAAATAGACCGAGAGATTATTCATATTAAGGAGAATAGAAAATATTTAATTTGTTTGCATTTTGGCCTGGGCAACCCCACATCTCGTAGTAAATGCCAAGTACGACCATACTGATGCTCAATTATATGACGTTCAAATCCAGAAATCATCTCTCATGCCTTACAAAATTCTGTGTTACGTAAAAAAATAAAAATATCTTTTTTTGACCCAGTACTGTACTTTTCCCCCCGTTTGCCTGGAAACTATCCAGACTCGAAATGACCTTGACCTAGTATGCTACTTTGTTTACATCTCGTCCCCTCGACTTTTAGAGGGTCGGTTTCTGACGTCCTGGGAGAACGTGCTGTTATTTGCGCCTCTTGTAGTATGCAATAGTAAAAATAGACTTCCCCAGTAGTGTGTGTTTACTATACAATATTTATTTCCATTCCTCAAGTTTTTTACTTGCCAACATTAATAGTACGAGCTTTCTTTGAATTTGGTAAATATTCCGCGCTTGACAGTTCTTACAATTAGTAGAAATCGTAAAAATTCCTCTCAGTACAACGGAAAAAATTTCTTGGATACGTAGTTGGTTTATCGTTCTAACAGTTATCTGCGTTCTGAAAACTTTCAGTCATTCAATTTTTGATATAAGTACATATACCTAGAGGACTGGAAGAGACACAGGGAGAATAAGAGAGTAATAATAAAACCAATAATTCGATAGACAATGTGTGTATGTGCATTGGATATTATTATTGAACGTTAACCCCATAAGTCCGAAGACTCATCGCTGAGAGCCCACACAGTGCTCTCCATACTTCTCTTTGCAATCATTCACTGATACAGCTCACAACCCATTCCATTGATTTACCACTCACTAATAATAATATAAAATTACGTTTGTTAACCACACTTTTACAGATGTGATCCCTTATTCCCCCCATCACTTCTATTAAAAAACCCTTTAGTAACATTGTGTCCGTTTATTTCTACCTACAGCCAGTTTTTTTTTTTTTAACCTAAAAATCTCGTCTATCCTTCATAGGGATCATTCCATAGACCTACCATCTTCATTATGTCTCTGGATCCTTCTCCCCCCCCCCCCCCGAAAAAAAAAACAAGCGGCCAAATCTGTGCATTGTAAATCTGTGATTCACCAAATCTGACTATATAATTTTTTAAATTTATATATATATTCCTTACGTTATTGGAAAGTGATCTCTCTAATCAAGGCAAATTATAGGAATGAATGAAAGAAGTCGATCAACAAATCGATATTTAATGATAATATTCCAAGTCATTGCTCGAAGTTTTTCTTTTTTGAGTGATCAACGAGAGAACAAGCAGATTATTTAAATTTTGTAATATTAACATTGCCATATTTGTCAGCTTCTCCAAGTGGAAAGCTTACTCTCTTTCCAACTTCGCATTCCACCGTAAGTATAGACGTTTGTGAAAGTTTTATGTAGTAGCGACTTTAGTTGTCCGTTATTGAAGCGTTAAGTTGCTCGTGGGGGAGGGGGGGAGTGCCATTGTAAAGCAAGGTGCCCGGATTATCTAATCAGCCCACTTACAGTATGAATGTACTATACGTTTACAACGTTTCTTAGTAGGATTCACATAGAAAGTGTCATGTGTGCAAAGAAAGATGCTTCAAGACTTATCAACTCTATACCGCTATAGAAGACTAATGTTAACAGTTCCATTATCAGAATTCCAAAAAATCTTTAAAAAAAAAAAAAAAATTAATTTTCCAGGTTATATGATTGCAATTCACACATGTTGGTACTTCTGTTAGTTTATTCATGGTATCTTCAAATGAGATCTACTTGTTATGAAACAGTCCTTTTTGTTTTCTATAACCTTGTAATTATTTATTAAAACATTTCGGTAATTAAATGCATTAATGATTATCATCACAGTACGCTTTATAGTTTTATTTTTGTATCATTCGCAACGGACTGTCAGCTTTCTCAGTGTGTATTACAGTATTGCAGATTTGTGAATATTATTCCAAATATTTATAGATGACTGGACCGAATGTCGATCCAGATGCGTCATCTTTTATTTATTTATTTTATATCACTTCCACACACGAGGCCGCGTTCTTCTTCATATTGTTTCTTCTTTAAGTATATCTGTATTAGGACAGATATACTTAAAATAGTCTATTTTAAGTTCGTAATTTATATCTTTATTATAGAGTATACAGAGTTTTTTTCTCTTAACAAGAGTGGGATGCTTCTTTGAAATCAACAAAATAACAATAAAGATCCGTGTCTTTTTTTCTCCTCCAGGTTGTTTCCGATTCTCTTCAGAAAGATCTGGTCAACTATTTCTCCAGTGGACTGTACGCATGTTGTTATTAGGCAATAATTCTTACATTCTAGGATTATATTTTCTAGTTAGTTACAGGGGTGTAGTCTGGCCAGGGCGACGCCCTGGTACTTTTTTAAAATTATCAAAATTTTTAAATTCATTATAATAAATTATAAGAATTATAATAATGAGACTTATAATGCATTTCCAGCTTTCGGTCAAAAAATAGCAGCTTGCCGCTCTTGTCATTTTTTTTTCAGAAAACAAGGCAATTTCTCTCTCTCTCTCTCTCATATGGCCGTCGCAATAATAATAATGGCGCACTTCGTGCTCGAGATTTTTGTTTCCAAGGTAGAGCCCCCTGGCACTATTTCTTTTAGGACGACACCCCTGGTTAGTTAGTCATTCGAGATCATACCAGAATAAGGGATTTTGTTAAATAATATGTTAATTTTCTTGTAAGTTTGACCCTCCCTATTGAAACAATTTCGACGAGATGTCGTCAATTCCCGGTGTTTTATTAACTTTTGAGTAGCACTTTTCACGTGTTTCTTAATTTTTGACATACATCATATTAGGGAGTATTTCCTGATTTCACGTACTCGGTAGTTAATCATTGCTATGGCGAAACAAAATTGGAAAACGTGGCACACATACGCTGTGCCACTTTTTCCGTATAAAGAACTCATTTCTGCGTAATGATCATTGAGCCTGCAGTCTTTAATGCGATGACGTTTAACAATGGTTATAGTCCTTACATATTTCACATACAGTATGAAATTTGTTAATAAGCAGTAAAATAAAGGAATTTATATGAATAAATAAGTTTACTTTATGATTTATTTACTAATTAAAATAGCAAATTTCATCTTTCCCAAGAATAGGAACTATTCCAGTTCAATTACTAACCTAACTTCTATCATACTTCTATAAATGTATAAAAAGCACTTTATCTTATCAGAATAATCAAACCCCCCCCCCGTTTTATTGGCTATAGTGTTGCGTAAATCATGTTTTTTTTTGTTTTTTTTGCGTGCATTTCTTTCAATTTTAGTCTTCAAATGCATCTTTGCATGCGAAAAAGTTTAAATTGCAAAATGAGAAAATGGTGTTTGCAATACAATTGCAAAACAATTTTAGGTCGAATGAACTGATTTGAGAATATGGATGAATTTAGTTATAAACTATTTTAATGTATAAAGAACTTAAAAATTATCCTTGTAATCAGGTATTACTAGTGGTGAGCAATGGAAATTTTAACAAAGGGCTCGCATCGTCGAGCAAAAAAAAAGAAAAAAAAAAGAAAAAAGCCGTATTTCACACAAAAACTTTTATTAATACAGCTTGTGTACAAATTCCAGTCAAAATGTATGAGAGGACAATCATCCTCTGAAGGCTATAATTTTTAAACAAATATTTCATGATCTAAAGATGAAATATTTGCACACAATTAACTGTGCTAATTTAACTTACATAAGAAAAACATTTTTTAACTATCAAAATATAATAAGATTGAAATCTTTTATAATCTTTTATAAAACATTTGATTAGCTACTTGTTTTACCATACGATTGGCTACGAGAAGGGTAAAGATAGCGCATGTGCTTATTTTATTTTCAAACTTGGGTGCATTCTTTATAGAGGAGTCGAAACAATAATTCCAAATAATCTATACACTGCCGAATAGACTAATTTTTGTCAGGTTACCGTATGAGTTTGTCGCTTAATATGTTTCAAAAAAAAAATAAATAAATAAAAAAGTAAACAAGAAAAATGTAACAAAGGGCTCGCGCGAGCCTCTTATAGCTCACCACTAGGTATTACAGTTATTACGTAACACCCACAAGTAATCCTTGGACTCATCGCAGGGAGGGTGCATACTACTCGTATATAATCTTCGTCTCCCTTATACAAATTCAAATTATCAGTTAATCCAGACTTACAAATTCAGTTCATACATTCGATCGATAAAATTACAAGAATAAAAATGACTGTCGCAGTAAATTTTTGAAATGCGAACTAATTACAAACAACAACAACATACACTGAATAGCGAAGACATTATGACCACCTGTCATGACCTATCAGCAACCGAACGAGGCTCTGGCGTCGACTAGGGTCCGCATGATCCTATAAATGTGTGATAACATTCAAATTAGGAAAATTGGGCTTCCAATAGAGCAGATGAAATGCTTAGATATGTTTTTTGAACCATGTTTGCACAATGTGTCTTGTGACACAGATCTGGACTCTCCCTTGTTGGGAGAGTCCAGATCCATCTGGTCACATTGTCGTCATGTAGGGCAGTATGTTCAGTCGGGACGAGAGGACCATTGTTATGTCCATGAAAATCATTTACTTAGTAAAGATATTCGTGATAGGCGCAGATGAAGGCAGAGTGTTTACTGAAGTCAGTATTTTATTTTTTTTTTACATCAAAAATCTTTTAAGAACTAATATCATGTTAGACATTAATAAATTTAGTTTAATCCTTTATCCAAGTGTGAGCAAACAAAGTTTGCGACTGAAAATATCTTCAGGACTGGGGTAAGGTAGTACAACACCGGGCAACTCGTAGCAAAGGTGGACCAAGCTAACATCACTCCTATCTCAGTATATCCCATAATGCAAAACACACATCTCCTTGCGGATATGTATAATGTTATGTATTAAGGGAAGGGCCGCTATCCAGACTAGTTTCGACCTTTATTGAAGTCTCTTCATATCTCTCTTATACATATCCTCAAGGAGATGTGTTTTGCATTATGGGAGATACTGAGATAGTAATGTTAGCTTGGTCCACCTTTGCTATGAGTTTCCCGGTGTTGTACTACCTTACCCAAGTCCTGAAGATATTTTTCAGTCGCAAACTTTGTTTGCTCACACTTGGATAAAGGATTAAACTAAATTTATTATAGTCTAACCAAGTGAAAAATAAACTTTCAACATCATGTTAGACAATTACTCCATGTAATTATCTCTAGAGCAATCATATATAGTTAAAAACACAATTATGTTAATAAATAAAGCTTTTTGAATTTTATAAAGATTAGAGTAATCCAGATATTAGTGATCGGAGAGGAAAAGAAAAAGACGGGTTGAACTTACACATAAATTGGTGGAAGATGTTAATAATGGGACCATTAAAATGGCTGAAGAAAACTGAAAGACGAAATAGAATATAAGTGGAAATGAGCAATAACGAAAAGAGAAGAAAGCTTCACAGAAAATGGTGAGATGATTATATTGACAAATTAGGGGGGGGAGGGCGGGAATCTAAACTACAATCCAAAAATCTATAGAGCAATAAAGCTCTTACGAAAGAAATAAAAGAAAGAATAGATGCTGAAGAGATAGACCGCCGGCAATGGATTGATTATTATAATAAACTCTGGCAAGAAAACATACAGAATTATCATTTAAAGTTTCAAGTAGTATGAAAATGTAGTTGATAATGCTCTCTCATATAATCCCAGAATTAAATAATGTATAAATAGAAGTGACAAACGGAAAATCACCAGGAAAAGATAAAATACTAATAGAACTTATAAATATATTTATCCAAAGATTTCTTACGTTAATAAAATATATACAGCAATCCCTCGATTAATGCGCCCCCGATTAGTGCGTTATTTTTTTTCGATACCCAAATTCGATTAGTGCGCCTATATACATCTTAAAAATAAATGTTACAGATTTTAAAAATTTTCAATCTATACATTTTTATGGCTAACTATTTTAAAAAATCACCAGGATGAAATAATTTAGTTACCCGGTTTGAAACATTTTACAAAGTTATTGTTTAATGGCATACCACACTATTTCCATGAACACTATGTTCCAAATTTACGGCCAAAATTTATGTCGTCTGTTTTACATAGCATTTTGCTGATCATATCTCGTGCGATTGTTTTCCGTACTTTTTTATTTTAAATTATTTTCCTAACCTTTAATCATGAGTAAAAGAATTAGTGAGCAAAAATCAGAAATGTGAAAATGATTCGAAAAGTAATCTGATTGGAAGAAAAACTTGACCCATTTTTGTGTTCTTGCCCTATAATAAATAAAAATATAAAAATAAATATAAAAAATAATAAAGAAAAATGAACAATGCGAGTCCAGAGCAAAGATAGGACAAGAACACAAAAATGGGTGAATCAACTGCTGAATACAAAGAGAAAGGTAAGGCTGCTTGAAGTTCATCATGCATGCACTGAAAATCAAAGTATTATAATGATTGAATTAGAGAGACTTCTTTTTACATGGATCGAAGATTGTAACCAAAAGCGGATCCCGCTAAACACTGGCCTTATTAAATCAAAAGCATTGTCTCTTTGTAACCTGGAAAGAAAGGACTATCAATGACGGAAAAGAAGAATTCCACGTTAGTGCTGGGTGATTTGAGCGTTTCAAAAAGAGAAATAGCCTACATAATGTTCTAATCACAGGCAAAGCTGCAAGTGCAGATAAGGAGATATCCAGAGATTTTGAAGAAACTTGTGTAAGAAGGGGACTATTTTGATCAACACATATTTAATGTCGATGATGAAACCGGCCTTTTTTTTTTAGAAGCGAATGCCTTCCAAGACTTTTCTAGCCAAATCAGAGAAATCTCAGCCTGGTTATAAAGTCGCAAAGCTGAATGAAATTTGGAAGCACATTCTCCCACATTATGCAAATGATTTTAGAAGCTTTTCAAATAATGAATGTAAGTTAATTAAATCTCATTCTGAGAAGTTGAGTGATTCCGACCTGCTAAATTTAGATGTACAGCGGGAAGATCCTGAAGAATATTAAGAAAATTTAATCACTGACAAGTCCAAAGAGGTTTCACAGAAACAATTTAAAAATAGTTTTTGTACAATCGAAGTTTTTAAGCAGCAATGCTTAGAAACTGACCTTGGTGAAGAGAGAACCAGTGCAGAAAAGTCAATAGGGCCACCATATCGTCAGTTGTATGAAAAAAAGAAACAGAATGTCCGCCAAACTACGTTAGCTCAATTCTTTGTTAAGAAGCAGAATAATAAACTTATATTCTGAATATGTTTTATTGTCTTTCAGCTTCATGTTTTCCTTTAACTAGGCCCTGAGACATACCCTAATTCTTTTATAAAAAAAAAATTAAGGGTCAAAAAAGAAATCTGAGGAACGAATTATACATTTTCCCATAGGCTATTATATTCGATTAGTGCGTTTTCTATTAATGCGCCTGTTTTAAAGAGCGCATTAGTCGTGAGATTGCTGTACATAACACTGGCAAAATACCCAGTGACTGGCGCCATGCAACTGATTCTTTTTTTTATTTTTTATTTCCCGAAATGGAAATAAGAATATTTATAAAAAAAAACTACAGAGGAATAAGTTTATTAAATACAAGCATATAAAATATATGTCAAAATATATTTTGGTATATATTTTATAACTAAAACATTCGAAGTAAGAGGAGACAAGGATAGCTTTTTTCTCCAATATGATCTGAAATAAATATGAATGAAATAATCAATGAATGGAGGATAACTAACAGAGAAGTTTATTTTAAATGCCTTATTCTTTGCTTATGACCAAAAGTGATATTTGGAGTAACTGGGGAGAAGCTACAAAATGCCGTATATAAATTGTATTTTATAATAAAACATGTTAGTTTCCCGAGGAAAAAAACAAAACAAGCAAACTAAATTCATGTCATTCAAAATAATTGGACAAGTCAATAATTTTAATTATTTGGACTATAGATTAAATGGATTATAGATTAAAATGAAGATTTAGATATTCTAATAAGATTAACATTTTTTTTTTTTTTATGTAAATGCCATCCTTGTTGGCTGAGTGGTTAGCTTATGCCCCCTCCAACCAGCACAGCTGCGTTGGAGGGGGGCATAAGCTAACGAGGGGGTGTGATTGTCTTTACATGGGAGATGAACTTCATCGTCCGGTATGAGACAGTCGCCCCTCTTATTTTGAGGCCTGAAGTGGTTCCATATTTGGTCTCTACAGTCGGACTATATATATATATATATATATATATATATATATATATATTAGGATAACCAAGTTATTTTATAAACTTGGTTATTTTAACTCCTAATCCCAAGTATGCAAACAATTAAGTTTGCACCTTAAACAAAGTTCAAGTCTAAAGACGGTACAACACCAGGGCAGCTCATTGTAAAGGTGGGTAAAACTCTGATCACTATTCTTAGTATTTTCCCATAATGTAAAGCACATCTCACTAGAAGATGTATACTGCAATGCATTATGGGTGTGGTCACTACCCAGACCGGTTTCAACCTTTTTTGAGGTCTCCTCAGTGAGTAGCTAGACCCTAAATACCATGGTTATAGTAATACGGAGCCTTATCAACTTTACCTATGAAGTTGCAACAAGGTGTTTTTATTTTTAATAAAAATCTCTGGAGGAGATATAGATGTAATAAATTTTTTTACCTTGGGGATATTGGATAACCAAGTTATTTTATAAACTTGGTTATTACTTCATAGGTAAAGTTGATAAGGCTCCGTATTACTATAACCTTGGTATTTAGGATCTAGCTACTCACTGAGGAGACCTCAAAAAAGGTTGAAACCGGTCTGGGTAGTGACCCCACCCATAATGCATTGCAGTTACATCTTCTAGTGAGATGTGCTTTACATTATGGAAAAATACTAAGAATAGTGATCAGAGCTTTATCCACCTTTACAATGAGTTGCCCTGGTGTTGTATCATCTTTAGACTTGAACTTTGTTTCAGGCACAAACTTAGTTGTTTGCATACTTGGGATTAGGAGTTAAAATAACCAAGTTTATAAAATAACTTGGTCATTTTATTTTTAGAAAGGTTTAGTAATACAGAGCTTTATCAACTTTACCTATACAAGTTGCTACAAGGTGTTTTTATTTTTAATAAGAATCTCTGGAGAAGATATAGATGTAATTAATTTTTAACTTGGGGATACTGTATATTAGGGTTACCAAATAATTTTATATGCATAGTTATTTTGCGCCTGTTTTCAGGCGCAAACTTAACTGTTTGCTTACTTGGGATTAGGAGTTAAATAACCAAGCATATAAAATTCCTTGGTAACCCTAATATATAGTATCCCCAAGTTAAAAAATTATTTATATATATAATTAATAAAAATAGAAAAATCATTAGCCCACCACGGTACTTATGTACTATAAGGTATATACATCTCGTGGATAGGAATCACTTAAAAAAATGGAATATACAAAACATTAAGACCAGCAATGGTTACAAAAAAAAAAAAAAAAAAAAAAAAAAACAGACTAATGATGTATATTTTATCAAAACCAACATTGTTATGTGAAAGCAAAGAATGTGCTGCAGAAATGAAGTACAGTATATGAAGAATGGCAGGTTATATACGATTTGATAAAAATCGAAATGAAGACATGTTTGAAAGAACTAAATCAAACCTCGAACGAATGACATATGAAAGTATATCCAGGAGGATAATGGAATGGAAAGAAAAGGATGGCGAAACAGGGGCAGACCATAGAAACATTTGACCGAAATAGATTATGTGGTCTAAATTCGTGAAAGAAAGACCAGTGAAGAAATGTGACATATGCTTTCGTGAAATCTGCAGGTAAAGTAGATTCCTTGAAAATATATTCCGTATTTACTGGGATATAACGTGCACTTTTCTCCTCCAAAAAATAAAAGTTAAAAAATCGTGATGCGAGATATATGCGGAAATTTTGGAAACTAAAGTTTTTCAGGAAAAAAATGAATAAACTGACGTTTATAACTAAATCCTCAGTATTCATTATCATTTATAATTGCTCACATTATTTATAAAATGAATACATTTAAATTTTAATCATCAACGTTATTTACGCGATCGGCCGCTCACCTTCATCGCGCGATATATTTCAATCTTTAGCGACAAGTAATTTACAAGATTTGAGATACGTTATGAACAATCCTTCACGAATGACTAATGAGAAGTGAAAGCGGAGCCACAACGGACAACAGTGGTAGGCCGATAGAGATAGCGCAGCTTTGAAGACGTTCGTATGATTATTAATAAAAGATCGCGCGACTCAACGACAAAGGCGAGCCGACGATCGTTGAGTTGAAATGATGATTCTCTTCAACCGAATTCCAAAATATCTGTAACTGCCATAGCAACATTCACTATCTATTTCTTAAAGTTTTTAACTTTTTTCATGTGTGAGGTATATAGGAACTTTTTAATTTCTTTTTTCGTAAAGTAAAATCAGGGGTGCAAGATATATGCGGGGGAGAGTTATATTCGAGTAAATACGGTAAGTAAATGGAATAAACAAGTATACGAAGTCCTGATCATCTTTATTACTGGGTTTTATACTATAATGGACATGGGCTCGTAGTGTCGTGATAGAGAAGGAACGGGACGAAGCAAACAGGTAAATCCGTTGACTGATATAAGGGACAAGAGCTATAGAATTATTTTAACAAATAGCCAGAAATTGGCGCTCGCGAAGCCCATGTGATGGGACCCCTAGTAAAGTAGCAAATTATATTAATATGAGATGTGCAAGCGATCGAGCTTTTAAGTAAATGTAAAATTTAATAGTCTAAACTTAAATGTAGTCTATTTTTTTTTTTTTTTTTAAATAAGCAGTTGAAAGAAATTCTTTAAACTCATATTTGTGTTCTCTATTTTGAACTGCTATTTCTGTTTATTTTTATTTCTCATTGCTGTTGCTATTAATGTTACTTTTATTGCTTGTTTTCTTCAGCAGATTCAGTGCAGCAAGCATCGGAAATTCCGTTGTTTGCTGTCAGTCTACGATTTTATTTTGTATACATGCCAGCTTCTCCCTCCTCCCATAATTGTGAATATCTTTCACCACTGTGGTGGGTGACATTTGTGGATAAAATTTCATTCGAGAAAGTAAATACTTTCAGAATCTCTATAAATGTTGGTATTTGGCTTATTAAACACGAGGTATTTGATAACAATCGAAAATCATACCGCCTGTTAGATGTAATGTTAAAATCAGGAGGAGCTTGCGTGATAATTTTTATTTATCGCAAAAATCATCACATGAGTTTCTATCCGTCATGTTATATGCGGATTATTTAGAAAAAGCTGTGAAGCTCGCATTCATCAACCAGACTTAAATTTAATGAATGCATAAAATTTTTTCAGTTTTATGAAGTTATCCTGCTTAATACTCCTGACGACTCAGGAGTATTAACCATATATATATATATATATACAGGGTGTTCGGGATAAATTTGACATATTTATAATTAATTATATTTTTCCGTAAGTTACATGTATTAACACACACTTCTCTTCATTTAAAAGTTTGGACCCTTCTTCATTCATATACAAGATGTCAGAAAGGATGGATAGCTGGAACCCACCTGAATCATGGAAGAGAATAACTTGTATCATGATGATTCGTGCCCGCCATCAAAATAAGGATATTACGACTGCTGCCCAATGCTCCCTGAATACAGTAAAAACAATCAGGCATGAACTAGAGACTTGCAATGGTGACTACGAGGATGTAGCAAGAAGAAAGATCCCTAGCAGACGATCTGATTGCGTTCGTACAGCAGAATTCCTCGCAAATCTGCAGGAACAGGTGTTGAAGAACCCTGGCATTGGAATTCGGGCTTTGTTCGTGGAGTTGCTAACTGTAGTCAAGCCCTGGATAACAAGGGTAGCCAATGGTAGGCCGTATGTATGGCAGCAGGATTCGGCCCCTTACCACACCTCTGGGAAAAGTCAAAAATGGTTGTCTGAAAATTTCTACGACTTCACCAGTCCAAATGTTTGGCCTCCAAACTCCCCAGACCTTAACCCCATGGATTATTTTGTATGGGGCGCAGTTGAAAAAGACACCAATCGCACTTCCAGTAATACAAAAGCCCAGTTAATGGATAAAATTAAAACAGTTTTTGCGGCCCTTCCCAGGGAGACTGTAGCATCAGCTTGTTCGAGGTTCCGAAGCAGAATTGAAGCTGTGATCGATGCTAATGGTGGTTATTTTGAGTAAATCTTGTTGATAGTATTGTAATTAACTCTGCCTGTAATGTTTTTTTGTCAATTCATTAAATTTAATAGATACAAAGAAGATTTTCTTTTTCCTTACGAAACTGTCAAATTTATCCCGAACACCCTGTATGTGTGTGTGTGTAATATTGAACTTTGACGATTGCAGATCGATGTCTCTCTTTAATATCGTATGTTCTGACAGGCGCTATGATTTTCACTTGTTCTATTTTCTCCTTAACTATAAGCATCGATTTTTTGCAGAATTTTGGTCATGAAACCTGACGGAAAATTTTTCAGCGATTAAATAATTTTATTCCCAACGTAAGTGAAGCCTACTTTTATTGTTATTTTGTAATAACATAATAACAATAAATGACTTTATTATGTAATAACATAATAACTTGCGCCGTCCAAGCCTGATTGACTTCGACGGCGCAAGTCTTAATCATTGCAGCAGCATATTAATCACGATATGCCATGCTGATCCACTTTTATTCATAGCATTCCTTCATGCAAATATTAAAATTCACCACGCAGCAGCTAGGAGTTGTCTTTTATTATCTTTGGTCCATAGTTGTGTCGGAATGTAGACACGTTAGTTGGATGTATTATCCTGTACTCTGTCCTTTCACCAGTCGACATGTAGTGCTTCGCATTGATGAATGTAGTACTATCTAGTTTGCGTCGGTGTTAGATGGTGGTGGACATCCAGACGTGAGTAGGTGACACTGCCAAATCTCGTTGTCGAAAAGTTATTTAACGTGTCTGGAGCGAAACGGGGAATTGTTGTACAGCATGTAAATGAACCGTAGTTGTATCTAGAATTCATACTGCTTATCATATTAGACCACGCAAGCTAACGATATGGTGATTAATCTTGACGAAGTACTGACTGGCTCTGTAAACCTACTTCTATATCCTAATTGTACTTATCAATAACTTAAAATGTTTGTGGATAAGATTCATTACTATAAAATTATAGTTCTGAAGGGATGTGATTTTGTGAAAGTTTATTTTTTAGCAAAAAAAAGAAAAAAATCAGTTGTTTGGTTGTAACCATCTAAGTGTACGTGTGGGAGTGGAAGGGATATGCATCAGCACCCATTGCGAAACAGAAGAAGAAATTCTATTGGATAGGCGGTCTAGGCTACATTTGTTACCAGCAATTTCACTTTGGTGTCCAACGGCTTTTGCTGTCTCCCAATTTGAAACGCAGCCAACTCTTTTTCCTGTTTATTTTATTAAAAGCTTTTACTGGGATTGTTAAAGACGGTTGCTTGTGAGAAATAGCGTGAAAGCGCGAAGTCGGTAAGCAAGAGTCCCTTATCATGATCGGGGGAGAAGAGGAAGGAAATTAAATTAAAGATTGACATTTAATATATTTGCATAAAAACTTTTCTGATAAGCACTTCCCAGAATTCTCATAAGAGATAGATTTGTCCCCCCCCCCCACACAGACACACACACACATGTATGCTGGTGATCAGGATTATTCTATGATTTATTGAAATAAAATACTGCCAGTAATGAAGATATCCATTGTTATTTTGTTTTAATGGTCCGTAAATTCCAAGACTTGTGAAAATGCATTTACAATTTAAATATTTGCGTATTTCCTACGTGGTTCTTAAGTGGGTTAAAGGTTGCGAAACAATCAATGGCCTTAGCATCAAAACTTTTATACAGCCACAAAATTAAGACTTTTAACCTAGTTGCTAACTTTGCCTACCAGTCCATCTCTTCTCGGTACTGCAGTTATGATGCAGGCACTAAGAAAAACAGGTTAAATGCATAAAGTTATAAAGCGCGAGCTTCATGTGATAACTTTTACCTTGTACATTGCATTGTCATGTCCAAACGAACAATTTATAACCTTGAAGAATGTTTCTTGTAATTTTTTCGATCTTTTCTGCTTGTGTGTGCGTGCACGCCTATACATATTCGTACATGATTTTGTTTGAGGTTTAAAGTTAAAATGCTTATGACAATGTTTATTTTGTGATTGATTTTAAAACTTTTAATTCCCCCCCCCCCTCATCTTATTATTGTAATAATTTATTAAGTATTTTATTTGGCTTGAACATAATAAATATGTTACTCTCTCCGGTCAGGTCCAGACGATTAAAAGCTTGCTTTTCTTGTCACGGACATAGACAGTTTCGTAATTTCATCGGTTGATATATATACAGTATATATATACCGATGAAAAATAAATTTGACAGCAAAATTTTAAATATATAACAGTGCATTGTTTCTTTTTTTTTAGTTCATTTTAATTATTCTAATTTATTAGCTCGATGTTCTGAATCAGTACCAGGATTTCATTACCAATGAAAAATAAAATTGACAACGAAATTTAAATCGCTTCTTAATTATCAAATTTGTTTAGAGAAACGGTACTCTCGCAGACAGGTTGATGTTTATTTCAAAAAGCACTGCCTTCCATTAATTTAAAAATCACACAACGGGGAAAATTTGGATATAGACGGGACAGAGTTGATGGCTCGATCTCTAATTAACTTAAAAATCCCGATGGATTAGAATTGAGCTCTCATCACCACCTTGAAAAATGCCATCAGAAACAGTTCAAGATAATTCCTTTTCGTCGTTCTTATGATAAAACATTTGTTACGAAAAATGACAGACCCCAAGCTTTCCCCCCCCCCCCCCCCAAGTGCTTAGAAACACTACCTCAATTCTTTTTGTCAATATGCAGTCCGCTTCTGTCTTTTTTTTACTGTTAAGCTCAGTTGCTTGTTATTTTCAATTTAAATATTTGGGGGGGGCCCTCTTCCCCCCTGACGCATTTAATATTTTATATCTTTCATATCTTGTTTTGCCTATTTATCATCCTACATTCTTTCGATATGTCTTTACCTTTCATTTTGAAAACCAATCAGTTGTGATTGGTTTTCAGCTGTACGTAATTTTGACTTATATTGTTAGGCTTCAGTTTTTCTCATCGTTTTCTTTAGTTTCATTTATCTAATTTTTGTAGTTTCGGCACATACTTCTGTTGCATATATTAATAGTGTTTTGATGACCGACCATACTTCAAACTGAATGAAAATGCAAGTTGTTTCTTAAAGATAGAGTTTATCAGCCGAAATACTCATACAATCGAGAACGATTGCATTTTAACTTGCTCTTCAAACTTTCTCAATTCTGATGAGAAATTGCCAGTGGTCTTTGTAGAGGTTTATTTTTCTTTTTTTCCTTACTTATTTATGAAAATGGTTGTTTTCGTTTACGAGCTACCGGAAGCAAGTCACTTTTTAAAAATAAATAAATAACCTTGTTCGGATAACATATTTCAAAGGTGGCCGTTGGAGCTAAACCCGGATCATTTCATTTAGGATTTATAGTATATGGTATGCCCGCCTGGTTGGTCGAGTGGTTAGCATGCGCTCTCCAACCAACAAGCGGCAGGTTCGAATTCTCTTTCGAAAAAAAAAAATTCTCTTTAGAAATTCACGAGCATCCAGTGGAGAAGAATTTCATTGTCCTGTGTCAGACCACCGCTCAGCTTATTGCAGACCTGGAGTGTGGAAAAAATATCTTGTTTGATTTGTAGAATAGGGTTTCCGGGCTATGTAAAAATTAAATAAAAACGCAAGAAATATCCGTGGCATAATGAATCCATTTTACAAATACGCTTTTCATGTGCACTATGTTATCATGAATTAGTAATATTAACATTTTAAATTAGTGTCATTTAATTACCCTTTTGTAGCTGTTGTAATTTAAGCCATATGGTGGTAGTAGTAGTTTGAAATTTTTTATCATTTATTTATTTATTTTTTTTTTACAATCAAAACACAGCCCATAAACTCAAAGAGCTATCATGCTCGTCTAGAGCAGGCTTTTACAAAATGTCCATGCCTAAGATGGATATAAATTGTTGGCTGGAGGGCGGGTATGCTATCCACTTAGTCAACCAGGCGGCCTGGTAAAAAGAAAGAACGTTGCACAGTGAATGGTTGGCTAATGTACTCTGAATCACGAAAAAAGAGAGAGACCATTGCATAATTGATTGTCTGTTGGACAGTGGGCCACACACATACCAAAATCGAACGATTTTGTTATGTATGTGGCCCACTGTCCAACAATGAACTTGAATTCTGAACTTGTATTTTGACATTCACCGCGAACTTATTTTATGTGTGTAGTTCGTTTACAGGTACTAAACTGGGACACGTCACTCGTGCGGTAAATGGACCAAATACTTTCATCACCTCGAGTGTGAAATAGGGGATCAAGATAAAAAAGAAAAAGTGGGCTTCTTATCAGTGCTGCATGACTTGTAAAGTTAATTGGACTCAATGGATTAATGATAAAGGCCGGTATTTGACTTTTGAGATCTTGGTATTCAATGAAAAAACATATTTGATATCCTACGTAAACTTAGAATTGGTTATAAGACCAGTGCTTTACTCTTTAGCACTTGCTCACCAGCAAGTGCTAAGGTGAAGTGTCTATTCCATCATTAGATAGGAAATTATCACCATCATATTATAATTTCTTATCTACATCGGAAGTAAAAGGTTCATCATCCTATCTGCCTATAATTTCGCCAGAAATGATATGGGCTAGTTGATCAACTTAACAATATATCACAATGATTAGAAGCCAGGTTGTTACTAAATATTGAATTCATTCTGCGGTACTTCTTTCGTTGAAAACCTTGACGTTGTGAATGAATGAATGAATGAATGATAAGGGAGACCAATTTATCCCAGGACATCAGAGCAACAATATTAGGGAAAATGAAATGACGAGAAACTACTGCTGTTGGTTTCTTCGAAGACACGCGAAAGTGCTTGCAAGACGAAGCGAAGTGCATATAAATACTTTTGAATTTGTATTTTAAGTATTTATCTTATTTTCTTACTAATTGTTAAATGAGTAAAATATTCAAGTAGTTGAATTTTCTCTCTCTCGCACGCGCACACACACACACAAACACATATTCTCTCCCTAATTTACGATTTTTTCTACCTCATTAAACAGAACTTACCCGAAGTTATAATTCTGTTTTGGCATTCTTGTAAGAATGATGACATTCTGAGAGAGAGAGAGAGAGAGAGAGAGAGAGGTTCCATTTCTAAAGTCCGCTCTTGCTCTATACTGCATAGAATTCCTATTTTTTTTTTTTTTTTTTAAATCTTGACCAATATTCTAGAAATGTCACTTTATTCTTTTTTAATTCCCACACTTGCCGAAAAACTTCATGTTCGTAGGGAAAATTTTACTCGGAATAGAAAGGAAGTTTGAGAGCTTTCTTAACCCGGGTGGCCCAACAGTTGTGGACATCGAAGAGGTGCAGATTGGGGCAATGACTTGTCTCACAGCAGAAGAGGTCCATTTAGCAATAAAAGTACAGGAGTGGATGGCCAACTATTAGCTGCCATCAAGTCCCTGTATGAATGCCCAGAGTTTTGTGTCAAGGTAAACAGCACAAAGTCTGAACCTTTCACAGTCTCCGTTGGCCTCCGCCAAGGGTGTGTTCTGTCACCCTCCTTTTCATAATATTTATGGACCGGATTGATAGGCACAGCCGAGGCAGTGAGTGTGTCAGAATTGGAAGATGTATCATTGGACGTCTGCTTTTTGCAGATGACCTAGTTCTGCTTAGCTCTTCCACAGATGACCTCCAGCTGACCCTGGATAGGTTTGTAGCTGTTTGTGCAGACGCCGGAATGAAGATCAGTGAGGCCAAAACTGAAACATTTGTGGTCTCAAGACCCATCCCCGTGCACTCTACACGTAAGTGGAGTCCTAATGAGGCAGGCGGAGAAGTTTAAATACCTTGGATCCATATTCACGAATGATGGAAAATGGGAATGTAGAGCTAGATACTCGAATTGGCTTAGCAAGCTCAATATTGCGGGAGCTTGGCCGTTCGGTAATATTGAAGCGGGAGTTAAGCCAGAAGGCAAAGCTGGCTGTCTTCAATACAGTCTATGTCCCCATCCTCACCTATGGTCATGAGAGTTGGGTAATGACCGAAAGAATGCGGACGAATCCAAGCGGCTGAAATGAGGTTCCTTCGAGGGGTTGCGGGGCTGACAACTCGACAGATTCAGAAGTTTTGCAATTCGGGAAGCCCTCAATACTCAACCGCTGCTTCTCCGTGTTGAGAGATCACCGTTACGTTGGTACGGGCACCTAGTCAGAATGCCACAAGAGAGGCTCCCTCAGCTGGCCCTCTTTGCCAAGCCAGAGGGTGGGAGGCCACGTGGAAGGCCAAGGACTCGCTGGATAAATTATATCCAAAACCTTGGGTGGACACGTTTGGGAATCCCACCAGAACACCTGAGCTTGGTGGCAGAGGATCGTTCTGCAAGAGTTCCTCTTGCAGCTGTTGCCTCCACAACCCAATTAGGAAAGGTGGGCCTTGAAGATGTATGTATGTATGTATGTATAGAAAGGAAGTAAATTTACCCTGAAATTTGTATTTTTTATAACTTAACACACTATTAACCTCCGAAACTGCAAGTTCTTATATTATCAATGTCTTACAATTCTTCAGTGGAGTTGGGATAGAGTAGTGAGCTTTAATGCCACTCAAAGATATCCAATCCGTAGTCTCCATTTAAAGAAAAAGATGGTATCCTTTTCCGTTTAAGACTACTTTTCTCCTATATGGATCCTAACATTATACATCTGTCTAACCTTAAAATACAGTTCTCTTATTTAGTATGGTGCACAGAAAACCCCCAAAATTGATGCTATTCATTACTGAACAATCTGCTTAATAGACGCTTCTCCCACAGACGCCCTCTAGTTGCTTCCTCATAGATACTTTTATTTTACTTTGTTTATACGAGAAGGAGGTGCCTAAAAGTTCTGATAAACACTTTCACGGTGATTATCACCACTTTCCAGAACACCCTGCTACTCTACATCCATATATATTTCAGTTTGGAACTTCATCCAACCACTTTCTCATTCTTGTCTTTCATTCCATCTACCTTTGCTCTTTGAAACCACCTTCTTCATACTATTTTTCTCTAATGAGGACTGTGCCATCCTTTTTTTCCAAGAAAAAATTTCTTCTTTGTCTCTAATCATTTGCCCACACCTGTTATAAGTTTTATGAGTTCTCATGTGTAGGCTTGACGCGCGCGCACACACAACAGGAATTATATTTTCATAAATTTATTATTATACAAATTAAGTGGATATTAGATCAATTATTATTCTTATATATATATATATATATATATATATATATACAGTATATATATATTTTTTATTTTATTTTATTTTATTTTATTTATTTATTTTTTTTTCCTTTTACAGCATTCTAGCAGGGAACCTACACCGTCCACTCCTGGGTTGTCTTCATCTTCTCGGGTAACATCGCTAGAGGGAGAGAACAGAAGCGTTCACATTATGTTGCCTGAAAATGAAAGAAGCCACCTTGACGTCCAACAAGGAGTTAGTCCATATCCTGGTCCCGCAGGTAATTTATTCCCATGACTATCAGTTGCTTATCCCACCGCCTACGTTTTTAAATTGTACCTGTTGAAGAACGGATGCAGTCGTGGTGTTTGGAAATCGGAAATGAAATTTTAAATAGAATGCAGTTAAAATTAATTAAACCGTTAATATAAATTCGAAATTGAGTGATTTAGTAGTCGAAAGGAATCGTATTTAATAACGAGACGCTGGTTTTTCTTAAGTAGGTTTTTTTTTTTTTTTGTCAGATTGTTCTCTATTCAACTATATTACGATATGGATATCTGAATGATATAATATATATTTGCGCAATTTATCTTATATCTAAATTTTGATGAGTGTTTTATATTAACATTTAGCCAGTTTCATGTAGAATTAGCAAGGTTTTCTATCTCTCAGGGAACTCAGATTATCTCAAAAAAACAGACAAATCGACTAGAAATACACTTAATACATATAACGCTACTGGTCTGTAGTCATAGTTTTTCTCATCGCAATTCAGACCATTCCCAGTAATGTTAAATGTTAAAAGTTGATTTTAAATATGTCATCACGTTGCGAATGAAAATTTTGCAGCTTACCTTCTCCAGCTTTGTTTAAAACTTTCGTCAGATCGTAGTGGCCTTTTTGGTATGGTATCGAGGGGGGGGGGGGGTAGAGTAGGGTGCGTCCTCTAGAATGCAAACCAAAGGTGATTGCAAAATAGCAATAACAAGCAGCGGCTTGAGTAATTAATCTCGTTGTTAAACAGTAGTATTATGAGTAATTTGATCGGTAAGTATAATTTAACATTAATTTGACCAAATTAAATGCAATTTCCATGCTTTAAGGCAAACAAGTGTTTAGCTTCTTATCGGAGATGTAACGCTTTCCCTTGATGGAATGGTATTGCTTTTCGAATGGTCCAATCTTGATATAAAGAACGGTAAAAATGTGTCTCTGTGAAGGTCTTTATAAGGTAATAGCAGAGTAATTCGTTAAAGAAGGTAACCTGCACGGTATGAGAAACCAGTCGAATGGAAACTTGTTTGATATTTACCTGGAAATTGGAAAATATTTTCATTCACTTGTTTAGCTACATCAAAAGATGGGTCTAGGTAAGTATATCAATTAACTGTTCGTTAGTAAATTTAATTTAGGTTCTGCACCCTGATTAGATTAGATTTTGAGTTATGTAGCAGTACATGTTTTCTGTTGTGATATTGTCAATTGCTTATTTTGATTTTATCATTGAATACGTACCTACTATTCTAAAAATATTTCTCACAAATGCCAGTTTTGGTTAATAAATATAATATAGAAAACGTAATACAAAATTATAATAATCTCTGTATAAAAAGAAGAGAAACGAAAGCAGTGGTGTGAGATAGATTACAGAAAAACATAATAGAAAATCAACTGGCCACGTGTAAGATCACTTTATTGATAATAGATGTCGCCACTGAATTAACGTTCTCTAAATTCATGGAATTGTAAGATTTATAAACCATTTTCGAAACAAGGAATTAATTAAATATATAACAATTACCATAGTTATGATAATCCAAATCTCCGATAATTATGATCATTATGTATAATAAGTTAAAATATATGTAACTGAAAATGCTATTTTTAGAAACTTTTCAGAATAGAACATAGATGGCAGCACAGTCGATTCCATAAACTACTTCGCGATTTATTTGGTAGGACGGCTTTCGTACGTCGCTTTAATTACATTGGTTATTATGGAAACGAAAGTATTAAAAACAAAGATGAAATTGTTTTCGTATTTTTATAATACAGAATATAAAGGTTTTGATTTTAATCAGTTTCAGTCTTTAGTCGTTCTGGATGTAGAAATTCCTCATCATAAAAAAATAATACAGAAAAGTTTACTTCCAAAAAAAAGCGAAATGAAACTATTCGCTAGATGAATCATGATCATCTCATTCGAAGTATTTTTCTATCTATCTTTCTTTTGCTTTTTCTCCCCTTTATAAAATATTTATATTTCATGAATATTTATAGAGAGAATTAAAACATAATTTTATTTTTGTAGTTTGAAGTTAAACCTTTAAATGTCCTTGCTCGTTAGTTTTTTTCCCCTTTTTTGTACTGTTTATCTCTTCTGCGTATGCTCGTGCGCAAGAACGTACAGCACGGATTATAATTATAGGTCATTATGCCCTTAATGGATGCAGTCATTTTTAATAAGGCGCAGATCACACCGAACTAAATTCGTGAGAAACATTACATATCGACCCATAAACCAGTAATATTTCTCATTTCGAATAGCGTAGAAAAGTCGTTCGTTTGCTTCTATTTCCTTTATTGAGACATTATATTTGAGTTCTGCAGTTGAGATAGTCAGTATTAATTATTAAACAATCCGCCGGAAGAATTAAATATGCAGTTGCAGCAGTTTTGATTTTTAATTAATCAGTAATTAATATACTGGTATTTATGTATTTATTCCGCATCTGTGAGATTACGGCAACTTAAGACCCCCCCCCCCCCCCACACACACACAGAGTATGGGTGGAGAGGAATTTTCATAATCGTTACCCCTTATTTACAGACATGCAGTAAGCTGTTCTTTTCTGTTTTATTGTAGTTTTTATGAATCCTGGTATGAAAAATAAACGAACTAGTTAAAATAATGATAAGAGATCCTTCATTTTTTGCCATTACACAAACGCTTCATGAAGTAGATACGAGCTTCATGAGAAACTGTTGGATTGATGTTCAACGGAAATGCCTTACGTTGTTTATCAAAGTCATTTATATGAACATAACTAGCTTGATCATTCACTCCTCCGAATAACAATTGGTGTATTGTTCCACACGAAATAAGTTTTAGTTTCTGTTGGTGAAAAAGGAAGTCACGCAAATATGCACTCGCCAGCGTTTATTAGAAGTTAACGATGTACCTGTCGGGTTGGCAACCCCGGAATTTTTTTCTTTAAGAACAAGAAGAGAAAAATTTACGGTTTTGTTTTAGCTTCATAACTAAATTTTTATTACGAAATATAGCAACTACGACAAGATTAAAGTTCGGTATTTTTATTTATTTATTTATTTTATTAACCTCACGGGAAATTATATTTAAGCAAAATGAAACAGCAAAGTTACTTCCGACAATTTAGTAAATAAAATCAAGTTAGCAACTGTTATAAAAATTACTGCTAATAATTTTTTGCAGAGGTGCTATGCTGCTAAACTTCACCAATTCAATTGAAATTATATTTGACAAAAAAAAAAAAGATTTATTTTATTTATTTATTTTTTTTTTTCAACCGTAACCCTAGCAAGTTTTACGTAAAGAGAGTTCACAACTTGCTTTGTATGTACTGAAAGCAATTGACTTATCGAAGTATCCATTGTATTTACATCTTGTTTCCCAGGTTACTTCGCTTGAGAACTTTTATTAACGTACGCTATGGTGAAATATGAATAGAAACAATAATATAATTTCTTATTTAACATATGATATATAACTTAACTCAGAAGAAAACCTTACAAGTGTCCTACATTTAATAGAGATACATTTTTCTTGAAGCTTATGAATTAAAAAAAAAAAGAAAGAAAGAAAGGTAAAATCAAAATAAATATAAAAAAGAGGAAATTCTTCGTATTTTTATAAGCATCCAACTTGATCTAATTAAATGGACGGTTGGTGACTTAGGTTTGTGTATGGTTGGGTGCACGCGCTCTTAAAATATTTTCAGTAATAAATGTTTGTCTAATTATTCACTTTAGGTACCTCCATAGCTCAAGTTGGTTTGATGAAGTCTTTTTGGTTGAAAAGACTTAGTTTTGAATCCTGTCTGGGACGCAAAAATCTTTATTCTTCCCTAGATTCAAGTTTTTCGTCTCCCACAAATCTGCCAGAGAATCCAAGAAATTTACATATAAGAATGTATATGCTAAGACTAACAAACTTTATCCTAAAATTATGGCTACGAAAGCTAATCTGAGCAGGTAGTGAGCCGTAATTACTGTGGATTATTATTCGTTAGCCTGGTTGGCCGAGTGGTTAGCGTGTCCGCTCTCAAGCCAAGAGGCTGCGGGTTTGAATCCCGCCGTGGGCATGGATGTTTATGATTGTCCTACAGACTTTGTGTGGAAAGGGAATCTGCGACCCTACACTTATTCTAGCAGGAGACATCATTGCCAAAACCATGTGAGGTACGGCAGTGACCATACGACGTCTACGGACGTCAAATGTGGGTGAAAAAAAAAAAAAAATTCACTTTTCGGCGATAAGTTTGTGTGTGCGCGCGCGCGTTCGTTTAAAATAGTAAACATCAAAAAAGAAGAAAAAGTTTAAAATAAGCAATTGAAGGGTAATTTAAAGCTATTTGGATTTCGTTGGACGACCTTCTGGTGAAAGTAACCTATCTTAAAAGTTCTCATTCATTACACGCCAACTTGTTTATGCCCTTCTCACGGAGACAGTTTTAATTAAGACCCGCAAAATGGACGTGATTAAGTGAGTTTAAGAATCGTACCGAACGAGTGTTTACTGGAACAGAGGCAGTAGGTGCTTTTCCGCCGGAAGGCGTTGTTTATGAGGCGCCCAGCCGAATCACATTTGTCACTCACCAGCGTACATTAACAAACTCCGATGCACATCCCATGACTAATGTTCTCGAGATGTATAAGCGGAATCAGGAGCTGAAAGGCAAACTGTGTTCCAAAGCTTGAAATAATTGAAAGCGACTTAACATGCTTCAGTTGTGAGGCGATGCAATCATGCAGAAGAATGCAATGGGCCTGTATTGATTTATGGAATATTAGCCTGTCACCTATGTATTTTGGTGGTGATTGATGAGTCAGTGATTCGGAGTGCCATACAAACAGTTTTCCACTCCGCATACCAGTGGAGGTAACGATACTTTGAGAGCCTTTGCTTTCTGTACAACACCGATTTAACCCAGCTAGGGGAGAGTTGTGACAGCACCCAGCATAAAAGAAGCAACTTAAATATTGATTTCGTTTTGAACGAACGGAGCTGGTCATAACTGAAGAAGAATGATACATAAGTAATAGATAGAGGAGGTATCTATCTGCCTTACTTCTATTTTTTTATTTGTGTTTTTTTGTTTATTTTTTTTCTCCCTCCCAATTCAGAGGTTTCATACGGTCGGTGTTCATAGAGCTGATTGCTATTATTGGCCTGTACTGAACTATGCCATTGCGAACGTCTAGGGAATTGATTAAGTGATTTTCCCCCCTTCTTTCAGAAAGCGATTCTGTTGAGTTTATGTTCCTAGTTCTTTATTTCTTCTCTAACTGTTAAAATGCACAGATTACGATGATAAAAGTTTTTAACATTGATTACAATGCAGCGTTTATTGGCCGATAGTTTTTTTTTTTTTAACCACGATTATAAAAAAATTAACTCTGAAATGTGTAGTGTAAAACTTAATCATGATTAGGGCACCATATGAAAATATGTGCGTGCAATATATATATATAATAGTATTTCGTGTAAGTTGTCAAAAATTATGAAAAAATTAATAAAATCATTTTTTTATACCTTACGGACTGTCATTCTCTAATCTTTCAACCTTATATTATACTCTTAACTAATCTTTAATAACTAATCTTTCAACCTTAACTTTTTTTTTTTTTTTTTTTTGCTCATACATACGGATAATTTTTCTTTTGTTTTTACGATCTTTACATGGCGTTATTACCTTGAACCATAATAACAGCTGCGAACCATGACTTCAGTTTTCAGTTTGGTTTTCCGCTGAGCTGAATTCGACTTCGTATATGTGTTCAATGATTTTTACATGTTTTATGTTGATTTCGAACCCAGCATCAACTTTTAAAGATTTGTGTTATTTATGGCTGGTTAGCATAGAAAAATTTTTTTATGGTATCTGAGCTAAAAGTGAATTTGAATCGAAAAGGCTTTGCTCTCCATATTTCTAGGAAAAAATCGTTCTTCAGTACCAACAAGCTTTGGATTCGAATACCTATGGAGTGTTTGTGAAAGTTCTTAAAGTAGTAGAAAATTCTTATCGCCTGGTGTGAGATCGCTCAATTATTGGAAGCTGGAAAACTACCATTTTTTGGTCTCCAGAACAAGATTCCCGTATTCTTCAAACCTTGCCTTACCCATGACACATTAAGTAATAGATTTCTAACCTTTTATAGCTGGAATTGACGTAATAATATACTCGTACAAGTTCAAAACCGATAACTAAGTAGTTTATTTTTGAGCGGACTGTATATAGTAATTCATAAGGGAGTTTACAGCGTGAATTGGTTTGCACTGGAATAATGGCAGATGCAAAAAAATCTTACAGCTATAGTTCGCCCACCGATTAGAGATCCCTCGACACTTCTGCGCATGTCAGAAAAAGGAGAATCCATTCCGATAATAGGGTAATCAATCTGTCTTCTGGGATGTGTTTGTTTATTATTACAGGGCGGAAAATTTAGCTTTTCTTTTACGAATATTGTAGTTTTTAAAGTGTAACTATTTTGCTTGTATAACAGTTGGAAAAATGTACGTAGAGTATTAATAAAATTAAAAAAGGTATAGCATAAAACAAAAATTTAACTAAGTTTATTTTTAAGAAAGTTTTCTATAAAATAAAAATAATTATACAGAAAAACAAATTTTTTCAAATGAACTTAGATATTCTAAACTTACAGTTGAGAGAACTGAGACACTTTAATGTCCTAAACCGATTAATTATTTATGACTTGTTGTGACTCTTTTAACAAATCCCTCAAAAAAAAGGTTGGAAAAAAATACCATTATCAAAGTGAAAGTGATGGCGATTCGGACACCCGAATCGCCATCACTTTCACTTAAACTGATCACCAAAGGTTCGCATAATTCTTCGATAATTCTGTCTCTGTCCCAATACATATTTTCCAATGAGGTGACATGACAGCAATATTTTTCCCAGTTTTAAACTGCAATACTTTCAATCACCTGTTCTGAAAGCTTAAAAACTTTCGACATGTCAATATTTCCAGTTACGTTGCGATGGCGAATGAAACTTTTCACTTCTGCCCAAATATACTCAATAGTATTAATATCGCAATGATATGGTGGTAGCCTCAAAGATAGAAATCTGTGCTCTTTGAGCATCGTGTCGAATTTAAATAGTTTAGTTGTGGGCGAGTTTCTTTTGACCAAATTAAGCAATTCAATTTTTCACATATCTGGGGAATGAGAAATGTTATTTGCAGAGAGCCAATCCATAAGAACTTGTTTCTTATTAGACCAATTTGGAACTTTGTTTGATCGAATAGAGTGATATGAAGCGTTATCAATTATAACAACATCATTTTTAGGAAGGTTTGGAATCAGTTTTTCTTCTGCCCACTTTTCGAAGATCGTAGAATTCATTTGCCTATGGTAATTGGCTTTGTATAGTAAGTTTGAATTCGGTAAAAATTTCTC
The DNA here is from genome assembly GCF_054136105.1 of Typopeltis vanoorti. Taxonomy (NCBI): domain Eukaryota; kingdom Metazoa; phylum Arthropoda; class Arachnida; order Uropygi; family Thelyphonidae; genus Typopeltis; species Typopeltis vanoorti. Next base: position 98,774,468 of record NC_143549.1, on the reverse strand, counting down.
CACCCGCACACAAAATTATTATGCGCCGCGAGGCATTTCCGGTTTGTAGCACCTCCACATTCTTCTTTAGACTGCCAACATTTTCCATAATTTAAATTACTATCAATCCAAGTTTCATCTAGATACACAATCGGTTTTTTTTCCTCCCTGAAACGTCTTATTGCTCTCAAATACTGCGTTCTAGATAAAACAATGTCACTTCGCTCATTCACGTAAAATTCGTGAATAGTTCTTCTTATAACGTCTACATCAAAATCATTCAAAGCTACGGTTTCGATGGTTTTCTTTACTCTGGCGCTTTTTTTAGGAGATTTAAATTTTGGCTTACCTTCACCTTTTGATTCCCTACGAATTGTTTTAACAGTCGACCCCGATACGCCCTCAATTGCACTTGCACGTTTTATGACTTGAGAAAGGGGAACAAGGAGACGATTCTTTTTTGCAGAATGTCAGCACATTATTCAACATTCTTTTGCAAGAGCTACTGAAACGTTTAACAACAGACTTTGTCGAGTGTACTGGATCCATCATACAAATTAACAATAAAAAAATAATGCAAAAAAAGCGACAACAAAAATCAAGCTAGTACTAGTACAGCGGCAGACAAGAAAGCACGTGATTTTGCATGTTGGCGACCAATTCGTACATCCTTCATTTCTTTCTCCCCTTCAGCATGAATCGACTATTCTTGGCAAAATGCCAAGGTGAGATCTACAAACGGTGGGCGAACTATAATATATCTGTAAATTGTGTGTGTGTTCTCAGGTAGGTTTGTGTTTTTCTGCAAAATCCCTTACCGCCTTCATATGAAGACAGTTAACTCACGATCAGCAAAAAAGCAGATTTCCCTCTTACCAGACCTAGACTGGTTCGAACCAAGTTCTTTCTAACGAAATACGTTGAATTGGGACTGCCATAAAAAACATGGCTCACTGCTGACGCTATATAATGAATACTTTTATCTAATGATAATTTGGCTGATAGATGTCGCCACATGACTCCCCAGGAAGTTCATTTATGTTACTAAATCAGTCATTATTTAATATTGAAAAGTTTTATTAAAATATTTAAAAATACTGTTAGTTAGCTCAATTTTTGTTTCCTTGCTCCATTAAAAATAAAATGGGAACAAATGTCATGCCCCCAATACTTATGCACTTGTTTTCTAATCATGTCTGTTATATTTTTAACTAAACGAACACTGTACGTTATGTACGCGTCTGTTAAATGTTTTTAGTGCATTAATAAGAGGTAAACCTTAGCATAAAACAAAAATGGTTCAAAAGTACTTTAATTATGAATAGTCTAGAGAAAGGATGAAACATGTTTTTCCACATATAAATTTTACCTATACAAAGGTTTTTATATTTTCCATCCTTATAATGTTGGTTTTGAAAACCTGTTAAGAATATTGCGTGATGTATGATTCTAATAAGAGAAGGCATGATGGTAAGATACTTGGGATGGCCAACTCAAGATCTACGGCGCCAAACTTGTCTCCGATGGCATTTGGAATGGCCCTTCTGATGACCAACATAAAAATAAAATAAAAAGTTGATTTAAAAAAAAATGCCCTTCAGAAAGACAATGCGAACTCATTAAGTCCGAAGAATATAACAGGAGAAGACAGTAAATAAAACTGCACACTCTTGTTTTCCTAGAAAACCAAGAGCGTAATAACAGAATTTCTGTTTATAGTTGTAACCTCCTAAATTGGCTTATTGTAATGAGCTGGAAATAATTTCAGCTTATAGATAGGTTCATTTCAGTTTTTTTTTTTTTTTTTTTTTTTTTTTTTTTTTTTTTTCCACTTTGGTGAAGAAGGCACACAATCACAAACTTCTCTTTCTGTTGAAAGTAATTTCTGTTTGTATTGTATTACAGCGTACCGGAATTGAGTTTTTACTAAGCCGTTATGCATGGTCAGTCTTAATCCTGGAGAGCTGCGCGGCATTAACGCCCAGGCAATGTCTTATCAAAAATCAGTCTGTATTTTTGTTTGCACGGTTAGCCTAGTGGCTTTGCGCTTCGCAACCATATGCCTGGGAAAGGAGTGTCCTAGGTTCGATTCCCGTCGGCGACGAGAGGAGCTTAAGGATCATCTTCAGCCATAGCCAAGTTAGCCGGTCTTGGGCGTGGACAGCAGGGTTTTTCTCCCCAGTTTAACTGGGGGTTTTCATCCCACAAACAGGAAAACCGTCCCCGTGAACACGCACACACACATGGATACAGTCCGGAATACCTAAAACGATCCCTCTAGCCATAAGTCAGAATTGTCAGTTATGCTGGTCTCGAGCTCGGATAAAAATAGGAGGGGATTGAGGTGGTGCCGTACCTCCCCGAAATAGGGGCTCACTGCCGTTGAATCACCATACGAAATTAAAAAAAGAAAAGAAAAAAAGTCTGTTTTTGAAGAAAATGGCAGTTTTCTGGAAGGGATTCTTACAGAATCTCTCTCTCATTAGTGTCTTGAATGAAGATCTGGACAGAATTTTCACTACATTTTCTTACTTAATTTGGGGTGGTTTAGTTGATTGAGTTGCCTTTATGTCAGCTATAAGACGGTCTCATGGGAAAGCACACTTACGTTATTCCTTAAATCCCAGATCATTTTAATTCTCTTATAAAAACCGAATTATTTACTCTAAATGTTGAGCAAAACTGTTTAATATTACCACGCTTTTGAGCTCAAATACGTCGCAGTCATCTTTGCATCCTTCGGCAAAGTGCATTGCGAGATATGCTATTTGTTTTTCTTCTTTCTGTGAGCCTTCATTTTCAGTAAGGGTATTTGAACAGTAATGAAAATGTCATAAAATGTTTTGGAGTTCACTGGAACCGAACAATCAGATGGTAAAATGTAAGTTATACGAGGATAATACGGTGTATTATTGCAAAGTGATTAGACTGGAATCATAGAACATAGACCTAAGGAGAATTGTAGAAAAAGTCTTTTTCGCCCACTTAACTAACTGTATCGTTAAAAGGCTGTTTTCTCCTCCTTCCACTTATTTGTTGAAAGTTTCCAAAGTGGCCACCTAAACCCAGCCAGTCATGCAACCATTTATCAAAATTTTCTGTACCTACCTCTCCAGTGTGCAGTCTCACTTGCAGTTGTCGCTAAGGCAACAGCAGTTATGAAGTCACAATACGATAAATTATTCAGCGGAGCCTGAAGAGGCAGAAATAAATGACAGTCTTTAGCCGTCACCACCGGTATCCAAGGAGAAAGAATCATTTATCAGCCGTCCGCTGTTGATGCCAGCAAACGTTCTAGGAATAGATTCATTGATCTCCTGGGTAAACGGTAAATCCTGCTGCCGAACCCCCAGCTCCTTTGTCTTCTTGAACGCTGAGGATCTTCGGGTGGGGCAAGGAAAAAAAAAAAAAATACCACAAGATAAAGTGGCGCCTTTGTGAGCACAACTTGGCTAATACCTCGTCCGTCTTGTGCCAATAAGAGAAGAGTGGAACGGAAGTCACAAAAAAATAGGGAAAAAAAGCATTCTATCAGTCCTTTTCCTCCCTCCACCTTTGGTCAGAGCTTTGTACTTAAACATGTAAGGTGTCCTTTTGATCTCGCTTGTCGACTACAATGAGTACGGTCTTATTTAGAAACAACACTGACCTTATCTGGTACAGTTTGTTTCTGTCTCCCACACATGCACTTTTGATCCTAGAATATTACCAAGAAGGTGGTTGGGGAATTATTTTCGAATGAAGTCAAATCTCAGTGATTTCGAAAGATACAAATATTTGAATTAAACGAAGATTTAGCACTATCTTATCTTTGACTGTAATTACGGATTGAAAATGTCCGTGTCGTTGTTTGATTATCTTTGTTTAATTTAATGTGCTTTGATTTATTTCAATCAATTTTTGATTGATGAAAAATTGAAAGTTCGTTACAGATATCTGTCTGTTCTTTTATAGTTTCTGTCGACCCAGTGTATTATTAAACTTGCTCTTACTGTATTAACAATAGTACTGGTAGTAGTTTTTAACCTGTACGCTAACTCCTAGCTTTTAAATTGCTATTGAGTGAGTGTATTAATCCCTCCCCCCCCCAAGGCTTTATATAAGCCAACAAGTACTAGAAAAATGCTACAAACTGTAGCTTATCGAAGGATTAAATCAGCACAAAATGTTCGATTCTGTCAATGAATAAAGGGGAGAGGAAAGAGTTGCAACGTTTCAGCTTGTTCTTCAACTTTCAAATTGTTCGTTGCGAGACTGCACGATTTTTATAGCAGTTTTCATTCGAAATTTATTCAGAAGGAAATTCTGTTTTGCCAGACGGTTGTAGAACACAAATGGTTCTGAAAGAAACACTGGTACTTACTTTTATGTACCGTCAATGTGTTAGTGCGAGGCTCGCATTCTTTCTCGCCCTCCATTTGGATTTGTTATTTTCTTCCGACTCACGGCTCAGACGTTTGATAGCGCAGTATACGCTATGAATGGGAAAACAACTAACCTCTACGGAAAAATAACTTTTCCATTCACTGAGGAAATGAGAAGGTTCGTGAATATGGCTTCTTCAGACAGCATTGAAAACAATTTGTGAAACAGTCTGTTAAACTGCCATGATTCATTAGTCTGTGTGTTTGTAGGTAATAGTTATTCCCGCATTGTTCAGATAATTGGATATTCGACCACATTCTTTACTCTGTAATGATTGCATGGTGGAGTAGAGTGATCCGGTCTTTAGTTGATTTACTTTTTCATTTTAATTTCCGCAGTCATCATGATATGAAAGTGTAGCAATAAGTATAATCTTTACTTTTGCAACTCACAAGTAGAGGCTTCGGTACTCACTGTTGTGAAGGTTTTTAGACTGTGGATTTTTTGTCTTGCCTCGGCCTAGTTGATCGAATGGATTCACAAACATCTATGTTGTGGACGTGAATGTTGGCGAATGATTTCAGGTGGTAGATGATCACCAGGTGTAAAATTGCTACCCTAGTTATTGGAGGAAGTGGTACAGGATTTCCGGATTATCTGTCTATTCACAGTATTACTGACCCTTTACATTCTTTGATATAAATAATAATAATTATTATTATTATCATTGTTATAAAAGTTGAATTTTATCACTCGGTGTGAGATCACCACCACCACCTTGCTTAGTGTCTAGGGGTAGTGTTCCCAAATATTTAATCCTTTTCCCACCCAGTGTGCTGTATGTTACCAGACATCGTGAGTGGGATTATTATATGATTTTTAAAAATAAGTGTCTTCATTGACAGTTTCACATGCATTCTTTGCATTTTACTCCATCTTTTCCATCCAGAGAAATGCTGTGGAATGTGTCTATTTTCAAAGATAAAAGTACTTTTTTTTAATGTTTGTATGAAATGTGTAAAGTGCAAATGAAACACTCGGAAATACAACATGCCCTATTTTGTATTTTTGAGGTTGTGTAGAATACAAAATGTCGAAAATCTATTAAATTTGTTATATTTCAATCTCGATACATTTCATAGGATTTTATTTATTTTTGGAGCTTTCCCCCCATTCATTCATTCACACTTCTGGTCTAATTCAAGAATACTAACTACAGCTGTTGTAGCATATCCCGAGGACAGTTCTGCATTTCTTTTGGCACACGAGTTAAAGAAAGGAAAAAAAAAAATTCTATAACAAGTATTGAATTAGAGATGAGACTTTTCTGAGGAATTGTGCAAACTTACTTCTGAATCTGAATTTTCTATTGCCATTATGTCGCTAGCGCTAGTCAGGATTTAATTATCTTTGTAGTAATACATCTAGATTAATCTGTTCAGAGCCCTCATTAATCGTAAGCACTGCAGTATACTATTTTAGAAATTCCTCAATCATCAGTTAATGAAATGCCAAATAGTGGTGTGCGCGTCTATCCTGCAGTTTTCATTTTGTAGTTACTGGAAATGTTATTCTTTGTTACATGTTAATATACTCTCCGTATCACTAAATTTGTCATGCTTACTGTTTTGACCAAAGGTTCCAGTTCTAGAGATATCCGTATTCTATAACAAGCTTTGATGAGTGTTAGGCCGGCGCACATTTAACTTGCCTAGAATTATGATTTATTTATTTTTTAAGTGCACACAGAAATAAAGAAAGAATATGTTACGTTTTGTGCGAAATTTTCTCCCTTTTAAATGAGGTCGATAATTTGTAAAAAGTAATGATAAATTTCTAAATTCCAAGTTTTATTCAAAGCGAATATTTTGTCAGCGTATTAACTAATGGACACTATGGTTGGCCAAGTTTATAGCGCACTTGCTCTTCGGCCAACAAGCCACTGATTCGGATCCCTCAGTGTACAAGGATGTTTGTGTTAGTCTTTATATGGGAGATGAATTTCATTGCCCTGTTTATTTATTGGTGGTTTTCCATGCTTGGAACTTTTTCTAGATAATAATAAAATAAAAAATAACTCTTATCCCACCCACAGTTCCAATTTAATATAGATGTCTCGCGGGGATTTCACATAAAAAAAAAAAGACGCATGAGACAGTCCCCGTAGCCTCGTATTAATTAAAATGTATATTGCGAGGAGATAAAAAAACAACACTCTTCCCGTTAATTTATAAACTTAATAATCATGTTGAATGACAGACTTGGTTCTATTTTAGTAGCTTAATTATTAATTAATGCTATATATCCTCGTAAAATTAGTTATGCTGATGTATTCGTTTTCCTATTTGATTATAAAGTAAATTATAACAGGACAAGAAATTATGTTGTTTTATTTAATTCTTTACCCAAGCGTAAGCAAGCAAAGTTTGCACGTAAAGCGCCTTCATTGACAGGACTGATTGTACACAGAAGCTGTCGCAATAACCCTGGTATCCCATAATGCAAAGTACACTTCTTTTGACGTGTGATCATTATCTAGATCGGTTTGGATCTTGATTGTGGTCTCATCAGTGGCAGATAGAACCAGGAAGATACTGAGATTAAATCAACGAAGTATTTCCACAGTGATATTTTTCTGTGTTTAGCTCTCACTGATGAGAAGACCTCAATCAAGATCCGAACCGGTCTGGATAGTGATCCAATAAGACATAGCATTATGCACGTCTAAAAAGAAGTTTGCTTGATATTATGTGATACCGAAGCAATTAATGTGAATTCAATGGTTTGTATGGATGTTGCTTTGTCTTGAAGACCTTCACGTAAACTGTTTGCTTACACTTGGGTACAAACAAGAATATAATTTTTTTTGTATATATATATATATTTTTTTTTTTTTTTTTTTTTTTTTATGTGGCTCCCACCCATAAAAGATTTTTGTTAACCTATAGTACATTAGTACAGTGGGTAAGCGAAGAATTTTTTTCATATATTATTTGTATTTTTTTTTTTACATAGTCTGAAAACCCTGTTCTTGAGACTAAACATGGAACTTTTTCAAGTCGCTTCAGACTTCCGATAATCACAAACACGACGGGATTCAAACACGCAACTTTGGTTGGAGAGCGGATACGCTAACCAGGCTGATAATGTAGTATAATTTAAACAGATATAGATCCCCCCCCCCTATCTTAATATATGTTAATCAGTGTAAATCTTTCATATAATTCAGGAAAATTGAATCACAAGTGAACAGTCAAAAAAATAATTGCCTTTAATTTGTGCTCATCCGGTTACTGGGTAGTCAGTGAGCCGAGTAATAAATTATAAGCAAGTCACAGACTGTCCATCGGGACAAATTAAGAAGCATATTTTGTGCTGAGTGCGATACGAACTTGCGTTGACAATGATCGTCCTCTGACAGGAATAACAAAAACTAGAACTCAGTTTCCGTCAGCAAGAGCCAAAGGGGAAAAAAAAGGTAAAATAAAATAAAAAGAGGTTAGGATCGTGTCAAAGACTATCAGGCGGTTACATGACCGCCGCTGTCAAGACTACAACAGGAAGACTGTTTCCTAGGAGACAGCAGTTGCGGAGTGCGCTCACAACAAACATCGGACTGCTACTTTCAGGAGACATGAAAAACTCCATTTATCATGAAGGTCCTTCCTACCGTTAACTTCTGGAAATGGGAAAAGGTGAAGTGTAGAATGAAGCAAAAAATCATGTCCATTTCACAAAGGAGACTTTGCTATGAACACAATACCGCAGAGCAGCTGCATGGAAATTAAGCAAACAGCAAACCAAGAAGATCCTGCAGTAGTGGAAGTGATATTTTTGTATTATAAAAGCCAACATAAAAAGCTTTTCTATGAAAATGGTTTAACTGAACACATATGCACTTTCTTTTATCTCTTTGATCTATTAATCACGTTTTTATATTATGCACTGGCTTGTGTCCTGAAATATCAATGAATATCAATATTCATGGCTTCTTTTGAGGGGTGGGAGGTTAATCGCTTGTTAGGGAGATTTTCTTTCCCCGAGTTCACAATTTTTTAAAAATATCCCCCTTTTGTATAACTAAACATTATAAAATTGCCAGATAAAGTTTGATTTATTGCTTGCGAGGTCAACTTCCTCATTTTCGTTTACATATTATTTAACTATATTTTTCTTTCTTGCTCATTCAAAAATAATTGTTAGCGATATGATTCCTGTTTGTATTACAGGAATGGTTTTTCTTTATTAAAAAAAGTTTTTGAAATAATTATTGGTCTCCCTTTTTTCCGAATTGTAATATCTCGTTTTGAAATCTTCTAATAATCCATGTTACATTCCCAGCCATCTGATTGAAAGGAAAGTGACTTTATCCGTGTAACTTAGCCATCGCTACTGTGGATTATTAGGTATTCTGCGTTGTCTCCGTAAGTAGTCGAGTCAGAGTTGCGCAACCGCTTATGGAAACAACGAAGCTGTCAACTCCTAAAGCATTAGCCGCTTGACGAATTCTGATTAAATTTAGTATGCCATTCTTATTCATATTCATACTCCCAAATTTGACTTGTACTATTAAGTTAGAAATTCTGTTTTATAGAAGCATTTTGTGCGTTCCTGTATGATAGAGTAAAAAATAAGATGGGAGGTACTTATATATATTCCATTTATGAAGTAAATTACTATCTTGTTTAGTTGAAGGATGCAAACTGTTTGCGATCCTTCGAAGTTACAGGAAACAGAATTGTCTGGGGGCAACTTTACCTTCTTCACTGTTATATAAGTTTACAAATCTAATTAGAGAACCAGAGACCCATCCTTTTAAACATTATCTTTATACATAAAAGCGAAATCTGAATGAGCTTAAATCACCAATTTTATTATTATTATTATTACATGACACCTCCATTGAGTCCAATGACTCATCAAAGGAGGGCACCTATTCTACAACTCTCTGTCTCCACAACTCAGTTCACAACTACAACAAACCACAACTACACCACTAGTATTTTCACAGACAATCACAAACATCCATGCCCATGGTGGGATTCGAACCCGCAGCCTTTTGGCTGGAGAGCGGATACGCTAGCCACTCGGCCAACAAGACTCCCAGTCTCGCTTTACTTGTTCACGTCGTCGAAAACAAATGTATTTTTATGTATAACTAATATTAACTTTCTTCTTTCTTAAATATTCTCAGTTGTATCTAGAGTATCTATTCTGCTAAATTTTCCATTCCATTCGAGAATTCTTCCTACATGGAATTTTGACCAGATGCAGCATCTCTTTAACAAACGTTAAATAATTTTGAATTATTTCTTAATTTTTATCCGTTAAATCAGGCTTCAGCAAACTCAATACCGCACACTGTTTTTTTTTTTTTTTTTTTTTTCCTGTACATATTTTTATCTAGAAAACAATCACTGTTTGGTCTACTGTTGACGGAGATGTACAGCAGCGAAACTTCGCTCTCTCTTTAGTTCACATTGTACTGAGTAATACAGTTTGTTATCTTTATTTATTTAACAGTTTTTTTCGTTTATATAAATCAGTCAAATATAAATAATAAAGAGAAGTAGAAAGCTAGTCTTGCTTTCACTAACAAATTAGGAACTAGATTTGTTTTTGCTGAAGTAAATAACAGAGCTGTCTACCTTGTTATATCAGGAAAATATTGTTATACTAAAAGAATACTACTCAAAGAAAGCATTTAGAGTATCTCGGATGGATTTCAGAATTAAATTGGAGAAGTAAGCAAGAAAAAAAAGCAGCTTCTTTTGTTAGGGAAAAAAAAAAAACACGACCCGTTCACCAAAGTCAGTCAGTTACCCACAAAACTGTCAACAACAGGAAGTCTTGCAGCTGTATACTAAAGATATGTTACTGCACTCATACTAAGCATGATTGCAGCATGCGAAATTTTGTGTCCTGCATATAACATATAAAACATTTATAATCTCTCTTTATAACTGTCCTCGATATCAGATCTGAGAATTATATTTTTTTTTGTTCTTATGATCTTTTGATTCTATTAACTTGCTAATTAAAATATATTATCAATATAAATATCTATTAATAAATTGTCTAGAGTTACCTTTGAGTTATCCTAGCATTTTTATGTATCCTGAAATGTGTATCGGCTTTGGGAAATGATTTTTCTTCATTTAAATCAGGAAAATCAGCCAGAAGAACACACGCAATCTACAGACATAATACACAGTCCCTGTAGTTTTAGTTGCATTAGCCATAAATCAAAACATTCATCCAACCAATCCTCAGGGTTGCGCTAACGATTACATATATTATACCATAAACGACATTCAGTCATTTCTACGTATTTCACATTTTTAACGCTTTAGAAGTGAACTATGAAAAAACATTTGTAGTAGGTGCTTTGGGGATAATTTGTAATTACATCTTTTATAAACGGTTATATTTTTCAATATGTTATTTCGTGCTGTGCTATCAAATTGAAGAAACTCAGCATGCGTGAGCAAAACTATTCAGCATTGTTCAAATATACCCTATCATTAGCGAGTTAATCATATTATGTCGGACTTTCCATCTCCTGTAGTAAGTCACAGTGACTTCTGTTGACCTGACGGTTACATCTACACAGTTTATTAACAACTTAAACACCTAATAGGAAGGTAAGGTATAAAGAAAAAGTTCCTGCCTCTCAAGACTACCATTAATAGAATTCGTGCTCTAAATCATTTATCAAATTTTCGATATTGTTCTCTAAATTGTTTTTCACGGTACAAGAAAAAAAAAAAAAAAACAGTTGCTTACAGTTATGTAAAATTCTCTTCGGCTTAATAATGAACAATTTTTTATAATATCTATGTACGATACAAAATGTTATCGAATTCATTTAATATAATTTTGGTCATATAGTCAGTTAGTACCTACACTGTAATTATTTATCTCTCATCTCAGAATTAAGTAGAAACTTAGTATTTCTGAATTTTTACCGTATGAAGTTCGTATAGTAATCGTGCGCATTGTGTACAGTAATTAAGACTTTGTGTGTGTGTGATAGAGAGATAGAACGTCAGTTCGTTATACGTTGGTGGCGCAAGATGTATTAATGACTTCTAATAAGAGAGACTTTTATAATAACTGCATTAACAATTTTAAACTTTTCGACTACTTGAACTGAGGGAACAAGCTTTTTCGCATCATCGCTACAGCTGAAATGGATTTCATTCTAACGTATTAAGCAAATTGCGTGTGTTGCCATTATTAAACAAAAGCTTAATATACGTAGCGCACTTTTTTTCTTAGCCATGTGATTTTACGAAAGACTTTTTGAAGAAATTGATTCTTTCTCCTCTTCTCTCTCTCTCTCTCTCTCTCTCTCTCTCTCTCTCTCTCTCTCTCTCTCTCTCTCTCTCGGGAGCTAGACATGACAGTCAAGAACTGTAATATACTGTGTTTCTCCTGTCTTGATATCCGCACCTCTTGTTAGTGTGTAGCAGCCTGCCAATGCCATTCTTCCCTTCAGATGCACGTAGTGACAGATACAAGAAGTGGCTTCAAAAATTAATAAGTATGTGTGCTTTGCGCCGTTGTGTGTTTATTAGTTTTAGAAATTAAATGCTTCATTCAGAGCTGTTTATATTAAATCGCTATTCCGCGGATATCGCGAAGAACAGAGCATTAGATGGTTCCAGAATTCACGTTTGAATCGACTGACGTCAGAGATGCTTATTTGCGTCTTTCTCTCTCTTTTCCACATCCTTCCGGATGCTGAACGTCCATTTCGTGTCGCGACATCATTTTTCTGCGTGTAAATAGAATGGCACAAGTCCAAGACAGGAAGGTTTTTTTTTTTCTTTCGTATCTATGGCGACCTTAAAAATGACTCCGACTATTGTTAGCTAGTTGGCGAAGATATCACCAACTAGCTACAATAAAGAGAGAGTTTCCAATCAGAGTATTGTTTTTGCATTGATCTTTATCACGCAGTAAAAGCCACACTCTGGTCAATTCATAGGCGTACAGAATTTTTATATATATTCTCTCTCTCTCTGTGTGTGAAAATATTACTTAAATAAAATTCAATATTTAAATAGTAACTTATCTTCCCTTATTTTCTTGGAGTTTTCTAAAAACTTATTAAACTATTGGATACATTTCACATCACCAATTTAATTTTGGTTGGTTTCTGCATCCGAATAAGGACGTTTACAGTACGTCTTCCTGTTTAGGATATATATAATTTATATCTGCTGATCTCAGAAAGAATGGCTTCTTATATTAAGAAAACAAAATGTATATTGTAAGAACTGGAGTGCAGACTGTTCTGGTTGCAGATCGCACGGGATACGTATTTTGTTATCCAAGAGAATACGCTTTCTTTAGCTTGCTTCGAATGGAATTTTGACAGTAACTATTAATAGCATATCACAGTAAATTGACAATTAAATTTTTTTTTTATTAAAATGTAAATTATTCTCTGGTAAGAAAGTAAGTTTTACCAGCTTAATTCATTTTTATCCAATTCAGTATGATTCTTCTGGAATGCTCTTTTGCTATGTTTAAAATAGTGTGTAAAATTTCATTCAGATTAATAATTAGCAGATGTAAACGTAATTACATGTCTGTAATAAAATGCTTATTTATAATGGAAATAAAAATGATTCTCTTGAACATCACTGATTGTTAATTAAATTTATTTTACACAATATGGCTTAAATATAATTATATCTATCATTTCATTAAAACGAGATCCGAACGTACATGCTAAATATCTAAATCAGAAGAGGAAAATAGAAACATCTTCTTTTGGAAGCTACTAAAATATGATATCAGAAGACAGTAAGCCACCTTTGAGCGACTTCAGTTTGGTTGATTTATTTGAAAAATTTCTGATAAAAACCATGGGGCGTCTTGTGCGTTTGGCTAACCCTATAAAACCGAATTTTCACGTCTTCAGTGTGCGTGTTAGCATCAGTGAAAGTTTGTCTACTGATATTATAGTGTTTACTCCAACTGTTGATTGCTTGGATATATATTCCTTGCAAGAAATGCAGAAAACCTGAAATGTATTCTTTTCATCTTATACCAACTTATTTATAATGTTTGAATAGTGGGGTATTTGATAATTTTTCTTTGTGTTTTAATTCTAGCATTTCTGTACTCCTTTGCGATATTCTTATGATTGTAATGTTATGGTTTTGAAGATCGAATTGAAAAATTACATTATTGGATATGATTTTTTTTATAACTTCAAATGATAATAATCTGATTGTTAAAAATCAAAATAATATTGGAATCGCCCTATGGAATGATTTCGCTCCTCCTCGACCTTCACTCCATTCACAGAAGTTCTCGGTCTTAGCAGCGAATTCGCGTTTTGCATGAAAAGAATTTGGTTGGAATGCTAGTGATAACGGATGGACTTTCTCAATGTTGAATGAATTGGTCTTAGACATCGAGGTCAAGAACTAAACTAAACAAGAAGAAAGAATAGATATAGAAAAATTGCATGATATAAAAGAAAGAGACGTTAGTAGTAAGCTAAATTAATTAACAACGAAGGCAAAATCACAGGAATAGACCACAAAGATGTAAATCGGATTTAGAGGAGGAAAAAAAAAACATACTTGAAGTAGTTCGACAAGCTGAAAATGATGTACATATATATTTAAAAAAAAAAAATTGAGAATGGAAGATAGAAGAAATAGCAGGAGCTCACGGATAGTCGATAAACTTACAAAATAAATAAATAAAATAAAATAAAAATAAAAATACAGCCCTATATAAACAAATGCATAGAATAAGTACGCACAGAATTAAGGAGATGAAGTAATTTTGGAGTGAACGACTTAAGGAAATTGAAGAGAAAAACACGACAAATTTAATCTAAAAAAAAGAAAAAAAAACCTACTGAGATACGTAGGAAATAAAAATAATAATGAGTTAAAAAAAAGAAGTGACATGACAACAGAAACTTAGAAGAGAGCTTGCAATGCTAAAATCAGTATTGTGATGCATTTAGGAAACAACAGAAAAACACAAGGATCTGATGCAGAAATCCTTCATTACAAAATATGTAATTACACACACTCGCCCTCGCGCGCGCGATACAGATATTATTACTGGAATTTGATGAAAATATGCATTTCAGAACAATCAGTATCCTGAACCTTGTTTTATGATCTGTCATAATGGAAAAATACGAAATCATACATGGAAGAATACGAAAAGATGTGAAGAAATTAGCTGCTTCACATTTTCTTCATAATAGTTCAGATTCTGAAATGGCACAGCAGTGCCGACCCTAGGAATTTTGTCGCCCCGGGTAATAGCATATTTTGCCGCCCCTTTCCCCTAAAAAAGCTCTTTTAATGACGTCTTAAAAGCTACGATGTTAAGCTAGGCTTCAGTATGTCTGATCATAAATTCTAAATAGTAACATTAGCTAATGAAAATTCTTAAGTTAATGAAAAATTATCATAAACTATATTTCTTTACAGAAAGAGAGAGATAATTAACCCTTTAACGTGGAATTTTGTTCTGAAAATGTGCATATACATAGATAATTAAAATCAATTGCTACTAATATCGACATTACTGGGATCGCAATGAGAAGTACTTGCCATGAGCTCAGAATTTTTGGTTTCGGTCCTTTCGCTTATTTTCTCTTGTACTACATTAGCTGTTGTTTCAGTTTTGTTTTTAGATATTTATGCAAAGCCCCGCTTTGTTTCTGAATATCGCGTTCCGATTTTCGTTTGCGATATTCTGCGCCTGATAGTTTTTTTTTTTTTTTTTTTTTAAATTAAAGGATCTCTTCAGTATGAATTAAATCATATCATAGCCAAATCCTAATAACTGTATCAAAAAGTATTATTAACAATCACTGCACAGCTGTATTATCAAAATACATAAATACAGTCTGTATTTATGTGTTTTGATTCTATTTCTTTAACCGGTTTACTCTTAACCAATTTTCTCATTATGATCGTTTGGTCTCATTGGTTAAATGAGATTTACCCTCAGTCGAGGTCAACTCACGGCCAACAATGGAATCGGAAATAAATGCAAAACAGGTGTTCTACTATAGTCACGTCGTCTGATATAACACCGACAGTGCGATATTAAATATATCGCACATATCATAATCATAATATTACATTATTATGATTATGATTTTTTTTAAAAAAAATATGCAGTACAATGAAGTTTTATTATATAAAAATTTAACTAACGACTTCCTGAAGTCTGGTTTCAACAGAGAAGGAATAAATGACTTTTTTTTATGATTTATTTTTCGTATACTTTAGGCTGATTTTGTCGTCCTGTGCAAATGCATGTGTTGCACCGTCGGTAGAGTCGGCCCTGTGGCACAGCAACAAGAGAACTAATATTCCGTATGTATATACTGATAGAGATATTTTTTTGATAGAATCAGAAAATGTTTGCTAACTTCATTGACTACCTAATAACTTACGACAAAAAGTGTTATGAGAAACTAATAGATATATTAAATGGTATTGGATTATGCGAAGAAGATATCAGAATTATAAAGAAACTGTGATGGAATCAGAAAGAAAATGTAAACATAGATGTGATTTTCACATAGCAGATTGAAATACAAAGAGGGGTATGAAAAGATTTGCGCACGTTCACCAATGCTGTTTAATATTTTCTCAGAATATGTATTCTGAGCTAAAGGCAGAACACAAACGTATTAAAATAAATGGGGGATTTTAATTAGCAGCATCTAGCTGCTAATTAAATGATGATACACTACTACTGCAGATTATTAGAAAAACATGAAGAAGCTGTTGGACTTCTTAACAAAGGGAAGCAAAGAAATCTGGATTTGACTTGAGACCGAACGAAAGTCATGATTGTAACGAAAGATTAAAATCAGAATATTCATATTGCAATGGGGGAGAGGGGGAGAATTCGAATGGCAAGAAATGACTTTTTAAGTTTAATTATATGAATGCGAATCAGGGCAATAATAATAAAATGGAATCTAAATTAGCAGGATTCAAAATATGACTATTTTTTTAAATATTTTATTTAATGTGAATCTTTACACACGAGAAGTTACAAAACCTATATTTTATTGCAAACTCAGTCTTGAAAGAAGAAAATGGACAGGAAAAATGCGATCAAAGTCTTTAGAAAACAGAATACTATAATAGTCATCAACATCCAATAAGAGAGACTGCATCCAAAGAACAACAATTACGTAGCATTTTGCACATCAGATGGCTTTTATAACTTTTCTCTGCACCAAACCGTCTCTATGAAATGCAATTTTTTTTTCTTTCATTTGTGTTCATATACTGATAATCCAATCCTGTTATGAATTTTAAGTATGAGTCCCACCCACATAAATTATGGGGAAAAGATTAGATACTATACAAATTGTGCTCTAGAGACCAAACATAGAACATTATCAAGCTACTCCAATCTGTCATATGTATGGTGGGGCGAAAAGTCTACCACCTAAGACTCACAAACATCCATGCTTCCGTTAAATTCGAAAAGAAAAAGTATCTCTTCTTTAAAAAGGATATTTTAAGTACAGTTTGTTAGGTGATGAATTAATTAGAAAAGGATTGGATTAATGTATGCGAATTCATTGGAGATTCCTGGAATACTTTACAATACATACTGTATCTCTCAGAAATGGATAACCCAAACGCTCAGTGTCTAGATCTCCCTCGATACTTCCACACAAACGCACTATTTTTTTTTGTTCGGTGTTGGTAACTAACTTAGTTTTGAGTGAGTTTTTATTACTATGCTATTCAGAGTAAAGGGATGTAGTTGATGACTATGTTTTAAGTGCAACTTTCTTTAATCGTTTCATGCTATCGGGAAAGAAGGGGGGGGGGGCAGACTTAGCATTGTCTCTCCATTGTGACCTTTAAAGAGAGCTTTAATTTTGATCACCGAAGTTCGTCGGCTGATAAAGCTTCCAATGTTTACCTAAATGGTTATGTCGTTTCGTTTTTATTGCCGTCTGCATATTTTACTGCTTATTTGAACGCATCGATTCGCTTTTCGTAATGCCAGGGAGGAGACCTCGGTTTTTTTAAACGCTTCTTTATGCATGTTAAAGTTGTTCTAGCGGGCAGTTCGCAGTGGGCCACTGCTATAAACGTTGGTGCAATGGCGCTGCTAAACATTACTCCTTACGCCGATTGCTTTCTGTTGGCAGCAGTTTGACGCGGTAGACGGGAGTGTGTTGTTTAGAACTTTATGAACTAGCGTCCATTCTCATGCAGTCCCACGTCTTTTGGACACTCAGCCTTGATCTGCACGTCGTTCTTTTGTGTGTATGTTTGTGATACGGCACGAACAGCTCTGTCTAGCCATTTTTCATTACTAAAGGTATCTTTTCGTGCTATGCAAGAGAAAAAGAGAAATAGCATTGGTGGGTGAGAGAGGAAGGGGGGTCACTGTAAAACATCTAGACCATGTCGGATAAATTTAAAAACTGTAGGTTCTACGTAAAGCTGCGGTAATAATATTAGCAGCAGTAAAAAAAACAAAGGCATCCTGGAAAAAACTGTTTGATTTGCGACTACCGTTTTTCTAAAGCGTAAACACAAATTGTAGCCTGTTCCTTTAACTTAATGGCCGACCGTACTGCTGCTATCGACTGTTCTACCTCACCTCACGTGTGACACGAACTTCTCATTTTGTCTGTGTTTTCTACAATCTTCAAGAGGCCAGTCACGCATTTTGTTATTTATTATCCTAACAAATGTTGTTGGCTATGGGTACGCCAGTGTGTACTTACTTCCTGGAGTTTTATACGCCGAGAAGGCGAATCCCATCTGTTTCGACCCCTCACCCTTTCAAGGCCGAATGATTCGCTGGTGTTTACAAAGCTGGTTTACACTTAAACTGGTTTATGCAATTTATTTCTCTTATCGGCATTGTTTGCGATCATAAAAGCATGTCACCTCATATTTACAAGTAATCCATCTTGTTCGGTGAATAATTGATTTCAGTTTCTTCTGTCTAAGTTGGGTTTGTCTCGATCGTTGAGAATTTTATTTTATTTTTCCATTACAAATTTGGTTGATTTTTCGGTTTCGATGAAGTTAAGACTAACTTGAACATTTAAAATTGATTTTATGTTAAGCACTACTAAAGAACAATCATCAATTCCGATAGAGTACTTTGCTTTTTTTTTTTTAACACATATATGCATTTGAAAAAAAGTCAATCCCGAAATTCTGTTGTAAGGTTGTGGTTGAGTGCATGTAGTTGAATGCTTCTAGCACATAATATGCATTGAATCGTTTTTATGAAAAAGAAAAACATACAATTTCTTCTCTGCCATTATAAATAAATGCTGAAAAAAAATTTCAGTGTCATAAAAACTATCAATAAACTAAAACCCTTTGATCTTCACCAAAAGCAACATTAATGCGTTTCTGAATTATAATTTGCTTCGAAAACATTGTTAGATTGACAGGGCCAGTGATGTCATATGACACAACGGCAACTTAAAAAATAATCGAAAACATTTAGGTTAAAATTTATATAATAAAATAATTTGGGAATACTCCCTGAAATTTCCAAGTTTGAACGTCTACTAATCACGGACAAATTCTACATAGTCTATCACTAGGTAAGAAATAGTTAATTATCGCTGTTTCGCTGCATGTTTATTTTAGGTTGCCATTTCGTGGCACGACCGAGCGCCCTATAAGATGAAATGTCGCGCACGTATTGTATTCTGTCGTTGGTCGTATTCCATTACAAAATAATCAGTGATGCTCGACAAAACAGGTATTTGTAATGACCACCATTCCCCAGTAGATGCGATAAGTAAGGTAACATACACAAAAGAAAGAAAAGAAATACTGTTTTACGACATAAAAGTATGAAACAGAATTGGCATTTAGTAAATGCAACGACTCCCGCCATGGGCATATATGTTCGTGATTGTCTCATTCATTCATTCATACAAACAGATATCTCCCAAGATGGGTCACCATGGGGTGAAGTAGACCCCACCTTCTTGCAACGACTCTGCATTAGTTGTATTGGCACAAAGCAACCGTTACTATGTCGTACACTTATTAATTTCGAATTTGTGCAAATTTCGGCGTTTCCACTATTCTTTATAATTGCAATGGTACAACCACTACAGTTATGTTTCTTTTTGATGTCATAGCGTTTCGCGCAGGCGGAAGAGCAGCAGAAGGGAAATCTGACTGTTTCATGTGGAGGCGGACAGAGTTTTTGCTGCCAGAAGCGCTTATATCTTACAAACAGACAAACTGGACGAGAACACATAGTTAACAGACATTATACATGTTTCATTGCCTTAATTGTTTTGGCATAATTCATCCATTTCCACTCTGATATCAGTTAATAGATGAATATAGACCGAGCAGATATCTCACGTTCTTGAGGAACTTTTTCTCTAAATTATGGGGCTTATTAATTTGCAAATTCTAAATTATTCAGAAGAAATCGCTATTGACTTATACTCATATTATTCTGTTCATTGAGACTGAATTTAGATATCTTGTTGAATTCTGAAATGATTTCATACTTTATTTCAAATTTGACATATAAGGTTTTTTTATTTTTTTTTAAGGTATTCTCTTTGATCCCTAATATGAAGTCACTCTTCTAATTTCTTCCAGAAATGTTCAGAGGTATGGACATTCCCTATTGCTGTCATAGACACGAAGTGTACTGCTCTCCGTACCCATCATTTTTAAAGGGGTATTGAATTCACTTGCAAGTACTGATTTCCTCTATCTCGCTATGCACATATAGTGAAATGAGGTGCAGTTGCTATCTGTTTTGCTTCTTCTTCCTTTCCAGTAATATAGGTCTAGTGACCTGTTATGGTCTCTTCACATCTTTTTAAAGGCCTTTCTCTGTTCCTCCCTTGAAGTCGATATCTCTTTGGGGAGACTTCCTTCACTCATTCTTTCTGTATATTGTCTCATTTCTCTCTCTCTCTCTCTCTCTCTCTCTCTCTCTCCAGAAATCGATATTTATATTGATATTTATATTAATAATATAAGAAAATGGAGGGGAAACAACTAGTTTTGGCATTCAAATAAATGATTGCATCAGCATCGATACAATTTTATTCGCCGACGATCAGGTTCTAATTGAAGATAACGAAGATTCACTATAGCGAGCAGTCTTTTCATTAAATGAAAAAATAAGCAAAAAACATACAATATAGAAATCTCCACTTCCAGAACTAACGTCAGCATTTAAAGGCCAAGACCCAGCAAGAAGCAAAATTTACATCCACGGTGATAATACATTCAAATATCTAGGCTACTACTTATCTTATGAAAGAGAGAAAGACATGCAATATAAAATATCCAGGTGTATATAGAAATAACAAAAACTATTAATTAGATATTAAATCCAAATTTAATAAGAAAAAAAAAACAAGAATAAGAATCTATAACTCAATAGCAAGACCTATCTTAACATATGGTTTAGGAGCCTGGACCATAACTCAAGCAGATAGAAAAAGACTGATAAGCTTTGAAATGAGATTCATGCGCAAAACAGCTGGATACAATAGACTCGACTTCAAAAGAAATAGCGTTTTGCTCATGTGTTGATTTCGTAATGAGATATTACCCAAAGTGTGTCAGATAATGATAATAGCGCCCATTATCTAGTAATTTATAGTCATCCTAGAGTTTTATGAAAATGGGAAAATTGCATCTGAATTATTTTTCAGCCAGAAGAAGTAACAAGATGAATTGTTTTTAATTGTGTAAGAACAAATTCAGTTAACCTGAATATAAAAGCCATTTGCATGTCAAAAATAGGTGGATTCTTATCCATAATACAATCTGCGATTTGAAGCAGCGACTTATATTTTATATTTTTGCACGCACACCTTTTTGAAAAATAAAAATGGCACTCACAATTATGTTGTCAACAGAGGTATATTACAGAATTTGAAAAAGTTGGCATATCCTAAATTTCACTCTGTGCGATTATAAGTTTTGATTTGGATCCCAAATACCAAGCTTCATCTCAACTCCTTCCGTCAGAGCAGTGTTCCTATAGCATACTTAAGGCCTCATACATAGCAAAACAATAAGTGCTTATATGGCACCGTTACTGTTTTGCAAAATGCGTCATAAAGTGATGGCGATACACATTCAATAGAAATTGAAGCAGCAATAATTTTTAGTCGAGTCATATCAACTTATCCTCTTACGGCCATATCCTCCATTGTAGTGAGGCGAAGGCATTTTTGTCTTTGAAATGCGTTGAGTTGAAAAAAAGCTATGAGAATGTTCGTTTTAGAGAATGAAAGCATTTTATGATTGTCATGTTCAATGTACAGTATATGGGAGAAGCAGTTTTATCTGAAATTAGTAAATATACCGGCCATGCTTAAAAGTTGATGCACAGACTTCGTCATAACTCATTGCGTTTTTATCTATTCTATATATATATATATATATATATATATATATAAAGATAAGCCGAAATTTGAAACGTTTTTTGTCTCTTCATTGTTTTGAAACGTCTAATAATGTGTTTGCCTTCATGAGACAACAATTTGTTGAATTTCAAAACAATGGAGAACCGGCTTACCATCCCGGAACGAGGGACAGAGCCCCCTAGTTGTTATATAAATTCTTAATATTTTTAAACTGCATCGAAAGCATTGAAAATTTGCAGATCTCACTCACTTTTGCTTCAACATCTGTGAGGTAGTTCTGTAGGCATATCAGCGAATCGGTTTTGCGCCATGAGCTTTTCTTAGTGTTCAAGTATCCTGTAGAAGTTAGCTCCACTGGGAAAAGAGTAGTAGTAGTCCGTTGACATGGCTGTTGCTATGATGCTGTTTACATCTAGTTACTTGATGCGATTCTCTTTCCCAGAATGGAACATTTTCTCTCGGTAGAACAAATCTAAAGGAAAGGATCATATTACATTTTTATACAGCTCTCGATGCGCTTTTTTTTTTTTGCAGAAAATGTACAAACCCGATCATGTTTGAAAGCGATCTAAGTAGCCTATGGACTGCTTTTGCAAATTTTTGTACCTGTTTTCTCTATCACACACACGTGGTCCGCTTGTTTACTATGTTTGACTTTCTGAATATTTCTATCTTCACAACGAGAGAGAGAGAGAGAAAAATGTATACGCAGTTCAGTCTTTTTGAAGTATCTGAATGTCATCTTCCTGCACTAGGTTTGCATATATGCGCCATTTGGAACAGACTGTTTTTATTACTTCGACCATGCATTTGCTATTCCATTGCTATTTAAATAGTTGCGGACGGAATTGTATAATGAATCGTGTGTGATTTCTCAAAATGATGCCTACATGGAGCGTTCCTGCTTTGATTGCTTTCGAATGAAAACTTTCATACAGTATTTGTGTCCGCTACTGCGAACAAAGTTATGCAACAGCGTTCTTTGTCCGTTTTACCAATAATGAGTGTTGTAGCAATGGAGTACAACCAAATGAACTTTAATGCTTCATGGAAAGTAATGGTAAATGAATTTATTTATTTATCGGCTTCGAAAACTAGTCGACGATTAGATGCTTGAGCAATGGTAGACATGAAAAAAAAAAGTATTAATTAGTGAACAAGGAAACTTTATTATGTGGAATTATTTTAACTGTACTTTGAATTAATGTCTTAAAAAAGCTAAGACAAGAAGAAATAAGCACTCGTATACACGTGTGTACTTATTTCTTCAGATGCACGCTTATGGAGGAGAGGATTTGCATTTGATCTTAAACTGTGGGAACCAGCCAGAACATCGGTTTGTGTGATTGGCCTTTGAGAAGAAAATGTTTGCGATCGTGACAGCTATTGCTTAATAACTTTATTTTCAAGCATCGCTTTCCGTTTAATAAATTATAGGTTTTGTGAATAAACCAGCGTGTGTAACTATTGTAAATTAATAGCAGCAGAGGCATTGCATAGGGCATAATATTCATCCGGAGAGGTGTGTCGAAAATCTGTGAACCTTTTATTTTGATACGCACGGAATATATTAGTACAGGTTTCATTTTCCTGCTAATTTCCTTACGGCGCTTCTGAGTTCATTTGTCACCAATCAATTTTGTTGTGCCACGATAATGATCCTTTTAGTTTTCCTTTGACATAGCAGAGAGGTTGTTCCCTCCTTACAACTGCTTCGGGATTTATATCTTGGATTTTTCACTCTGCAAAACAGGCAAACCGGTAGAAGGCATTTTCAGACAATAAACGCACTAGCTTCATAGCCTTAGCTGCTTCGACTTTAAGAGGACTTAAACTAGTCCTCTTCCACAATTTTCACCTTATCTGAGGAGGGCAGAACCCGCCTGGCTTCTGATAAATTTTGAAAAATATGCATTTTTTTCCCCCATAAAGTTTACATTACTTTTAAAGGATGCTTTCCGTATTGCACTCCCCTCAAGTATTCATTAATATTATCAATTAATTTAAACGTCAGTTCGTACGATCCGTTTTCAAACGAGCAACATGAAACTCCTTTTAAGATTTTCTTTATCTGTTCCATTACTAATTTGTCGGCCATAACAACATTTAAAAGTAGCGTTTTTTCTTTTCACACTTCCCTTCTGCATCAAGTCCGTATAATTTCTATATTTCTTTACTTTTTATTGGATTCTGTTTGTTTTGAAAGATAAAATATTTCATAACATATAATAAAATCTAAAAATCCAACCGCTGTTTGTTAGGAAAAAATTAACAACAAAACTTATTTTTAAAAGTATTTTACACTTGAATGCTCAGTTGCATGAACAGAAACTGTAAATCCTCACTAGTGTTTAGAAAATCTGATTCATTTCGTCCCGTAAGTAGGAAAAAATAGACATGTCTCATGTCACTACAAATACTGTATGATGAAGGTATTACACCCACATGGAGTAATACTTCCACAGCCACCCTCATCCACGTGTCATCTGACATAATAATGCCATATGGACGACCTTGTAACTTCTGTGCCTAATTTCTTTGGTTGGATTATTGTTTCAGTCTATCTTCTGATGCCTTAAACCTTTTGCATTGAATGCATCACTGAAGCATTTCCTCTTGGTATTGAAACATTCATTCATTCATATTGTTCTCCAAGAAGTGTGCAAAGTCTCTATCTCTCTCGAAAAAAAAGAAAAGAAAAGAAAACATTGCAAGTGCCTAAATCACCTCCCTTTTATGTTCATACTGAGATCGAAGGCGCTGTAATCAAATTATCAGTACATTCAAAATTGATTTTGGAAAGATCAGACCAGTAAACTTGTATAATGTCCAAATAGAAGTCATGTTTTCTGGTCTCCTGCCAAAGCCGTGGGGCATAACTTTTCTTTTTTTTTTTTTTGCGATCTGGTAGCTCTGTTGCATCGTTACTTACGAAAAAGAAAAAACAAGCTGTTTTCCTGTTTGTCACTTCTTCTAATTCCTGTTTTTTGGTAAATGTAGTTCCTACCATTCCAAACAATCAATACTCCCGTTGATTTTTCGTCAAAAAGAAATTAGAAAAATTTGTTTAACCAGGAGACTTTTTGGATACCACCAAGTCTCCCGGTATCCAAACGCAAGTTTATATATACCACTGTCGATCAGCTGGAATTTTGTCACCCACCTTTTGATAAACGCTATGGAAAAGTTTGAACAATCTTTGAGGAATGGTTGTTCTTGATTCGATCATATGATCAGATTTAGCACAAAGTTCTATTAACTCCCATTATACTTTTCTTTTGACTCACCTACGAAAGGTTGGTTAAGGAACTTTTATATTTTTACAAAATCCGGAAACTGCTTTAGACATTAAACACAGTACTTTTCCAGTCACTTCTGACTCCCAATAAGCAGGTAGGCGATCTTACACTGGGTGATGAAATTTATCTAAACACATTCACAAACATCCATGCTCACGGCGGGATTCGAATAACAACCTGCTTATTATACAGCGAGTACGCTGTCCATTCGACCCACCATGTTGACATAGTCATGACTTCTGCAACTAGGTTATCAGCTTTTTCGTCTAGATGCACATTATGCGTGATGGATCTTTATTCTCAAACTTTGCAACTAATGTTGGGGTTCGACAGGGTTATGGTCTTTACCCGCACTTTATATATACGGAATATATAAACAGTAACAAAGCTGCTAATGTTAATACTGTATACTGCACTTTTCATTTCATAAGTCCTGCGCTACACAATCACCAATTCCACAACCGAAATTCTGCTCTCTAAACCATTCTTCGGTGAGGTACTGATAACTTATGAAGAATGTGAGGTTCAATCCTGTCTTATTTTACGCTGGAAAAAAAAAAAACTTTCGGACTTACTTTTGACAAGGTAAGAATTTTCTCTTTCTTTCAAGATCACTCTAACCTCCATTGTTTTTTGGCATAGATATTACAAATATCACTTGTTTAGCACCCAGCAAATTTAAACTCTCTTTCCCGAAGTTTTTTTTTTTTTTGTTGTTGTTTTTAATTAAAATTTCAATTAAAACACATTCAATTCAATTGAGACACATAATGCTGCTATTCAACTTGTTCTTCACGGTTCAAACTTATAATTAGAGAACAAACAATATTTTCCTCACTTAATTCATTCCCCCTGCTGTTGTCTTCTGGAACAGTTTTCTTCCTTCTCAACTTTCGCTCCTTCACGGTACTAATGTGCTATAAATTGATCAATCTCTTGTGTATGAGGATTACCATAATATATATATATATATATATATATATATATATATATATAAACACCAATATATTCCGAAGAGATCTGTTAACTTTTTTTTTTCTTAATCAGTGAGCTCTGTTTTAATAGATGTTGTTTACAGTTGTCTTTATATCTTGTTTCGTCGTATTAGAGTGCGACATAGCGATGTCATTAAATTGCCACAAACGCGTGTATAAGGTGCCTTTATTACGAACTATTCTGAGATATAAATTTATTGGAAAATCGCTGAAAAGATATTCATGATACTTGAAAACACTGCGAATATCCTCACGAATTTTGATTGGGGATTCCTTAAATGACATAGAAATAGCAATAGAAACTATTTTCTGTGTAGCGAAATTATAGTATTCTCAATGAATTGGCAATTTTCAGTTTACGGTTTTCACTTTAATCAAAGTTAATTAATATCCTGATCGTCTTAAGCTGAGCATCAGAGGGATTGTTCTCACGTGATCGCATAAATATAATCACGGTATTTGTTTTCGTTCAAGAAGCTGAAAATTTGCCAGTCGGCTTTCGCCATTCCGCGGACATTGTGTTAATCGACTTAATTTTAACCTCTCGTCACGGAGTGTTGTGGCTGTCGTGTCTCAATGTAATCGGATAGTTCCTAATGGCTACCATCGTAAGTCTCCGGAGACCCTCTGACTCTTACTATAGCTCGGCCACAGGTCCCGCCTCCTGTCAGCCCTCTCCTCTTGCTCCAACATGACATCCCAGCGCATCATGGATCTATAAGGAGGGAAGATACACCGTGTAAGGATGACGCAACGCGAAATTCGACACTTTGCTAATAGTTTGATTTTTTAATATGAAAGAAAACGCAACGTCATGCGTGTATAAGCTTCTTCTCGATAGCGGAGTTCATCACTTGAAGGCTCCGAATCGGGAACATTCCATTCGGTGATACCCCCATTCCCCCTCTTCGTACTATTAACTCGTCCCATTGATTGTTCTGGAGCGTTGTGGCCTACATCGCTACACGGAAAGCCAGCTTCTCTCTATTTGGAGGCTCATACCGTTTAATGTCACGCTCCACGTTCTGCGCGGCCGAACGCTGCCTGCCTCAGCTATGGGAGGCGAGGTTCTGTCTGCCTTGCCGTGTAAGTGAACGCTCGAAGCTCAAGGCGTGTGCGCACTCAGGCGGAGGTAGCGTTATTGTTACCATAGCCGTCGGCGAAGAACGTGCTTGATCTGGCTTAGTGGTCCAGCTGTCAGGTCTTGAATACCTGTGTCTTATGTTTCCGTATCTGCGGTTAGTGGAACATAATTTCCCCTGCAGGAGGTAGGAAGCCAACTCATTCAGATGTCATTGAATCACCCTTTCAGTGCCAACGGCGGGTTTGTCATGCGCCCTTTCGCTTTACCCGATTACTTGAACTTTCAAGGTAAGGCTAGTTTGTGTGTGTGTGTGTGTGTGTTTACTTCTCACTGTCATTATTAAATGTCTCCATTGTTCGGTTTGTATCGCGCTGGGAATCACGCGAGGAAGTTTGGCAAGACTCCTGACGCAAACAGATCGGATTGCGTTCGTGTGTTTAAAAATTCTGGAACCGTTTAATACAGTGATTAGAATAGAAAATTTCAGCATATTTTGGATACCTTAATCGTTGCGTGATAGCTATCACCGTCATATCTCATTAATGACGTCCGACAGCATTGCATCGATTGGTGCTTTCTCTTCTAGTTAAAATGATGTCGTGACGTCATTGTTAGCTTAAAGCTGGTAGATTTAAGTGTTTTTTTTTTTTTTTTTCTTCCTCCTCCGCCATATCCCCAAGTATGTTAAGCATTAAAACCTTTCGGTTTTAATGTATAGCTCTATTCTAAATGGTGGCTTTATGTAATTAAATGCAGAATTAAAATAATGAAGTTTGTTTCGCAAGGACACATTTATAGGTTATTATGTTCGTTTTTTCCCCATGTGATTATCGCGAAGAGGTATGCTGTTAAATGTTAATGTTGTTGCCTCTAAGAATAAAATAGCGACCTTTTATCTTCATAGACGCGCAGTGAGTACTGATGTACTTCATCTGACATGGAAAATGCGATAAATTATTCTATCACGTGTTATTTGCTTTCTATCTCTTCTCATAAAGCAGCATTCGCTGAATTAACCGTATGTTAATCTCTATCCAGATTATCATATGTTTCTCTTAATCAGTTATTCCTACCTTCAAACATTTTTCTTTTTCATTTTTTTAAAAAATTATTTTCCGCTTATTTTCATAGCCTGAAAAATAAGCAGAAATAGTATTTGTAATTTCTATGGAGTCGTTTTTAATTTATCTCTTAAAAAAAAAACGCGAAGAAAACTTGTCTACTAAAGTGACGTTATCGGAACAAGCAGACATGATGAATAGGAATAAAATGGAGTCGGCACCATAGTCAGTTCAAAAAGGAAGAAAAAAAAAATAAACCTTTAAAACACACGTAAAAGCAGAGGGACAACTATATTTGGTATACGTTTAACGCAGGTAGGGTTGATATCACTAACAGCATCCGGTAACCGGATGAAAAGCTGGACTACCTATCTGTTAAAGTTATCTTAAGACAGTGCGAGTAAAGAGAAATCGATACGTCTTCTAGTGTACGAATAGATGTTGAAAGTGGCTAGTTTTTATTTTTATAGCGTGGTGTTTATTCGGAGGAAAAATGCTAGCTTTAGATTCATATGTACTGGCAAATGCTTCCGTTTCAAAGAATTCGAATTTCTTACTATTTCAAGTAACTGTCGCTAGAGGAGTAAATTTTCTTATCATTGGATTTTCTTTCTTCTTATTTTTTTTCCCCAGAATTTTAACCAGTACATATTTGGCACCTTCTGAAATTTATTTGCCGTACTGTCTCTCCATACATCATCAATTCTTAGGAGGAGGATTTTTCTTTTACTTTCTGTGGTGGATATCTAAGTCAATGACGAAACCATTAATCCAGAAAAGTGCTCTCTCCGCTATGCAACTGGAGAGGGGCAATGAAATTATCCAACTTTCAGATCCATTTATTACCGGAAACTTTAGCATACGATTGTGCTGTCATTCATATAGATTTATTTTCAGTCCTGCGCACTCTTGCCATCCTGCTTTTAATTCTCTACCTTTTTGATGCATGAAGGTGTGATCGTAACAGACCTCGATTTGACATTCCTGGCCATTTAAAATAAGTCATACCACTTGCCCCTTCATTGGTATGGTCTGCTGTAGTGTCTGCTCTTTCCATACTCCTTAAAATATGCTTATAAATATTCTTGTTCGACACGGAACGAATTGCGTTATCCATGATAGGAGTTGATTTTGATCAAAGCTCAGTCATTATGGAAAATGACTTTATACATTATTATAATATATTAAGATTTAATTTTTATAGTGTAGTTAAACTGACGTATTTCAAACATAAATTGAAATTCGGCAGTGAATTGATTCCTGTGCAACTTAGCTTAATCACGAGCTTTTATTTAAACGTGAATGTTTGTACTGTGTACATGTAGTTCAACTTCGACCTCTGTGATTGGACTACATACAAATGTCCACATCATGCGTAAAGGTTTGCCTAATCGATTGTTGTGTCCCGTATTGTGCAAAAGATAGATGTTATTGCTCATGGTAGACACAAAGAATAACCACACTTGCGTGGTTGCTACTTCTGGTGTTCAGGCGTCTTCAGGTCTGTGCTGTTATTGAGCCGTCACTTTCCCGAGAGCGAGGTGGGCGTTCGTAGCAACCTCTATGACATTAGCTAGGTGACCCACGGGCCACTCCTTTCTCTCTACATTCATCTTTCTGATTGTATTATATGTGACCAGGTAGCCACAACAGCAGCAGCATTATATATGGGAGGCTCATCTTTTACTGCTCGAAAATGAGTTGGGTGACTTATTCCATTTCACTTTTGCAAAAAAAAGGAAACTACTCCATAAGATTTGTTTGTAATAATAACTTCTCTCATATATACAGAAGCGGTTAAAATTATTTATTCAGTTATTTAAGAGTTATTTCTTGTGCACAGTTAAAATATCCATATATATATATATATATATATATATATATATATTTTTTTTTTTTTTTTTTTTTGGAGGGGGGCGAGGTGTTATCTATAATCATGTTACATGTAAATGTGTTTCTTCCGCAATGCAACAGTGTTATCCGTGAAAAGAGAAAATCATATTTTCACTCAAGTCACGTCGATATTACTTTTGCGGATTACAAAAATCTGCATTTCCACTTACAATTGTAAAGTCGAAGTTTTATCGTTTTCTAATTTATTGCACATCTACTAGGAGCCAGTATTTTTCTTTTTACCCATTTATGGTTTTATAACAATGTTAATGCAGCCTAAATAAATAATACATTTATTCTTTATTTATTATTTCGATTTTGAATTCAAACTCTTCTAGAAATCTCTGAGTTAGCATAATCAAAATGACAACTGTTTATGGGTTAGTATCGATGACTTGAATACAGTACTTCTTCTTTGAATGATTATACAGTCACTGGTAGCACTTTCCTTAAATAATATCCCCCTTTCAAAAGTTTCTGCACTAGCCGGACGCATGTTTTATCAGACAATGGGCTTCTCTTTATACTGACATTGGTCCCATTCGAAAACAATAACGGCTAAGATATCTTTATAGAATTCGTTGATGCCTTAAGATATCGAAGTCTAATTCCTATGGGTTTACGATTTTGATATTCATGCTCATCATTGTAAAGAAATACTCTCTACAAATATAATTATTTCGTGCAGCTATTTCTTTGTTTCTCTTAATGATTTTTCCTCAGTTTTAATAAGATTCCTATTTTATCTTTTGCGTTTCAGTTTATTAATTATTAGTATTCATTCCCGAGTCATTATTTGTTTCTCTATTTACGCTTGATGAAAGGTAATGAATAAATGCGAATACATTACTAACATTTTTTTCCCTACATTCTTTAAATGATGCTTGAAGTGGTTTTAATATTAATACCCATTATAGGGCACATTTTCATGAATAACACAAAAATATTATTGTAGCCAATTTAAATTCGATTTGGAATCCAATTCTTTTAATGATTCTTTTAAACTTAACGACGTGGATAGTTGCATTATTTTTGCTGGTGCTCGAGGAATTACGCTAACGTGCTTGTAGGTTTATGATTAATTGGCTGCAGGTAGCTGAAATTAGTTTTCTATAATGCCACGAGCATTTACGCTTTTATGGGAAATTAGATGAATGGACCTAAAGCACAGCATCTCCTTGATTATCATGCTCATAAATAAATGTAGTCAATAATTCTTGCTTCCTTTGTGAATGATAAAACTTTTTTTTTTTTGAAGATTTAGCTTTCAGATAGGTTAAGATATCTTCCTGCGAAAGAGTTTAAGCGACTCTTTATATGGCCACTGATTGAAGACTAGATTTTATATAAACTTGGAAACAAATCACTTGGATGTGACATAAAACTTTACAAGTGTCTGGTGCTGTTGAAAATTGCAGCATCAGAATTCTGTTAGGAGACGATCGAAGACTGCGTGATCCAAAGGCTGACGTGTAATGAGTAGGGACAATCACGTCATTGGTCGTTTCTTCTCCAATGGGCGACAGGTGATAACACCTGGAAATACGCCAAGATTTCTTTTCCAGTATGGTTAAGAAGGAACTTACATCTTCCACTGAACACTGTTCTGAAAGGACTTGTGATATGATAATATATTCTTTCAATGAACCCCATAGAATGCCTTCAATGTTTTCATTATCATATTTGAAATTCGAAAAATTTTATCTTGTATTAAAAATCATTATTTTCTGGAATGTGCTCTCATTCGGTGCACAGGATACTTCGATAACTCACTATACAGTCAAACTTTATTACATGATTATTATTTTTTAAAGACTGCTGGTAATCAAAATGTCGAGAACTCCAACATTTGCTCCAGAAAAGCAGCCATAGATTACATGCTCCTCGCCGTTCGGCTTTAATCCAGTTA
This sequence comes from Typopeltis vanoorti, assembly GCF_054136105.1. Taxonomy (NCBI): domain Eukaryota; kingdom Metazoa; phylum Arthropoda; class Arachnida; order Uropygi; family Thelyphonidae; genus Typopeltis; species Typopeltis vanoorti. Next base: position 98,742,452 of record NC_143549.1, on the reverse strand, counting down.
ACTACAATACGAATATTATATATATCAAAATTGTAATATCGTGTCTTCTAGTTATTCGAATCCATCTTTTGCGTATTATCTGAATACTGTTTAAGACGGATGCTGTTATTTTGAATGAAAATTTTTACTGTTGACAGCTTAGGAACATGTTTTTAACTCGTTCTTAGTTCTTACTGTGTGACGCGATGCTTTAGGTCTGTTACATTAAATTGTATTCAGAATTAAATGAATTATGAATAGGTGTTTGGTTATTGACGTGTGTCGATCACCTTGTCCTATATGGTAATCTCCACATTACGTGTCTTAAAAAGCGTAATATATGTCGAGGTTAGGAGGTAGCCATGCGAAACACCAAACTATTTCAGCGTTAAGCAGTTTTTGAAATTCTTTAACTGACCAGTTTCGTTAATGATTCGTTATACCTTTGCAAGATTCCTGCAGCTAATACCATTGCATGCATTCTTCGATGAATGCGATGTGTATAATTCAGTAGAACGAGCGCGTTGTTATGCTAATGGTTTGCCTTAGTTGGCACTTTGGATCATTCCAGGAGGAAAGTTGCTCGTTCCCCCCATAAGCTTGATTTATGTTACTTTTGTTCGGCGTTATCTGCATGCATCATCTTGTCGTTACAAAAGCTATCTTGGCTTCTGTTCTTTCAGGAGCGAGCTGCTTCTATAAATGAAACAATTGACGACACATATTGTTACTATTACTGGGTCTTGCTATTGATTCTTGCTGACGCCACAAAGTCGTCGTCCCTCGCAAGCCTAACGGATACAGCTGGTGACATCGCTGAGGCGAATTAGACAGGTGTATCATATTTACCGAGCAGTGCTGCTGCAGTCAGCTTTCGGAGATTGAGTTTCTTTAAAAATTAACTGCTGCTTCGCGTGTTAGGGGTGCTGTAGCGCTGCATTACGTGACGTCTTCGAGCATAAAGGTGTGGAATGCTTTGTACAATAACAATTCGTTATGCATAGTCTCTGAAATGGTGTGTATGTGCGTAATATACATAGTAAGGGGAAATGGATTTTGCGTGATTCCTTTAAGAATACCTGCTCGAGAATGCTAAAATAAGTTTTATTTGGCATAGCTTAGTGGTGCTCACTGTCATCCCAGTCCATTGTTAAATCATGTTAATATAAATCACAGGTATTTCTGGTCTCTGTCTTTGCGCGCGCGGCATGTCTTTTTTTTGGGGGGGGGGGGGTTAATCTCCCACTCTGTCGATATTTCCTGTAGATTTTGTCCCCCCCCTCCCCATCGTTCTCCATATACCCTGAAAGATATATTAGAAAATACAGAAATAACCTCGAATATGGAGACTGTTATAACTCGCATTACTTATTGCTATTCTGAATATTTTCTTAGTCGAGTTGCAATCTTGCGAAAGAAGATTATTAAGCAATAATATCCTGATTATATTTTTGCTTGCATTTTTATAGTGTTTATCTAGGCTGGTTTCAAAATCGTGAAAATATGATGTTACTGCATTGTCTTATCTTCTTGTTTCGACATGCTATAGTGATTAAGAGCATAGGCCTTTTCAGTATAAGTCTGACAGAAGAGCTTCTGGGTTTTGTGTGCGTGTGTGTGTGTTGAGAAAGAGAGATGTCGGAATTATACGCGACACCACGGTACTGATGTTAAACTGCAATGAAGTGATGCTTTTAATGAGAAAAATATTTTATTTTAAACAGTAGCATCCTCAACCTGACGTGGGTTGAGGCTACCATGAATAACAGCTTTCCAGTCATCTATCTACAGCCAAGTTATTTAAACTTCTGTAAGAGTTCAGACCACTTATACCTTTGATGTTTTCTGTTGTTTCCTTCTAGGTTTTCCTATCGTTATCTCTCATTTTACTCTTTCGTTTTGTATCATTTGAGGAAGTCTTTCAATAGACATTCTCTATACGTGTCCATAGCACTAAATGTTTTTCTCTGATTCTTGCTATTATTGGTATGTGACAATGTAATTCTTCTCTGTTCTTCTGACTGATTTTCATTTCAGTCCATGCTATTTTATTTATTTTCCTCAAGCACTTGTTTACAAAACTTGTCAATCTTTGTTCCTCCTTCTGCTGTTTGATAACACAAGCCTCTACACCATAAAGAACTGTGGTGGGAAGTACCATTAAGCTTTAAGTTCTTTAGAGAGATGTGTATCTTTCCATATACATATTTGTAAGTTAGGTCATTGCAGACCAACCTAAATTTATTGCGTCTAATAATTTCTTCATAATTTAACTATCATGAACGTTTTTTTTTTTTTTTTTTTAACCTGTTATCTGTTTATTTCCTTCCACTTCGAAGTTATGTTCTTCTCTTTTAACTATTGCCATTGTTTCGCTTTTACTAAATATTTATCTGCTTCGCATAATCCTTGATGTTTTTACGTAGGTTGTCAATCATATGATTTAAGTTTTCCTTATTATATATAAATAATAGTATATTGTATATTTATGTGATGCAAATTTTGTTCGTAAACAGTTATGCCCATGTTTTCTGGAGTAAACTCTTTTACCAGGTTCTCCAGGCATAGGTTTACCAGGGTTTCTCAAACTTTTTCTACGACGGAGTACTTCACATATCCTGAAATTTTCACGGAACACCTTGGTTATTTTCTAATGTATTAATTAATAATTAATTGTTAATTTAGCTGATTTTTATTATTAATTAATAATTAATTAAACATAAACATCATTACATTAATTTGTGCTGATTTTCATTGACATATCCCATTCTGATCACGAAAAATTTATAATATTATAAGTACTTACGAGTGAATGCAGACTTTTTCTCCTGTGTGCTGGTAGTTTTCCCCTCCTTTTGTACATCCTGTAAATCTTTGTAGGCTTGAGGTGGATGAATCACTATTTGTTCTGTCACAAACACCTTCAATAAGAGATTTCTTAACACCAAAATTAAATAAAGTGCCTTGTCTCTTATTCATATTAGAATTTAAATCTGTATTCCTATTACTTTAAAAAAAAAAAATCACGACCCTCCGGTTTCAGGACAAGTACTTACACACTGCAATACGAACTTGCGAAGAAAGTATTCAGTATTAATAGATTTTAGAACCGGATACAGACTACCTTGATCTTCAATTTCAGTGGAAAAATTTTCCTTATATTTCTTTGCTGATTGGTCACTAACATTTGCAACAGATGTTATTTCTTTCAATTTTGAGAACAGAGGATACGCCACCCATTGCTGTAATCGGCTTGCAGGCAATTTTTATGATCGATCATGAACAGCGATATTCTCTTTCCCGATCGTTGAAAGATTTCAATGTGTGAAAATTAACGATAATTCACGAATATTTCTATGTTTAAAAATATGCCGCTTGGTCACTGACATTTGCTACACTGATGTCATTTCCTTTAGTTTTGAGAACAGAGGATACGCGGCCCATTGTTATAATCCGCTTGCAGGCAATTTTTATGACCGGTCATGAACAGCGGTATTCTCTTTCCCAAATGTTGAAAGGTTTCGATGTGTGAAAATTAACGATACACAGATGTTATTAGGCGTTCTGGGTCTGAGCTTTTCGACATATTCACGAATATTATTCTCCTCAGAATATTTCCACTATAAAATATTTATTCATGAAAAATGCTTAGAAAACTAAAATGACAAATTCCAGGAGAACTTCTCGGGGAACACTTATTCACCTTCCGCGGAACACAGTTTGGGAAACCCTGGGTTAAACATTTTTCTTTATCCATTGCCTGGAAAGTGAGCATCTCTGCATGGCACCTCTCTCAACTGGTATTTTAAAAGTTTCAGCTGCTTCAGAATTTATTGTTGCCATGGCATTTTTTTATAGTACTAATATTGTCTTCCTCCTCTTATTTATTTATTTTTTTAAAATTCAGTTTATTTTTGCTTATTGAGTCAAATGCTTGATTAAAACCTGTAAAAATAAGGTCTAAAGATAAAATAACATTTATTATTTCTGTTTGTTTTTTCCTCCCATATCAGTTGAGATAATTGTAAAAAAGAATAAATGTTGCATCTATTGTGGATTTCCCTCTCTTAAATCCTATTTACTGTTCTCTTAAATATTGTCCATAAGTCGCTTTAATTCTTTGCATAATTCTTATAATTTATGTGTGAATTAATAAGGCTATTGTTGTATGGTTGTATATTCCTGAATACAACCCAAGCAGAATTAAAAATAATGATTGATCACCCTCAATAAAGAAAGTCATTTCTGATTTAGTAAATTTAAGAGTATTTTAACTTTTTTAAGAATGACAACGCAACCCCCGTTAATACGCGCATGTCTCGTGAAACATAGTCTGACGTTTTAATGTAACAAATAGGAGCCGGTTTTATTAGCCTTCCTGTTCACTAGTTTGAATGGTACCGTTTTAAGTATCTAGTGGTTCGGAAACTGAGAAAGGAAAGAGAATCGCACCAGTTTTGAGCATCGTTAATTCGTTTTAGACGGCAACGGTGTTTATTGCAGCTGGGAATAAACAGACGAAATAAACTCATCGTGTGATTTTGGGTTTCCTACAAACAATTTTCGCGAGGTTGTATTGATCTTGAGGTTTGATCAAATTAAAACGGAAGATTTACATTCCACTGCCTGGAAACTGCACATGCATTAAAGTACCAGAGTTCTGCATCGTGTTCCAATTAGCTATTCATTTCCTACTTGATTTGCTCCGAACGAAATCTCATACCAGAACACTTGGAACTGACGAGAGTTTGGCCAACGGAAAAAAAAAAAAAAAGAGTAGAAAATGGGAAGTTACGATCGCGTGTGTTCCAACTGTCGACTACTCGTGGCACGTTCGAAAGAGCACGTGTGCGTGAGCCTTCCATTGTGTGACATTGGCTAGTGCAATTTGCACTAAAAGCCACATGATCGGAAATCAATGGCTAAATGACTAGAGGAGGCTCACACACGGCAACTCTAGGCCGCCCGTGCTTGAATTTTGTATGACCGCCGTGGCCACGTTCCTGGTACCGAGGCCGTCAAGGACAACCACTGTCATGATGTAAATACTTGCCTCACTCGCTTACACCATCTCTCCTTTGCTCGAGTTGGCATGCGCCTTTTTTATGCTACCTGCGGCTCTCGCCGCTGACCACTGCCAGGTGCTAAATTTCCTGAGTTGGAGAAGAGTTAATTCAAAGAATTCCCTTCTGGTTGCATAGTTCCGTGTAATATTTTGTGATTGTGTTGAATGGCATTTTCGCTCAAGTGTCTCGCCGCTTATTATTCCCCCCCCCCTTGTGTACAATTACTTCTCACATGATACTTAAGCTATGTTTTTATTATTGATGAAATTATAATAGTACTTATTTTCAAAATTTGTGTTAATATCTACAAATTTCCGTGTCATTTTAGTGATTTTTCTTTTATTGAGTGAATTTTTAGCGATGATTTTTTTCACTGGTCTACTAAGAGGTGTGCCACTCCGTGGCATATCGCGTTGAATTGCTCCTGAATTAAAACATTTGTGAGGCACAATGAATATAGACTGATTCCTTCCAACCTTTAAAAAGCGATTTTGTTGCTCTTATGGAATTCATCATCACCATGTCTTTCCATCTCTAAGGTTATCTCTTTTGAAGAATCCAGCATCTCCATACTGCAGGCTCAAGTACCTTACGACATAATTACTTGTTAGAAAAGCCTAGGTTCAAATCCTGCCCAGGACGCAAGGGATCATTACTGAAGGTGAGTTAGTATAACGAGCAATTAGGGTTTCTCCTCCAGGCATCTTGAGTGTTTAACACTCCAAAATAGGTAAGGTTTGACTTTAGCTTCTTCGGCCGTAATTCCAATCAACTCAGTCCTCGTATCCAATAACAAGTTGTTCTTAGATAATGGTTATTGTCAAGAGAAACTATATTTACCTGTTTATTGTCTAAAAATAGTGGACTGAGCTAAAAACTTAAATGAACGTAGTTAAAAACAAATGTTATCATACTCACTATTAACACCGTTATCCATTTTAATTCTGAGAGTGTCATTAGTTGCTTAAATTGTCGAATTTTAGATCGAAGTATTAAATGCTAGATACATCGTGCCCTTATTCTAAGGATGGGGGGGGGGGTATCTAGTATGCATAAGCAAATGATTTTTTTTTTGTTATCCATTTTTTATCATTCATTAGGCTCGCAGTGAATGGCGCTGTTGTTGAGAACCAGAAAATAGGAGGTTATCTTTTAAGAAACCTTACTTGTATTGGTGATTTCATTAAACATCAAAACAGGAATTGTACTACTTTACAGATAGATGCATCTTTGAATAATTGAATAAATGCCGAATAATTTGTCGTATAGAATATTGCATATTGTGTCATAAATTGACAACAGCGAACACAGAATAAATTAATTTTTTTTTAAACATCAGATGTATATTGCCTTCAGATCCCCCCCCCACACACACACACCCCACCCTCTGAATTCTTCACCACGCCATCTCCCCACTTCGATATTTGACTAAGGATTCCCTGCCTGCCTGCCTGACAGCCTATGAGTTGTATCAGCAACAGGGGAGGGGGGAGGGAATAAGAGCAGAGACGCGGTCGGGGTCAAATGGACACTCATTTTCCCGTCTTTAGAGTCGGTGAGGCCGTTGCTCGAGCAGAAATGGAGCGCCACTAATCAATTCTACGCTTGGTACTGCGTCGTGCTCGTCGATTCAAGCGCATCACCACAGATAACACTAGTGAGTTCTCTCGGGGAGCATGCGATCCGCTGCGAAATGGGATTTCCTGCTACCGAAGACCCCGTTGCTATGACGACGCCCCCAGCCACCGCCGTCAGAGTTATGTGAGGTCAGGGTTGACGTTATGAGTGCTACGGGAAGAAGAATGTGTCACGGCAGATAATAGGCCTGCTGTGCTATCGAGTATGTTATCTGCAAGTTAAACCGCGCCACTCTTCACGCTAGGCCTGCTGCTCGATTGGAATGTGTGCTCCCGACTCCATGTTGACAGCATGGCCTTTGACGAGAGCCGGAACTGAAGGAAGCGAGGAATGGTGAGAGAGAGAGAGAGTAGCACCCTGATATCCCCATAGTACTGTCTCTGCTTTATTCTAGAAGGCGGGGTCATAGCGACTTCAAAGTAGTCGTACAGGTATATTATGCATTCGACTCTGACCATAACTTCCATTAAAGCATGATCCTACTAGTTTATCACGAACAACTGGTCTTTTGTTCGCTTCAGGAGTGCTACAGTTGCACCACAATTCCTTTTTTTCCTCCTTCAAGCATTTCTGTGTAACAATAAATATTTATTATCCAGCCCACATCAAAGAATGCGTGTGGACTCGCGGAGATTTTGACTGGGCTACTTTCATTTGGCAGCAATGCTTCAACAAATGCCTGTGAGATTTGTAGTGAGATTTTGCTGCACAACTCGGATACTTGCAGAGAAGCGTGAATTGCAGGATGAAGTTTGATATTGAGCTAAGCAACTTCAGAGAAGTTGTCACTGATTTTTTTCTATGGTCAGCGTATTAACAACAACAAAAAAAATTCTAACATTTCTGTAAAATCTATTCGGTATTTCCTCATTCTGAGGTTAGTTGAATTGAAATCTTATGCTGGTAATAAGACACATACATACATCTTAACAAGAACACCGACTAATGGATAATAATTAGTTTGTTCGTAAAAAGTATTACACAGTTATAATGAGAAAGGTCGAACAATAAAGTGGACTCTTTTCTTTATTTTTGAAAGTGTGACATCACTATTGAGTTGGCATATGTTCAAACAGCGCCTTATTACCTGAGGAATAAGCACTGCGTAACGTCATTCGGATTTAGTTTATTTTTCATCTGCATGTAAGTGTTTTATCCAAGCACTTTGTCAAATTTTGAGAAGGAAAACAAATCTGTTCTCGCTATCCAGAAGGCATTTTGAAAAAATTAGACCACCGGAAGAAATTGTTATTTTTGATGCCAAAGGCATTGTTCCAAAAATATAAATTTTTCCCTCTAGTTCTTGCCTTAGTTTTGGAACGGTTGCAGTGCGTGGGAAGCGTGATCGAAATCTGTCAAACAAGTGGATCTAACGGATATATACATCCGTTGGAACAACCACCATACCCCTTTCCCTATATGCAGCTTTTGTATGTCCCTTAAACTGATAGAATCATTGAAAAGATGTAATTTTGAGTTTCATAAAGATATTGAGAGCAATTTAACGGAAGTGGGAAAGGAATTCCACAAATATTTCTACACGCTCACCGTGGGCAGTCGGGATTTAATGATAGAAGGAGAGTATTCTGAAGGTGATCATATTCCTAACAGTTGGCTGGGTGGTTACTTTATTGTCAGACCTCAATTCATACCAATAGTTTCAAGAACGGGGAGGGGGAAATGAACTCTTGCAATGCAATTTTTAAGTTTTAACTTTGCAATTATAATATTTTGTGTGTGTGTGTGTGTGTGTCATTGGTATGTTTACTGTACAAGTTGTCCGATTACACAAGGCTAAATTACCGAGGAAATTTTAGTGGATCTTTCAGTTGTATTCTTGATTTCTTCCCTAATTTTATTTTGCAAAAAATCTAATGAATATTATATTTTTAGTGTACAACATAGATTTCATAATGCTAGACCTGTTTTTTTTTGCATCTATCAAAACGATCATTCGGTATCATAGAATTCGTAGTCAACTACTGTGCTCATTCAAATCAGTTTAAAAAATAGTAAAGCTTGTGAAAGTCAGAATGCAGTAGGTGATATTGCAAGAAAGCAGGATTGCGAAATCCCAAGGAAGAAATTTTGGGATTTAAGCAAGTAAATTGTACTTGCTTAAATCTTGAAGTATACCAAGAATGTATGACCTATAAAATAGAAATAAATTGATCATTATTTATCGCGCCTATCCTTGAATAACAACATGGAAGCTCATGTGTGTAACTAATCGAGCATAATAGACCTTTTGTTATATTAGTTGTTGGATGGGAATAAAGCCTTGTGAACAGAAACATAATTTGATAAATCCTTTGTATTGTACTCGCTCTCTTTTCCCAGTGAAATCCAAAAATCTTATGATATCTAGCACTGCTGATGAGATTGGATTATTACAAATTTTTTCAGATCTCCGGTTATTACAAATTTCGTTAGCCCTATTTTTATGTATGAACTGCGTGGTGTATGCTTCCATAGCTTGCTGTATAAAATATGGGAAATGCTCATTGGTAGTGAATCATTAGACAATTCGCATAGCGTAAATTTCTTACATTTATTTATTATTTTTTTTTAAATATAATTTTCTTCTGCTGTGCTGCACCTCATTTTGGATATCTTTAGTGACAATTGTGATTATTGTCCCAATTCCTCTCACTAATTCTCTATTTATCAGAAGAATAGCGGCGTTATTTCATCTTTTATATAAATTCTTATAAGATTGTTTTCCCCTCTGATTTTAGCTATTTGCATGTTGAGAGAGATAACATTTAATCGGAATCCTTAACCTTCGTCTCCAGTTCTTCACTATGGTTAACTATTATTATTAACACACACACACACACACACATTTATATTTGCTGGTTTGTCCTAAGCAGCGAAAGTATTAGAATAAATTGAAAGTCACCGAATCGATCCTCTCTGGGGGGTGGGGGGGATCAGCAGATGGATTTATTTTTATTTTTATGATAATTGAACCCACGAAAGGCTGGAAACTTATAACGCGTTTAGTATACCGTGGTAGAATGATTTTTAAATAATCTAAAACTTTATTGTAGAGGGACGTGAAAAGAAAATGGTATTTTTCAAGCCACTTCAGATCTCCAGTAATCAGGACTGATCATCACGCCAACCATTAAAATCATATAACATTTAAAGTTTTACTGACATCCATGTCCCAGTAGAATTCGAATCCACAATCGATTGCATAACAAACACAATATCCACTCGACCATCCAGGATGATCTATAACACTACAAAGAAGTACCTTTGTAGTGTTATGTCTACAAAACTGTTTTATATTTAATTTTCAAGACTGTTTAAGGAAAGTGAGAAAGTAAAAATTTCTCATGTATTTTTTTTAATTACGTTATTATCGGAATCATTAATTGCTTGAATTTTCTGTCCTTGCAAAAAGATCAAGAAATTAATGCGCAATAACGAGATGACTTCAGTTCAGTTAGCTTTAAATTGAATAATTCATTTGATCAATTAAACTAAGATATAGCACTTGAGTTAGAGCCTTACCGTATGTGTGTGTGTGTGTGTGTGTGTGTGTGTGTGTGTGTGTGTTCTTGCATATTTGGAACTTATATACGACTGTATTCCCCCACCTAAAAATTTACATTAGAATTCCCTGTGATGGAATGTAATGATGATCTATTACTTAATGATGCCATAAATGAGAGAAAGAAGAAAGTAGATCACTGTGGTTTACCTAATTGGATGCATCTGTATAGTTTCACATATCTGGCATACGCCTTACCACTCCACCTAAGTTGTCAATGTTGTTTGTAAGTGAAGTGTCCATTAACTTGTCTCTGAGAGCAGAGCAAATGAATCTTTAAAAATCCTACCCAGTGTTTTCTTCCAGTTTAATAATAAACGCAGATTATCAAGCCAGTTGATTTGATACACAGTACACTGTTTTCCCTGCAGTGCGAAGCTCTTTTTTGTTTCCAGGAAATCCATGCTTTTTTTTTTTTTTTTTTTTTTTTTTTTTTTTTTTTTTTTTTTTAAGTACTAGAACGGTTGATGCTGTTCATGGCGGTGCCATGCAATAAATTTCTGTTGCTTTCCCCATCCATGCAGATGTTTCTTGGGTGTAGCTGTTATTAGTGACATTTCGCCTTTGTAATCAGAACACTAATGCCATATTGTTGCACACCTGTCTTTCACAGTTCACTGTTTATCCTGCGCCAGCGTTCGTGATGTTGGCAGCGGTTTGTATTCGATTTTTTTTTTTTTTTCTGGCCTTCATTCTTTCACTCATAGTAACTACAGCTAATGTGGGAGTGAAAATCACATTTATGATGTATACTCTTGATTTGTAATTCTGAATCAATAATTCTTCTTTCTTCCACACAAAATTCTAGCTCACGGTTATTATTGTAATGATTCATTTTCTTTTGCTTGATCTTCTTTCAATACTGATGTCAAGTTTACACTTTTATATAAAGAATATATAGTTTCTTGCTTCTAGCGCAAATAAATAAAAAAGGGAAAAAAAATGAACTCGACACCACATTCAATACACGTACTATGTGATGCCGTTCGACTGCATGCATACAGAAGAGCACGCGTAGAGTCTACGCCATTACATTTAGCTGTAGCACCTATGTTGACGTTGGAAGAAAAGATGTTTATTGTTGAGTATTATTTTCGTTTCATACGGAGTTGGTAGAGCAAATGGTCCAAGCCTACGATACGTTTGTGAACAGTTTGTTTCCGTTAGCGTGCCCCCTTAATCGAGTGGTTCCGATCTACTGGGAGTGTTCTGCCGCAATGCAAAGGGCATTCGGGAAGACCACGAAACTAAACACAAAATTAACACAAATGAGAATCGCGGGCGTGTGCTCCAGTGTTAGTAAGTATCACAGTATAAAAGGCAGTCAACGCCGAACATCGGTAAAACTTGGGATACCGAAACAGTCACTACAGAGAATCCTTAAGGAGCTGGATGCCTTTGTGTACGTCATTCAGCTGGATCAGTGCTTAACAGTAATGGATTACGCTTCACGGCAGGATACTCTGCACGCGTGCCGGCCAATGTCTATGAAGACCCGAACTTCCTCCATAATATTTGGTTCTCGGACGAAACGTATTTACATAAGTGGTCATGTAAAGACTAATCTACAGGTTTCTTTGTTTCTCGAAACCCTGAATTTGTCTAAGAGAAACCTCTTCACAGCGAGACGGTCACCGCATGATGTGCGGTTTCTGGCCATGGTGTATTTGGGCTCCATTTCATTGAAGAGTGGTGGTGTAACCGTAACCTTGAATGCGTTGGTTCCCTTCACCTAAGATTTGCATAGGATGTGTCGTGCAAAACACATCATTTCGTGCACAGATATTCCAACAGTATGGAGCAACCTGTCACACATTACGTGGTTCTAAAGTCTATTTAGCAGAACACTTCCCTGGGAGGCTCGTTTAGAGGTTCACAGAATTCCCGTACCCTTCATGTTCTCCTGATCTCACATCACTTGATGCCTTCGTTTAAGGTATATTGAAGGAATGAGTATTCCATCATGATCCCCCTTCAAGCCTTGATGAACTAAGCAAAAAAATCACACTATATGTTCAGTAGATGTCCCAACCCCGGTTCTCCAAGATGACAGAGAACTTCTGCATATACTACGAAACCCGTCTTGAAAGACAGGGTGTCCATTTCGAGCACGTAATCTACCATCGTTAATGCTTTATTCGATCAAGATTCCACCGAGTTGTGAATGTGCATATCATCATGTATAAACATATATTTCTTTGTTAATAAACCTCTTTACTCCATAACATATATCGTTGTAGTTATACAGTACTGTTTTTTTTTTTTCGTCATACTGTATAAAATTGCGAATTGCTAAAATTTAGTGTTGCTTTTGACTTCATTATTTCTGTTTTTTTTAACTAGGCTGCAAGTGTGACATAATCAAAAAGCAACTTGATCTCTTGTTTTCAGTTAATAGGATCTTACAAATTGCTGTGCTACTTGTATCAACTTATGTTCAAATTACTTTAAATAAAAAAAAAAGAAAAATAGAAAGAAAAATAATTTTCTATCTTATACTGCATCTCTTTCATGTATGTCCTGTTTCTGCGTACTGTACGATTTTTTTTTTCATTTTATTATAATCAAAATCGAAAAAATTCTAATTATTAATTTGACAGAAAAAAAAATAACAAAAACTTTCCTCTCTCCGGTTTCGTTTTTTTTTTTTTTTTTTTAATTATTAACTACATTTCCTTCTACATCTCTTATTTTGATGCAACCCCCTTCCCCTATTGGGGAACTAAATTTAATTAGTTGTCTTCCATTTCAGAAACTATGAACAACCTGGATCTCTTTTTTATACTTTAAATTTATGTTTGGATATTTAAGACTTGCTCTCTTCCTTTCAATTTATCCTTATGAATGTCTGTTGATCAACCTCCTTAATGCTGTTTCCTTGCTTTGTAATACATTATCGAAAGTAATAAATTATTCATAATTTAATTTGTGTGACGCTATTTACCATATGCACGCTCATTTCCCAGTTGACCAAAAACTAGAGACGTTCTTGCGCCTTCTCGAATAATCATTCTTATAAGAGCACTCGATTCTCTGTCCTGTTAGCAAATGAATATTAAGATATTCGATTTTAATTTTCCTCATGTTGTTTCGTCAAAGGCAAGTACTTGTGCTCTTACCTTTCTTGATCCCTACATTTTTTATAATATAATATAGGGAATGCTAATGTATAATATGTCTCTGCATAGTAAACAGAACGATTTTCTTTGATCTTTTTTTTAAATTATGGGAATTAACTTTTTCAAATTTCCCTTATAATGTGTTTTCCGAGGGTTATTGAGATTTTTCTTATTCTTATTAGGATGTAACCCTTATTATAGCTATCAGAAATACTGAATTTGTTTGTTGAAATATCTTCCAAGAGGGATTATCCAGTATTCTTGCGGCCATACGACAATGAATTCTGTTGTTTTCTCTAGAATATTTTTTTTTTCATTTGTTTTTGTATGGCAATGCATTCCATTGAACATTTTCTGTGTATACAGAATATGACTTAAATATATTAATTACAAAATCTTTGACCACTGTAGTATTTCACATTTACAGTTTGAAGAAGTATATAAAAAAAATAAATAAAGATAAGACTGACGTCTTGGTGTTTTTGCTGAATGATGCGGTATTGATATCCTTTATAAAATATTAAGATATTGCCCACAACGTTTTTATAATGAGTATTATAAAATATTCTTTACTTTTAAAACAGTGTCATTCAATATTGGCATTATTGTGAAACTGGTGAATTTTTATTATTACGTCCCACAAGATTTTCGGGTAAATTGGAAGTGTAATTAGATGAGAATTTATGAACCCTGAAGTTTCTGCACTTTATTTTAGATATATGATCTTGACGAAAGCCATATGAAATTAATGCATCTTTTCTTGAGATTGTGTGTGTCCATAAGGTAGTAAACTGGAATTTATCCTTGTACTTACATGCGCAATTTTTTTCCCATTTAAAGAATTAAATTTTGTCCCTTTGATATTATTGACTTTAGTATATCCAAATGATATTTTTCGTGGACATTTATATTTTATTTAAATTAAAATTGTAATTTTAATTTGTATATCTCAGTAATGAAATTTTACAAATTATGAATTTATAATCAGATGATTTGTTGATTAAATTTGAAAAACCGTTGCTACAATAGCTTCCTGAAGTTATATTAAATTATGATATGTCGCCGTCTTTTTGCTGCTGCTGTTGTTCTAACACTAGGCCTGTCAAAACACTTTGGATTCGCATGGATCATAGCTGTCGTTTTTGGAAAGACGAGTTATATAGTTAGATAAAAATTAGTTCTCATCCTCGTTTGAATGTATAATGGCAGTGGTCAAGTCACAAGAATATCACGTGATATAATTTTTGAGTTCCTCATGAAATATTTATCATTTACACACAGAGGCTCGGAAAGTATTTGAAATTTTAAAACGGAATATTTGAAATCGTGCTTTGGATTACCGATAAGCGAAGTTCAAGAGGCTGAGATTGTTCCTTCGATAGTCGCAGATAGAAGCCATTTTCTTAGCAATGGTGCTAAACTTATTTCTTGAATGTGTGTTTGCGCGCATGCAAGAGCTCAAATTCTGGTCACCTGACCTAGTTCTCTTTTATTTCTCTTGTTGGCTATTATTCGGTGTCGAACATTATTATAAAGAGCGCTCCAAACTTGGTGAAAGCTGGTTCAATTTTTGCGAGACCATTACTCCACATTTCTGTATGGCACTCGGTAGCAAAGATGGAATTATACAATTGATTATGTTAGTCCCGATCGGATTACTTGCAGTTCGTTGCAGTCTGGATTGCAACGATTAATAGTTCTGCAGTTCTCTATTGCAGTTCAGATTTTGGGAAGGTTTCTGCTGGATCCAGGTTTCTACTGCATCGATAACACAAAAACATCGGTGCTGAACATATTTCGAAGGAATAACAACGCATTGACTTTTGATTTCTTGATGCTTTATAAATTTATAGCAAGTCTGAGTTATTAAGTACGTAGCAAGACTGCATGCAAAGTATAAAACATCTAGTGCTGCTATATCACTTTTAAAAGCCAATATCGTTGCAAGTAGTGGAAGTGTTTATGGAAGTCGAAGTGTTTTATGGATATGTAGAGAGAGAGTCGTGAAGCGTTTGTTCAAAACACAGATATGGTAATGCTTGCATAGAAGAGGACAGTCACTGTGAATTAGATCCACCAAATATTCCTTCTGTTATCCAGAAATTCCCATCGATAACACAAATAAATTCCATCTCTACATTGTTGCCAGATCGTCAATAATTCAACACCACTCTACACGATAAAGAATCTACCTCGCTAGATGGGCAGACTGCTGAAGGGCGTATCCAGACGCACGACCTCAGCTCATGCATTGTCGTAAATCGAGTGTTCCGATTGCACGCCAGCGGAGTCCTGCCGTCACCAATCTTTCCGGTGACGTTTTACATGGATAAAGAGGAGCGGGAGCAACCGACACCGCTGGGTAGGAAACGAAAACTGGTGGTCGCTGGCTGTCTGGCGCAAGGGTACGATGTGCATGTGTATTAGGAGTTATGAACAGCCTAAAGTACTACTTTTGGCAGTTTGCCTACGAACTGTACACTTACTAGATACAACCGCGACGCTCGAGACATACACATCAACTTCTTAAGTGCCTCTTTCGACAACAATTCATGATAGGATGTAGTCACAAGATGAGGAGGAAAGTTTCAATCATTTACTTTGAAGTTTTACTTATGTCGTGTTTAAAAAGTAAATGAGTGGCATAAATCGGATAGCTGCAGCGTACTGAAAAAAACTCTCTTATTTGCCATAAAATATCATTTCTGCCATTTACCATAAAAATTATTTCTGCTATTGATCTATGATACTTGCTTAAATTTAAAATATATGTATCATGTATTTTTTATTCATACATTTTTTTTTCTTCGAAGAATTTGCAAATCTTATAGCGGATGCCTCCAGTGTTTTCAAATCCTCGAGTAATTTTCTTCGGCTCTTTTAAACAAAAATAAATTAAACCTGTTTAAACTAAGACTGGATTTGTTCCTTGGAGTTTGTTTTCTTGCAGGTCAGATAAATCGAAATGAATTGACTTGACACACAGTAATTTAATGCACCATAGTCTTATGTATCTCCAACGATGAATTTAATCTAGGATTGGTTTTCTTGTCTATGTATATTTTGGACGATCTCACCTCGCAAGGCCGTGGACAAGTCAAGGGTTAGATCATTTGGGAAGCCTGCTTTAGAAACCAAACACGTCTATATTAATTGATGCTTGATGTCTAATAAGCAAGGTAGCGATGCCACGCTGGGTGAAAAAAAAAATCACTTCAAGACCTTCATAAACAATCCTTTCCACAGTACGAATGGAACTTACGTCTGTCGTTAGCAAATTATCTATCACTGAAGTCGACATACTTATTTTGCAGTAAATATTCCTTTTTTTCCCCTGATTGTGTAGGGTAGTGGAATATGCAGTACAGGGTCGAAAGGTTTGGTCTATACTCCTAAAGAACGATACACACACACACACACCTCTGCTGAAAAATTATTACAGTTTATTAGACATGCTTATTTTCTACAGTGGGCTCCCCTACTTATCGTAACCCTTGACTCGCTCACGGCCTTTCGAGGTGAGATCGCCCAAAATATTCTTTGACAAGGAAACCAGTGCTGGATTTGTGCTTAAAATTTGTCACTTACCATCTTGGCTATTGAATTTCTTTTAACTGATTGAAAGCATATAGGTAAATAAGTTCATTAAAACTCCCTAAGAAATTCAGAGCATGTGGATACCATCTTTTCGAACATTCTACTTAGCCACTGGTGTAGATTTATAGTTAGAGCAGTCAGCATTACAGAAGTTAGTGCTTTATCCCTTTCTACAACCAAACGACTTGTCTTTTTATCTGCTTTGAATACTATTTACCTTTCTTAAGATGAAAACACGAAATCTATGAGAGAGTAAATGACCCAGTTTTGATAATTTACGTTAATTTCTGGCTTCATACTAATTTACGCGTCATTGTTCTGTATGATTGGAAATAGCTTTATGTCAGTAAGGACTAATCTGGTCTTTGCGAAAACAAGTCATAAAATTATTTAAAGTGAATAATTCAGTTTAATGCATTTTAAGTTGTTTGCCATTTGGTTTAGAGTCGGAGAAGAAAATTTTGAATGTAGTTATTTTGCTTTTATATATATATGAAATTTCCCTTTTTTCCCCTAAATAATAATTTATAACAATTTGTTTGTGACCCCCAATGGTGTATGTAACTTTAACAATACTGTATATGAAGTAGTCTTCATCTGCACACCAACACTTGTGTGACATGTCCTTACATGGATTGCACAATTACGTTGTGTTGTTATGAGAGACAGCAAACACTGACGGCTGTTAGAAGAAATGAAACAAGTTGATTAATTTTTAATCGCATCTTCTTGTGGGTGTGATTACTAAGCGAAGTATCATTACGTTTCTGTTTCCAACAATGATGTAAGAATTTCGTTGTCTTTATTGTTTATCTGGTTGCCACGATAATCTTCAACTGTTCTTCCGATACAGCGTGTTTCGTGCTAATTAGGCCTGAGGATGACTGGTTCTCTGGGGTCGTTTATTATCTCCGGCTGATAAGTTTCACTTTAAAGACGCGCCGCCGTATGACAAGAAATGGGTGTACTCGTTGTCACAGACCGCTGCCTGGTGATTGACGCCTCCAGCAGTTGGGATCTTTTGTTTGGTTGTGTCAGGCTTCGTTCTGTCAAGGATGGCTCTAGAGACTCGATGATATTAAGGAAGTTATTAGTGTGGAAGTACAAGAGACCAGCGTGAACGATAAATATAGATTAAGATTGAGGCGAAGACATATAGTTGTTAAGTCGAAGTAGAAGACAAGTTTTGAATAAGCAACTCACATTGTGAATTGCGATCAAGATTTCTTTGAGCTAATATTTAGATCGTATCTGTTTTTTGTCTTCTGCTTTCGAAACGACAGTATTTGGTTACAAAGCTCACTTCGACTTTCCTTCGATCGAAAATTGGTTTCCTATAAGAACGTCGTTAATGTTGTGTAAAACAAAAAGAATTTATGTAGCGCTGTCGAAGTATTTCATATTTATTGTAGCTCTAAAAAGGATTACCTTTTGTTTTCATCGTTTACTCACTGTCTGGCGGCATCTATATATAAATTTTGATTTCTGCTGTTTGGTGTATTTTTACATTCTGAATATTATTCCCGTTTTAAAACAGCCTTGCTTATTACTCGATTCCATTTGATCTTAAGATTGGAATGAGCAAGAGACCGCTATTGCTTGAGCACAAAGCTATAGTTGTTTGGTGAAATTGCAAAGAAAGTTCACGTGTGAGTGATTTCTTTGAATCGTGATGTTGTGTATTCCGCATAATGATTGCTGGCGCTGTTAAGTGTATGGCAAAATCTTGACGTCTACATTATTATTTAGACCGTTATCTAAATCATCTTTGTCTTATTCATACAAGATATTAAAAACCCCTCTCTTTCTCGCATATACACACTAACACGAGTTACGAGGTAAATATAAAACTAATAATTTAGGCTGCACGTCTTTGTCCAGTCACTTTTTCTTTCTTTTTTTTTTTTTATCTTGGGCTGATAAGTGTGATCGACATTTTTCCAATTTGGGTGTTCGGTTTCGCAGATGCATTTAAAAAATTACCAGACATCTTATTTTTCCGATTTTAGGCCTATGCAGAATAAGAGCTGATATATGTGGACATGTATGCAGGTATGTCAGTTGTGTGGGGTGGGGTGGGGGATAAACGGCTCTTTATATGAAAGGTTTCTGATTCTCTTCCAGCGTAACCAAGACAGGTACGCCTTTACACCGTGCCTAGCCAAATGACTACCTGCAGTTTTCTTATTCGTGATATTCAAAAGAAGCTTGCGCCTCATATAAAACTCTGACTCTTCTTATTTTCCAATATAATATAGTTTCCTTTGTTTTACTAACTGATTCATGCAAATTTAATTTAATGATTTGATGTTTCGATGATTAAAGTAGTACTGTATTCATTATTTTTTTTTTTTTTTTTGTCTTTCGTGATATTTTAAGCCTTTTTATTTTTTTCAACTTCTTCTAATTGTTCTAAATAAAATTATTGTTTTAGGATCTAAATTGATTCCAGTTACATCATGTACCAACCGCGAGATCTGATAAATTGGCAGAGTCGCTTAGGGGTCAGAAGAATCCTCCATGTACCTAATCTGTAAAGAAAGCGATATATCTTTATCACCAGATTTTTTAAAATATTTTTATACTTAAAATAATAAGCATTTTGTAAAACAGGGAGTTCACTAAACATTCTTAAGCCATTTTTCTACTGTATTACCATCTTTTTTTTTTTAAGAAAATTATATTGAAAATGGAAACAAAATACGCCTTAAAAGAAAATAAAACCAGTTCATTTATAACATTTTCTGAACACATGGCTCATTCATGGTTAGAAATTAATTTTTGATTCGAGAGTACACGTCTTCGATGCATCCAGCTGGTTCACTTCCTATCTGAGATTGATGAAGATTTGTGTTTTACAAATCATCTGACACTTGCTATTGTACACGTTGTAGTGCGCCCTATTGAAGAATGCGTTACCGTTTTTCTCCAATAATATTGGTACCAGCAATTGTAGACAAGCTGATTTTTAAAGAAGCCTTGTTTACGCAGTACTAATTAGACGGTGTTTAATTTTTCTAGGTTAAACTTCAGCAAAATTGCCCATTAATACTTGTTGTATCAGTTGAAGTTACTTCGCTAATTCATACACATGTATAGTCTCTTCCCTTACACCCCAAATGAATGAATGCATTGCTAACCAATAGTGCTTTCAGAACTATTATAACAGTCTAATGAAAGGTTAAACAAATTACATAGAAATCATCCGTAGCACAGTTGGTTTTGATGAAGCTCTTTAGTTGGTTAGACTCGGGTTTGAATTCCATCTAACACGCAAAGAATCTTTACCGGGGCTTTTAGCCTTGAGTTGGCCAGTCTCATATTGAGATGACAGGATTTTTCCTTCTAGAAACTTCGGCTTTTTCATCTCGCAAAACGGGCACTTCGGCCAGAAGAGCACTCGATTGGCAGCCATAATACACTATGCAGATAGAATCAACCGCCCTATGAGAACATTAATTAGGTTTGAAAGAAGCCAAGTTACTTGGCCGTGATTGGTCATCGAGCCTAAAACGCAAGGGAAATGTGACAACTTGCCTGCAAACTCTGTTTCTGATGTAGTATGCTATAGCAACAAAATCAAATATTTATTTAAGGAAGGATAAAATTATACTACGTTACAGCCAAATAGGCAAACTGTTTATGCTATGGCACTTTAAAATAAGTTTCGAAAAGTAATGCTATACCGAACTCACGTGGCCTTCGGTACTAATTGCCTTGATATTGACTGCCTAAATAGACACACACACTTTCCAAAGGTTTTTTTTTTGTTGTTGTTTTCGTAACTGCATGATTGCTTTGATTAACGGTTCCATTGACGTGGCAACATTCGATCCAATTGGTTCTCCTCAGACACGAAATTCTAGAAATATTTCGAGTTATACCTAATTGAGGAGAACCAGGGTCAAATAGTGTGGTCAAGTGAAATCAGAGTACTAATGGAAACAAAACCTAATCAAAGTACTAATGAAAGGCGACAATACTCTCTCTCAAGATAATGCTAGTAGTGTAATATCAAGGCACATGCGCCAAAGATAACTGGAGTTTGGTATACCATGACTTGCATTTTAAAACCTTTAAAAGTTCATAGTTCAAACCGGCTGTTTGCTCTAATGTAGGGATAATTTAATCCACTCAAATGAGTATTTGTGACTTAAGTTGGACTCAAACGCAGAACGTGATGAGTCGTGATGAGTCTCACCATTCAGCTGCTGATGACTTCTATTTCTTTCTTCACTATACACTGTCATGCCAGCATAATGTCACATCTGTCTGTCACATATGCACGAAACCAACTACGTATAGAGAAGAATTTTGTGTCTTATATGCAAAGATGCCGGACAGCAATTTACGTTGGTCACTGTTCTTAGGACCTATCTCGCCGAACGAAATTAGTTGGCATTTGTGTGTATCAGTGTTGTTCAGAATGCATCGTGGAATAAATAAGTCGTTTGCAAGCACGTTGGAGTTTTGAATAACAACATGTGAAACCATCTTTTCCTCATAGCTTTCGTTAATGACGGAATTAATTACTACTTAAGAGTAAAGTGAGTGAGTGAATAATTGCAAAAGTTCCGTTGCAAGACATCAAGTGGATTTGTAGTTGGTCCGGTGACTTTTGCACTTTCATATGTATGAGATATTGGATTCTCGTAGCCTAATACAATACTCGGACAGTTCTTTTAATGATATTAGCTTAATTTTGTATAACGTGTTTGTTTGGTTCTTGAATTACTATTTAACTCCACCCCATCATTATCATTTGTGTTGATTCTCATCTGCTTAAGTGATACGCCTTTATTTTAATTGTAATGCGCTTTAATCAAAGCTGAATTTATTAGGCGCATCAGTCGTGAGTTATAATAAATTTACATGGAAATGCTTTATGAAAGTACGTGTTTGGAATATATGATGAAAGAGAATAGTTTATGAATCAGGAGTAGTGCATCATTTTGGCAAAGGTTTTTATTAATTGTATTAGAGTTGGTACATGAAAATGAAATGACTAGAATTTTAAACGGAAAGGCATGTAATATGGATAAATGCAAACCTCAAGGTAATTAATATAAGTTTGTTACTTGGTAGCTCTAGTTTTAGAAAACTGTAGCAGAGTTGCAATTATTGGAATGCTGTATACTGGAACTGCAGAATGATAACCGACATTCAACTAACATGACATTTTTTACACGTTTTTACTATTCAGTAAAAACATGTCAGTTTTTACTTGAATAGTAAAATAAAATAAATCAGTAAATGAGTATAATAACTGACTCTAAAAGTATTTTATATATAGGATATTCTAAACTCAAAGTCACTGATATGTTTATTTAAATCTTGCGTTATTCTTCCTACGAAATATCGACTGTCTGCTTATATTTCAACCACCCCAGTGCGCATTATTGTCTGACATTATAATTAAGGTGGTTGTTTCCTTTATTTCAGTAAGCGGCTAAGGATATTTCCTGACTGATACTGGAACTGCTCTAACACACTAAGGTGCTCCAACTGCCATCTGCTCATAACTCTCTGCCAGTTGTTATCTGTCTCTCTTCAGTTGATTGCTAATCTCTTCTTCTTTATGCTGGATTATTTCCCCCCGCCCCAAACACACTTCTGTTTTGACAAATTTTGTGCTGCACAAAGAACTGAAATTTGTGTTAACGATTCCTTAAAGACTGCCGCATGCTTTATTATGGATTTCTTTTTCTTCATCTGTAATTCCAAATGTACACACTTTCTTTTGCTGTTAGATGTGCGAACCATCTACTGTAATTAAAATAATAGTTCGATTCCAAGCCCACCGAACTAACATCTTTCATTTACTCTCTGTATACTTTATTTGCTCAAAATTATCTCAAGAGAAATGTTAAAAAACATCTTTAAAAGCCATCTTATTTTCATTATTATTTACTAGCTTCCTCGCCCGGACTAGAGAAACTTGTCGGTATACGACAGGTATGCATTGAGCATTTAAACTAAATAGTTGTTTAAATTATGCTACGTATGTTATTGGGTGCGTGTCAATATTGATCCGTTAATCTCCAATAATATTGGTACCCGAAGTTGTTGAGAAACTAATTTTTAAAGAAGCCTTATATTTACGCAGTACTAATTAGACGGTGTTTAATTTTTCTAGGTTAAACTTTAGCAGAATTGCCCATTAATACCTACTGTATCAGTTGAAGTTACTTGAACCGTCGTAAGTCCTTATTGTATAACTTACTCCCGTTAGTGGTGCCAGCGAAACTGTAATAAACAATTTTAATATTACCTAATATTAAAAAGACACCTGCTGACTGTTAACAAAGTATAGGAAAGTGGCCAAAGATTCATTTCCTTCGAAATTCAATAAATGCGGTTCCTTTTATTCCACATTATCTTCCCCCTCCTTCTCCTCCTGGAGAACTACTCATAACAAACTTATCAAGCTAATATACCAAAAAGAAGAAATGCCTGTGAATTGGAATACATCCATATTATGCCTTTTTTTTTTTTTTAAAGGGAAATCCCACAATTATCCAGTTAACTATAGAGGCATTCTTCGCTTGGACACGTGCTACAAGATAATGCCTACATTGATAAAATGAAAAGAATCAAGTATATGCTTCAAATATCATTAGTTGACTATCAGTATGGCTTCTGCAAAGGAAAAGCGACAACTGATAATATTTTTACACTTCGACAGTTATTTCTAATGAAAAACATTATGAATTTGATAAGAAAATTGCATTTAGTGTTTGTGGCTTGTGAACAGGCATATGGCAGTATACATAGAAATGCGCTATTGGATTTAATGAGGCTTTTGAATACCACGAAAATATATATATATGATACAAGTATGTAATCGCCACAGCCTCTGCAAGATATGTTTTCTATATTAATATTCATCGGTTTTTGAAATAAAATTTAGATTTCGCCAAGGAGATGAATCCTCTCTCACCGACGCAATTCCATCTAGCATTGGAAATAGTAATTACGGACCTAAATGAAACAAAGGAGATTGGAAAGAAATGGGAAAAACATCTTATTGTCTTATGCCGATGATATCTTTATCCTTAGACTCTCTCATCGGGGGTTTATATAAGCTATATCCAATGCAATTTAATCCTGTAGTCTTGTCATAAACCAGGAAAAGAGTGAAGACCCAACTAGGAAAAGACCCATCGCTTACGTAGCGTATATGCAAAATACCTTGGTCACGTGCGTCACCACGTGTTTTTGGGTAACCATTTAAGAATTCTGCTGGTCACTAATCCTCGATAGTGTTGATCACAGTGGGAAAACAGAGGATCTTTCCGAGTTCGATAAATGGCTTATTGTGGGTGCCCGTCTTGCCGGAGCAAGAATTTTGAAAACTGCAAAGATGATGGTGATATTCCAAGTGTAACCCACATCATGTCTAAGAGGCATAACTGTGGTTCTAAGTCAGAAACGAGATCGGCGGCATCTTGTGAGAAGGCTGGTATGGATAAACAGAACTTCCTGTGGGCAGTAATTGATTGAAGCATTTAACATACGCTGTTCCCGCTCCGTATCTCACCGACCTATGCTCAGGGAATTGAAGAGGATCGGTATTGGCAATCACATGCCTATACGGAAATCACTGATTTCTGCGAACAACCGAAAAGTTCGTTTACAGTGGTGTCAGAAACATCTTGACTGGGCATTGGAAGACTGGAAAAAAGCCATGTGGTATGACGAGTCACGGTACCCCCCCCTTGTAGTGTACCCACGGTAGTTAGAAAGTTTGCGGGAGCTCTCATGAAGCAGTGAACTCATCTTGTCCTGTGAACACAACAAGGTTCTGCCATGGGGAGCATTTTCTGTTGGTATGGAACGGGTTCCCCGATATTACTGGAAGGTCGGGTGTCCTCCAAAGAATATCTGAACACTGTTGCCGATCAAGTCCGTCCTGCAATGTTGACTTTTGTATTCATCAGGTGACGGTTGTTTCATGGACGACAATGATACTGTACTATCCATCGCACAAGAATGGTTCAGCGAGCATGACAGCGACTTCCACCATTCCATGCCCACCACAAAGCACGGATCTGAACCCCATTGAGAATGTATGGGACATGTTAGAAAAACAGATCCTGGAGCAAAGTGCTCTTCCATCAAATCTAAGCTAGATATGTTGTAGACGTAGATCCAATCCATCACCTGGTGTAATCTATGTCAAACTGCCTATTGCTGTAATTCGGGCTAAAGTGTATTATTTATAAGAAGTAAGAGAATGGAGGATATGTTACCAGTTGATCAGAGTGCTTACAAATAATGACAAGCAAGACCAAGGTGGATAGGCGTGGTAATGAAAGATCTAAGACAACTGAATGAATACTTTACTCCATATGCAGCCTAATCGAAACAGGTGGAAAATTTGGTGATGGGCAGCGGTAGATCTCAATGGTCCATTAAACTGTTAAAGAAGTCTGTAATGATATTGACATTTTAATATTTATCCAAGAACTTACAATGTATATTTGTATGCTTCTGACAGTTTGAGGCGTTTGTCATGCGATTGTACGTTAGGCCTTCATGAAGTCATATCCAGCTTAGCATATTGCTTAGACTGCTGTGAGCAATTGGGATATTATTTTAACACGAGCTAAAACGGAAATAAATAAATTACCTTGTGAAGAACACTAGATACCATCAGCAGTGGGCGACACTGGTCTCGTTTGTTTTCACATTATAATTCGTGTGTCGAAAGCAGAAAAAACGAAACAATAAATAAATTTAATTTACAGATGGAGTGTTTGTTATTTGCTCATGCGTAAATGAAATATATATGAATTTACAACAAAGGGGACATAATTGCTTCTGTATTTCCATGAAAACCGTTAGGTTCAATTGATGTAGCAGAATACTGTTTCTTTCATTGTTAATAGCAAAAGTTTAAGGACTGTTTTACCCTTATTAGAGTATGATTGCATTTCAAATTGGGTGGGGAAAGCAATATTTTAACGCACTATAATGCAAATAGTTGTGTTTTTTTGGGGGGGGGGAGAACTCAGTGAACGGTGTAAAACAGGACATAGTTTGGGATCCATGGGTATTTTAATCCGACTCAGTAGTAGACCAGCCACTAGTGACCATTCTTAACCCTTAATTCTACAAAATTTATTGTGTCCCAGTTTTTTGTTTTCAAAAGATGAGATCCCTAACATCAAGATAAGATAAGGAATCGTGACGTGATTGGTTGTTCATTTGATGACGTCATGAGTTTGCAATGTTTGGAATTTCCCTGGGGTATATGTGTCAGTGACGTCAGTTCTTGTGGTTTGGTTCGCGTATGGAATTATGGGTGATGGTAGAGATAAGGATTCGTGTTGTGATTGGTGGGGAACTTCTGACCAGATCAAGATAAACTAAGGAATCGTGTCGTAGGTGTGCGTTGTTTTCAGATGTAGATAAGTGACATCATTTGTTAGTTGTAAATAGGTGACGTAATTTGTTAGTTGTAAATAAGTGACGTTATTGTTTTGAATGGAAATGATGATATATTAGTGGATGAGGATTCGTGTCGTGATTGGTGGGACACTTTTAGCCAGATCGTGATGTGGATGTGTGTTGTTTTCAGATGAAGATAGAGTTTTGAATGTTTTGAATTTCGCTGGGAGGGGGTTTCTGTCAGGGACATCACGTGGTGTGTTTGGTTCGCGTATCGCATTGTGGGTGTTTTTAGAGATAAGGAATCGTGAAGTTATGTGTTTGGAAATTTCGGGGGAACATATATCACTGTGATATCACATGGTGATTCGGTTTGCCTATGGAATTGTTGGCGATGTTTTTGAGATAAGATATCTTGGAATTTTCCCAGGGTGACGTGATGGATAGTGATAAGATAAAGTTTGGAAATGTTTGGAATTTTTCGCTGGAGGGACCTCATCTGTCAGGGACATCACATGGTGTGTTTGTTCGCTTAAAGCATTGTGGGTGATGTTTAGAGATTTGGAATCGTGACGTGTTTTGTGTTTGGAAATTTCTGGGGAACATATGTCTCTCTGCGATATCACATGGTGTTTTGGTTTGCCTGTGGAATTATGGGCGATGTTTTTGAGATAAGATATCTTGGAATTTTCCCAGGGTGACACATCCGTCATTGTCGTCATGTTTTGTCTTTGGTTGTCTATAGATGGCAGTACTAATTTTCCAGTACAGTTTGGGGTATTTCTTTCCTGTTAGAGGTGGGATTTTTTAGAGTAGAGTCGTGATGGTGGCAGTGATTAAGCTTTTCTGAATAATTTAATTATATGCTGGTGTCCCTCAAACACACACACACACATTAGACATGAAGAGTCGCCAATGTATCCATATTGGTACTCTAATATGTACCCTATGATTTTATTTGACTGTAATATTATTAACAAATTGTATTTACTGAATCTAACATACAGAAATTAAATAAAGTGAAAAAGACAGTATTTATTTATTTTTTCTTTCTTATTCTTCTGATTTAACATTTGCGCTGATGTTCGTAGTGTATGATTTGCCACTGGTGCCTACGTGTAATTCATGTGTTTTTTCTCCATGTGACATTTCAAAACAAGTTGAACTATGGTTTTTACATCGTTCAACTATTAAGGGGATAAAAATCCCTTATTGTTTTTCAGCCAGTAGCTGTGTGTTTTTACATTATGAGAAAATATCAAGAATAGTGAGGGAGCTTGCTCCACTTTTGCATCGAGTTGCCTTGGTGCGGTACTACCAAATGGTCACTTACGCTTGGATTCGCCGATAGTTCGTCGGCATGAAACGCTTAGATCGTAGTTTTCGATCTTTCAATCTAAAGGATTTTTATCCCCTTAATTTATCAACTTCGCCAGAAAAAAATAGTCGTTTGGCTTTTCTTCTTAGTTCAATTATGTAAAACTAATTTCCGTTAGTCCCAATTGACTGTTGTCCTCTCAGCCCGACATTTATTTCACAGTAGGAATATTTATATATATAATTTAACACAATTATTATATTAGATATTCTTTCCAATACAAATAAATAATTATTTATTCTTGTTTCAAATGAAAATTAGCTCAGAAAGAAAGAAAGAAAGAAAGAAAAATTGTAAAGAAAAAAAAATTTTTACCCTCAAATAAATATTTATGATCACAGCAAACAATGTGCATGAATTTCAAAACTTTGAAAAAGCTGATGAATTTGCTGTGATCATAAATATTTATTTGAGGGTAAACTTTTTTTTTTCTTCATTTCTTTCTTTTTTTTTTTTTCTGAGCTAATTTTGACACGATTCCTTCTTATCTTGATCTTGATTTGGTCACTAGTGGCTGGTCTACTACTCGACTCTAACTAGATTTAGTTTCTGTTGATTTAATGCATGCGGCTGCGATCAGTATTTTTTCTAGTTCATAAAACGATCTGCTCAGTAAGTGTTTCTGCAATGCATTTATAGCCTTACTATTGGCAGCTTTATGTGGAATTTTTGTATCATTTCAGTTGCTTCCAGAGCAAGAATCCAATTCTAAAAATCAAAGTATCAGTTTAACTGCAAGACTATTTATTGTAACGTTTTCTCCGATAAATATCCACTTGAAAAGAACGTATGATAAATAGCAAGTAGTCGAAACTCGACTGTAAGAGAATTTGTGAATTTTTAATAAAGTGAGTTAAAAGGTTCCAGTCGCCATTTATAAGTCAAGAAGACATAATTACAAACTCAGCCCCAGGCTACACGAGTACAATCTAAAGAATTTTTCAGCTACCCAGCTTGCAAGAATAGATAACAGATATGGTTATGAATACTTTCGAATTCGAATCTACCGTAGGTCATTCAGTTTGAACTTTGTCTTATTCTTTGGGAGTAGTTCCAAAAAAGAGCTTTAATTTTAAATTGTTTTAGTTTTAAAAAGAGCATATTCGAAGTGAATGCTGTGGGGCGAGTTTGATCTTCAGTACCGAACGTTTTAAATCATTTATTTGCTTGTAAGGCTTTTAATACTTCGTGGTACAAATTTCTTTCTGCCAAACAATTTCTAAATATCTTCTGGTTTGTTACTCAAACATAAGAATACCCAGGCGCTGGAGAACTTCTATCCTCATTGTTGATCATAACAGTAAATTCGATCCCTCCAATTCACCCCCCCCCTTTCCCCCCTCTGGTGTAGTCTCTAGCTTACAAAGTTGCGATGTAGTATATACAGTTAACTAATTAACTCTATTGTTTGTATAGCGGAAACCGAACTCTTGGGAAACTCTTCTAAAGTCTTAGAACAAATAAAACACACAACACAGACTGCCGGAGATTATAACAGAGCAATAAAGCCCGCAATGGATGTTTGGCAAACTGGATAAGTTATAAAGATGTTTTTTCCGAATCGTTCGATGGCGAGTGAAATACTTTGTGGTTTTTCGAGTGAGTAAAATACCAATACTCCGTTATGGAGCAGCCGTCCGTGAACTGGCACACCAGCTATATCCGACAGAAAGTGAGTGAAGTAAAATACGTCATGATGCGTGCATCATGTCTTTGGGCAATAAAGCAGCCGAATATGTGGTCTCATTTAAGAGCACATCTGAAGCAACACCACCTCTGATCTATTTCTTTCTTTTCTTTTCTTTTTTTTATTTTATAACGATTGAGAATTAAGTTCACGAAAAGCAGTTGCTAAAGGCAAGAAGACAGAGAGGTTTGCGAGATATATATCTTAAAAGAAGCTTATCATTTCACGTATATGTGACATTATTTCTCAGCCGATATTGAACTACAGCGAGTTCCATCCGATTTAAAAGCAAGATCCAAATCTGTGTAAAGTTTCATTGACCTGCAGCAAGTCATATCATTGATATGTCACGTGTCAATTTTTTCCATCCCCAACCCAGGTCTGTGGGGGGGGGGGGAAGACGAGAGTATTCATTCAAATTATGATGTCAACGTGATTCCATGTTGCGATAAGGTTATTATAACCTCAGTCATACTACTTGTGCCGGTGTCTTGGTATTGCCGTCGCATGGACGCCCAGGTTGCGACGTTCACTCTTGTTGCGACATTTCCTAGGATTTGGGGAAATCATTATGTAACGGATTTTTCATCCCACATAACAGGCAAACCCAAAGAATACGTAGAATTAACTAAACACACTAGCATGTTTTATATACATATATTCGAAACCAACCACAGATAACGACAAAAAAAAAAAAAAAAAATCTGATTACCACAAAATGAATCTCTATGCAGCATTTCACTTGAAAAAATATATTGAAATAAATGATCATCCACAACAGACTTAGTTAAAATATTTACATGAAATTATAATTAATACCATATATGTCAGCCTACAAGGCGGCTTAATTTATAAGACGACCTGCACAATGTTTTCAAAATATATATTTTGTGCTATATTCGCCTTGTAAGATGACCGCACAAAAAAATTTACACTTACCACTGACAGCTTATTTTCCTTTAATATAATGTAGGCATAGCAATCATCTCTGATGTTTTCTTCCTGCAATTTTTGAACGGTGTTTTCCATACGAGACGATCGGTAAAATCGTTTGTTACGTTTATACCGGTCTTCGGTATAAACGTAACAAACGGTTTATACCTGCTGAATATATTTATTAAACACGAACATTTATATATATCATGCTGATATACTGTATATCAGTATATTAACATTCCAAAAGCTTACTTGAACACAGTACACGAGTCGAATATAATATACTACACGGTAATATTAATACAGATCCGCCGAATTCCAAGGTTCAGATGCTATATCCGGAGTATAAGACAACTTCTGATTTCAGCATTTTTTTTTTAAATTCAAATATCGTCACATATGCGGTAATTTCTTGCATTTGATCATATGTGATATCAGTTAATCATAGTTACCATAATTTCATGATTTTTGACTGCCTGAGTGAATAGCATATCCATCCTTATATCCTTGCGGGATTCGAATCTCATGTAAACAAAGATGTCTGTGAATGACCTAAGACGGGAGATGAATTTCATCGCTCTGTTCTAGTTCATCACCCTGCTTATTGGAGTCCTGAAGTGTTGAAAAAAAAGTTTCATGTTTGGTCTATAGAGCAGAATTTCCGGATTATCTAACACTTAGTCCACCCACGGTACTAATGTACGTGGGCTATTCAATAAGTAATAAGACTAATTTTACTGTGGCGAAACCACTCATCACAATATTAATTTCTGTGGAATAAAGAAATGTTGCTGTATGTATTAACAAAAGAGGTTGATAGATGGCGTATACGGGCTGATGTGCCAGAGTGTCACGTGACTAAACGCAAGTGCTCATCGGCGTGCCTACGAGGTGCGACCAGTCTTCGAAATGGAAGCGTCCTTGGAATTTTGTTATGCGATTAAATTTTGTGTGCTTTTGCAAAAATCGGCATCGGACACTTTTAACATGATACGCGAAGCTTTCCACGATGAAGCAATGTCGAGGGCAAGTGTTTTTCGCTGGCATAAAATTTTTAAGGAAGGAAGGCAAAATGTGGAAGATCGTGAACGTGAGGGAAGACCTTCAACGTCCATCACAGAGACAATGATCAACACAGCAGCGATTATCATCAAGCATGTTAAAAGGAAGCATCCATTGCTGAAGAATGGCTTCTTATTGCACCACGATAATG
Organism: Typopeltis vanoorti; assembly: GCF_054136105.1. Lineage (NCBI taxonomy): Eukaryota > Metazoa > Arthropoda > Arachnida > Uropygi > Thelyphonidae > Typopeltis > Typopeltis vanoorti. Next base: position 98,710,884 of record NC_143549.1, on the reverse strand, counting down.
CAAGGCCACATATTGCTGGTTGTGTAGTGGACATTTTGCAGAAGAACAACACAGATATCCTACCACACCCTCCATACAGTCCTGATCTCGCACCATGCGATTTCTGGCTGTTTCCTCAGCTCAAGAAACCACTAAGAGGCCGCCATTTCGAAAGCAACAAAGCATGTGTAAAAGCTGCGGAGACGGTTTTGAAAGAACTCTCAAAAAACGGACTCTCACATGTGTTTAAGAAGTGGACGCAACGTTGGGACAAATGCATCGCGTCTCACAGTAGTTACTTCGAAAAAGACCATGTAAATAATGACGATTAAAGGTAATCTGTTTTCTGTATAAATACTCTTATTACTTATTGAACAGCCTACGTACAATAGGTTTGTTTCCTTTCGCGGTTAGGAGTCATATGCTACATTTATACCCAGGAAAATAATTGTAAAGTTTTTCCCCCCCTTGGTTCGCATATATTGAAGATATGCAAACACGAACAATGCCAGATTCAATACTGCAGTGACTTGTGCTAAAACCGGAGATACTCTTAGTATTTAAAAAAGAAAAAAAGAAGAAATCAATTAACGTAACGGCGTGATTCTTATGGTAGGTGGTCTAATTATGTGTTTTATAATGCAGTCTGACAATGATAATTTTAAAAAAAATTATCTTTACTATCTGAAAGTCATTTACAAGTGAAAGAGAAAAATTACCGTGAAATAAATTGAAGTTCTTACTTCAAAACGATACTAAATTTGGAGCCATTGTTATTAATTTGTTCAATCACTGTACTATTCTGTATTCAGTCACATTAAACCACATTCCAAAGTTGTATTCGAAATAAATACTATAATCATATAACTTGACTGGTCTACAAAGCCAGAAAAGCTTAGCAATGGCCAAGACTTTGTAATGGCGACGAGATTTCACTGGCAGAATTCACTTAGCAAATTTCATCTTCTCATCACTTTCCAGACTTTTCCACTGCCAGAGTTAACGGAAATTGTTGTAGTAATCTTTACAGACGATGGTTGGGTCTCCCTGCTGTGATGACGCTCTGCTTTAAAACACAGCTAAAGAAACAGCAATAATAACTCCCTGGAAATATGCAGCGGAACGTTTCTCAGTGCGGCTCTGGAAAAGGCACTGCACAATTATCTTTGTCTTTTTGTGGAAAAAGATGGACCGACTTAAGCGTTGGTACAATATTTTGACTTTAATTACGTTCTGAATAGGGAAATAAGCTCTTCTCCTTGCAGTATGTGAAAGGTGATGCGCACTAAAATGGGGCTGCACTGGTGTAGTGTGTGTTTAGCTCGTAATAAGATCTGGTCGCTAATCATTTCCGTTCTTCCCCTGTGGCTTTAAAAGGACGACATTTTCTTCGTTCGAACGCAGGGGAAGGGGCGATGGGTGGTCTTTATGATAGGTTTCTATGGTAACCGTAGATGCTAAAACTGTACTAAAGGAAAACTAATGGTTGTTCCTAAGGGCCCAAGTGTTTCTAGGTCGGGAGCCTATTATCACGCTACATTAAAGAGCATAAGAGGTTTTTTTTTTTTTTTTCTCTTTTTTTCCTTGAATATTGTGTCCAGGTGTCTTAGTAAATTTTGGTCACTGGTTTTTGAAGATAATTAAAAAAGAATTGTTAAGACGAGCATATTCTTTTCCTTTTTCTCGTTAAGTTACAGAAGTTCGTTAATTTATCAAATTGCTACTAAGTTGCCATGAAACAAATCAGTCAAATTTATCTAACTATGCTTAGTAGACTCAACTTAATTATTAGGTTATCTCTAATACAGAATCAGTAAATCACCTGGTATATACTATACAAAATAGCTCATATATTTACAGGTTTACTTACTATTGAAACAGTAAGAGTCAACATTGTTGGCATATCTTGTGTATTACTTGTGGAAATGGCGAAGAATTTTGTTGAGATTCAGTATTAGGATGACTTAAATTATTGATCAAATTTAATTAATTTAATTTTGATTCACTACTTGCCATTTGTTTGGAGAAATCAGAAATCTATTACTTACTATTTATTTTTACTTCATTTATTTTAATTACAAAAATCCTATGGTTTTTTTTTTTTTTTTTACAAACATCCAGTAAGATCGGAACCCACAACCTGTCCGGCAGTTAACTATGATGGTGATTTTTCCCTTTTCAGTCGTTTCCGACTCTAGGTAACTTTTCCTGGTGAGATTTTTTACAGGATAGTTCACCGCTCCTCCCCCCCCCCCCCCCCAATTTTATCCGGGCTCGGGACCGGCATATGGCTGGGACGTATTCATGACTGCAATCCATGTGTGTACGCAGCCGTTTTCCCTGTTCTGGAGGGAAAAAAAACCCGAGTTTCCGGGTGAAAAAAACCTTACCTCCGTATGAGACCGGCTAACTCACCTTTCGTCAAAAGAGACCAGATAAAGGTTCCTCACGACAGTTAACTATACACCGGTGTAATTTCTTCACTTGTAGTTCCACAATGTATAGTATAGTTGATTACATTGATTTCTCTGTATATTGCTTTTCGCGTTTCAGTAACAACATTGTTGTCTCGGGAGGAGGAAGTTGAATTTGTGTTTTACTATACAAGCTTTTTCCAGTGAAGCCATTTATAATATTTTTCACAGTTAATTGCAACCCAGCCAAATGAATATTCGTATATCGGATCCACCGCTCTATTTTGTAATATTCTTTGCTTTCAAAGACTCCTCTTTATAATATTCATTGCAACTTGATTCTCACTGTTCTTGAATTTGAATACCGTTGGATAATAAAGCTCATTATAGAGTCTTCAGCCTTTTTCGGTGGAAAGAAAACCGCAACACACACACACACACACGCGCGCGCGCGCGCGCATGCATGCATGCATGCATGCATGCTTGGAAAGAACTTAACGGACACTACAATGGACAATAAAACTGCAACACACATCGTTTGTTGCAGAAAACGGTAATGCATTGTGCCATGTAACAAGTCACATGTTTGTAGCCAGTATGAATTGGAGGAATATGATGCTCAAGTCAGTACAACTATGTCCGAGTGAAATGGCTGCGAGAAGGGAACTGACTGATTTTGATTGAGGCGTTGTGACAGGATCCCATGTTCCAGACCTGCTTGTTCGGCAAATTGTCGACATATTGGCCCATCCCAGGTCTACAATCAGTGATATCATACTGAGATGGAAGCGCACGTCAAGTGCTACCCACTACACTCACTGAATGTGGCGGCAGGGTGTTACGAAGGATAATATGTAAAACCGCCGTAGCAGTGTGATGATATAGTCTTGAATTGGCCTCGGACCTCTCTGTGCCGTCACGAACATTGAACCCCGAGAGTTATCTGAACATTCTGGACAATGCAATGCTTCCTGCGTTGTGGTGTTTCTACGGAACTGACCATTGTCTCTTTCAGAAAGACAATACACCTTGCCATCAGGCTGCTGCTGTAACTTTGTAGTTTGTGGACATGAACGTCACCACACTGGCCTCCACAGAGCCCTGATCTCAACCCTATTGAACATCTGTGGAATGAAGTGGAGCGTCGGGCCAGGTCAAGGGGCATCCTACCCACAACAGTTCAGGACCTCATCATGCCTACAGGAAGAATGATCCAAATTTCTGTTGATCGCTATCGTACGCTCGTGGAAAATATGCCGCGTAGGGTTGCTGTAGTCATTGCAGCAAAAGGAGGTCCTGCATCTTATTAAGATGGGCCATGGCTATTTGTTCCTCACACTATGGTGTCCGTTGACTTCTTTCCAAGCAGTGTGTGTGTATTATCTTATTTATTTATTTTGTTCAAACAGGCTTTACTATTCGGCAGGCGACGTCGTTATAAACTAAGCTAATGAAGAAAGTTTTCTTTTCTCCAAAAGCTGTATATTGAACTTTATTATCCATTGATATTCAGATTCAAGATATATAACAGGATTCGAACTCGCAACTTTTTTTTTATTTTGATTTTTCATCCACTTAGTTGGTTCAAGAACTTCATTTTTTTTTCACCCGCAAAACAAACAGGCATCTTTCGGAACATACAAATTAAAAACCAAACGCCGAATATAAATAACACAAACAGCCTCCGTAGTTCAGTTCTGTAACAACGCGATGCTCTTGGTTTGAAAGTCCTGGGTTCAGTTTCGTCTAGGACGCAAGGAACTTTTATAAGGACTTTTCTCTAGGCGAGTTGGCTGGTCTCATACAGAAGGGGAAAGGATTTTCATTCCGCAAAACAAGAAGATCGCGACGCATTTAAGTAACATAGGTCCTTATAGTCAGGATTGCGCCAAGGGTATTTGCCGCCTGGGTGCAAACTTTTATCGGTCGCCCCTTAAAAAAAATAACTAAAAGAAATTGCATGTAGCATTTACTACAATAAATAAAATATCAGTGTTGTCGCCCGGGTGGGGTGTACCCTCGGGTTGGCGCGGCCCTGCTTACAGCCTTAGTTGCTTCGGATGTAATTCCAAATAACCCAAATCCACCTAAATAAGAGACCATGTAACCACCCCTAAATCCGACTAACGCATATTGACCTCATGAGTCCTTCGATTAACAATATATTTATGCTTACATTTTCAGTGAGCATGGAAATGTAGCAGAATATAAAGTTTAATGTTCATGTTAATTCGGTAACGATATGATCTGCAGCTACTTGGGAAGAACGTACATAATTAATCGTATATATATGCTGTTCATGTCGGCGTTACTATACGCTCGTTGACTATAACGGTTACAAATTGATGCACACAAGGCTGATTTTAACGGATATACATAGTCCAACTGTATTGATTTTGTTTATTTCGTTACTCAGAAACCAACGCGTGGTTATACGCGCGCATTTTATCTTTAAAAAAATAAAAAATTATAGTAATTTAACTATCACTGGCCTGATGGAAGCAAAGTACAGAGGATGTACTTAGCAAACAACTTTGTTAGTCGTAGTATTTGCCATTTTTTCAATAATTTGATAATCGTACCATATACTGTACTTTGCAAGCGTAATTTTTTTGAAGGGAACACGGCAAATGTAATTCCACATGCTCTTGTAGTATCCCTGACTAAATACTATTATAACCTTGAGTTATTGTATACTAACTGCTTGGATGTATCGGTTTTCTGTATGTCATGCAATCAGCTGTTGATTGTGTTTCCATACTCGTGTCCTATTTGGTCAGCACACCACATGCTATGTGTTTCGTGGTGTGTTTTGTCACGCATTGCTAAAGGAGTGTTAGTATGCTGTGAGATTTCAAATAATTGATATAAGCGTGTTACGAGTGATTGATTATTCTCTTTTAAGGAAGTGTGTCTTGATTTCAGGTGAATGCATGTGATAGTTTCTGAATTCACCCCCCCCCACACACACACACAGGCATTCCCTTTTACTGGTACGCGTAATTGTAATTTTGTTTACGAATAATTCAAGTTAATTAATCGCCTTCCTAGCTACATTTTTATCATGAAACTGTGGTGTAAACTGCATCACACTACTTAATATAGAAACAGGTGCTTGCACGAGGATTGAAATTGATCGATTAGACGACACACACTCTTTTTTTTTTTTATGGCTTACTACCCGTTTTTTGCTGTGTAATGGTGAATTTCCAGTATATCAACTTTAATAATCACAGCATAACCAAATAGATTTTTGATTGATTTAATTTGCTAATTATTAACAACGCTGAAATATCCACGGTACCCCCCCCCCCCTCCAGCAAGTTACTTAATTGTAAATAGCGAAGCTAAGACATACGGAGTGCCTGTTACAATTAACTTACTTTAATTAAAACTTCGGCACTTAATATAATACGAACTTGCTCTTGACGGAAGTTTGTGGTTTAACATTAAACCATACTGAAAGAAAGTTGAATTGTGGAGGTGGAAGATCGCAAACTTTAGTATATGATTCAACTTATGCCAAAAAAACAGAAAGAACATAAGTTGAATTATAAAGTTTATGATGCACATGTAGTATAACACAGTACAACTTCTCTTCAAGCATTAGGCTGCCTGTTCCGACTTCGCTGGTCTTTCTCTTTCCCTTTGGTCTATATCTATCCACCAGTACAACCTATTTTGGGTTAATACAGTGCCTCTCTTATTGAGTTATATTGTGTTAAACTCTTGACATTTCTTTATAATTCTTATCCTCTGCAATAAATCATATTTGGATATCCACATGCGTACATTGATTCACATAGCCTTGACTGAATAATCCATTCTATTGCTGCTCACCATAATTCTTTCCGGACGGATTTTGTTGTAGGGTGATACCACCGTCTTCTAGTTACCTGCTGCTTACGGCAATGTACTATCACATTCATAGCCGATTGTATTCGAATTAATGCAAAATAACCGTTCGAGAACTAATATTTAATAGATATTCGTTAGGTGGCGGAAGTTCAGTAACTTGTTCTGAATTTTATTAATCTTATCAAAAAGTTAAATGCTTTACTTCATTATATATGCAACTCGATTCGATTAGTTTTCCAATTATGCACGCATGTCCTTGTTTAGTAATAAACATTATATTGATAACTAGGAACTTAGTTATAATCCGGTTTTGACCAAATTCTAGTGCGATTTTTATAGTTTGCATGTGGAAGAAGAATCTCTTGAGAATCTAAAGTTTTAAATAAATACCCGAGAAGGTTTCGTCACCTTTCGTTCTCAAGAAATGTTCAGAAAATATCAATAATACAATACTGTGCTTCATGAATGGAGTTTATTAGCAAACTTTTTTTTTTCTAAAAAAAAAACAACTGTTTACGATGTTTATCGACTACTGAAGTTACAAAATCCTTTCATTTGTAGGTTTAATTTAGTGTTGTAAATTTTTTCTAAAAAGACACAAGAAATTGCTTATTGATTGATTAAAATAGTTCGTGAATCCAGCTATTTTTACCAAAATAACACCAACATTAATCTTATTATCATTGAAAGTTCAGCTGCTGATAATTCATAATGAAATTCCTCTGAGTAATGTATTTAATAAATTGTATCCACGAAATAAATACGAATAGTTTAATGAATAGTATAGAAATATTATTACGTGACACCTCCATATATCACGTAATAATATTTCTGTATTTGTTATATGATACTTATATGAGTTTTGTGACGTGCAATTACTGTAGTTATTCAAGCAACAAAACGTTTTTTTTTTTTTTTTTTTTTTTTTTTTTTTTTTTTTTTTTTTTGAGGGAGGGAGAATTTTACGTTTTATATTTACAAACTAAAGTTTTATGTTAAAATATCGATCCACATTAGAGTTTTTAAAAATAAAATAGACATAGGAGTAATGATTTTATTTTTCTCTTGCTCATTCCTATGCATAAGAGAAATTTAGGAAGGACTGTTCTTATATTAAAGATAAGAAATTGATAATGGCTTACCTTTATTTCCTGATTTTCATTTTAAAGATATCGTAGATCTGATAATTGCTTTCTACACTATGTTATTTGCTTATATACGAGTATGTTTAGTGGGTAACCCTAGGAGAAGTGGATAAAAACCTTAGCTAGAGAGTCGAACTTTTGCTTTCGATGTATAATCAACATGATAAAAATGAAAAATAATAATTCGTGTTTTATTATTATTATTATTCTCGAAAGCATTTTACTAATTTAAGTCTAATTTGTTTTCCTTACGGTCAAGATATCGGGATGGGACGTTTGCCTTTTGTAGTTTTGAAGAAAATTCAATTCGAAATGGGAAGTTCTATATTGGCAAATTCTACGAAGTCCCCCGCTTGAAATTTAGTGTGTGGTATATAAAACATAATTCTTTGCCCGTGCTCCTTACTGAACCAAATTATGTTAAAGACCAAGTAATTGACATTTCCAAATTTTTGGGTATTTAGATTTCTTGCATCCAGTGGACGTTTATCATATTACAAGGCCAAAAACATATCACTGATCACTGTTTTTGGCCCTAGCTGCAAAACCATAAACAATAAACTACTTATAAATAGTTTAATTTTTTTTTTATTTAAATGCACTATAATCTAAGAAAAAAATCCCTTAATAGGTGGCTTCTCAATAATGAAGTAGCTTTTTTTTACTAAGCTAAACGAAATATTCATAAATAGCATCACACGGGAAATTTTATTTTCACCACTCAGTATCGTGAAATTTTGTCGTCGCTACGTTATAGTTTGTGTTTTTATTCAACTGATTATGCTGATTTCTACCAAATATTGCCTTCAGTTTTCTCTTACAGATGTTCTCATTGTTACCAATGGCAAATTACGGTTTGAAACTTGGACAAAAACCAGATGACTTAGTTATATCGTACTGTGGTTATTTTTAACGTAACTCACGAAACTGTTTTCTTCCATTTCGCCTAAATTTCCACCAGTAAATGTCATCGCAGTGATTGCATCAGTTGATCTCTCAGCCTGTGGTCTTTGTTAGTCACCATGAAAAATCTGCTCGGTATTTTTTGGTCCCATTACGACATAATCGAATTTGATCAATAGCGACAATCTTTTGCTTGTCCAAACATATTGTCAAATGTTCAATTTTCTTCCGCTTCTTATCGATTTTTTTTAAAGAATCATCTAATTTATTTCTCCATTTGAGCATTATTTTTGAATCTATAACTGAGAATACACGATAAAAAAAAAAAGCTTCAGTATACACTTTTAAAATATGGTCACCCTTCCTTTTTTTTTTTTCTGCAGATTCTTTGTCTACATTTCTGAAGAATTGTGTTTTATCTGGATTTACGAAGCAGATATAAAGTAATAAACTGTCTGCTCACATAATTTTTCATTTATTTACAACATTTACCATGTGATCGCAATAATTTCCTTCGAGGTAGGCTTCTTCCAGAACCTCGAAACAACTCTGCAAAATTATTTTCTGCTTATCTCTTTTGAAGTGAAAGAGTGGTTGATCCCTTGAACAGTTTTTAATTTTTGAGGGAAAAAAAAAAAACAGTATTGAGGATCAGGTTCATTAGATTGTCAGCAGTTCTGGGAATGTGCTCTTCTTTCTTGGAGGTATTCTTTATACTAATAACTGTCTTTACGCTCATAAGGCATAATCTCGCCATCTGCCTGTGTAATATTCATTTCCTTTGTCAGTTTAATAGCTAAACCCATATTGCATTTCATTTCCAACATCTACTCTTTCAACATTGACATATGATGATCTTAAAGGTGATTGGACAACTGGAATTTCTGCCACCAGTTATGTCATGTCAGTTGGTGTCATAAGGTTAATGATTTTGTGCGTGTTCCGGCTGATTTGCCTGTTTTTAGGAGTAAAATCCCGAGTTTCTCGAAGGAGATTTTTTGTTGACGGTAATTGTTTTATATAAACTTTTCTTAAACGTAAGAAAACAGCTATCTGAGTTTCTTAGCGTGTGTTTTAAGAAAATATATAGAAGATTCATTTATGACCCTACTGCAGATAACAATTTTTTTATATACCTGTACGGCAGTGTGTAAATTGCCAGATGAAGGTGCGATGGCCTAAACATCAGTGGTTGAGCGATTTCAAGGAATTGAATTAAATTAACCCTGTTTTCTATATTTATACAGTTTGACAAAAGCATGTTTACAGGTTTAGAAAACTTTTGTTTTTATTACTGTTGTCTATTAGTGTCTTTAAATTTTTAAACTCATTAAAAATTCATTTAATTGGGGTATGGTTTCTTCCCAGTCCGTTTCGCTGTTTTTTTTTCATCAGAAAAACCGTAATTATCTCAGTGTCACGCATCTCCCACCAGGTAAACTTTTCAAAAAGAGTAGAGGAAAACGCGAAATTCGTAGTTACCAGAATTATTTTAATAGTTTATGATATCCTGCATGTATTGTGTAGTAATAGGAATTAGAATGAAAAATTCGATTTTATTTGACAGAAACTAAGGGAAATCAGTGATTATTCCATTAGCTTATGATAATTCACTTTTTTGTATATTTAATATAAGTCATTGTTATCTTAGTTATACGATTTCCTTGTGATAAGACATGTTGATTACTTTAAAATTCTTCGCCTTTGACATTTTAAAATTTAACCCTGGATCGCAATACAAGCGCATAAACTTTTGTGTCATATAAGTGCGTTATGTGTTGTGTTTATTAAACAATTCACTTTGCTATCATTTGTCACATATTAATGATTATGAATAAAACGAATGCGTTTGATCCAGCCTTGCTTGGTTTGTTTTCTGCGTCTACAGAATAATGCGGCTTCGGTTAGAAAGACCTAGGTCCGAAATTTTATTCTTCTATGACGCGAGGCATCCTTATCTTGGCTTTCATTTGAAAGTGGAAAGCCGGTCGCACACGTTTGGCATGGTTTTTCATCCGTTAAAACCAGCAAACCGGCAATTTCAATCAAAAAGTTTTCCAGAAATACTTCTTCAAATTAAAATGCTACGAAGGGATAGCAAATTGATTTAAAATTGTAGACACCCTGAACAGTTTTCTATTGTTAAGAAATCTGTACGATGCAGATAATTTATTTTTGTATTAAAGGAGGAGCTATGAATTAAATGAAATTGTTATTAATGAGTTTGGCATGAAGGTTGCTTAACCTCTAACCCATGCTCTGCTCATCTGTTCCAGTAGAGAAAAAGCGAGGTCTACCCCATAATTGATTTTGCTGTCTCACCTTAAGGCATAATATTACGTACAGCGAGTCACCGGCTGGGTGTCATATAGTTGGTGGAAAAACTAGTTTTTGGAACGTAGAAGTCCTTCGTCACCTCATTAGTCAGTACAAAAGCCGTAGTGTTTTATTTAGCCTAGGGTTCTTTTTCCACATGACAGTTAAGAAAGCACGACGTGCGTGACCCCAGGCTTGACGATATTTCCACCATCCACTTCCAGGAGAAGGCATTTTGCATAAAAACATAATGAGGACAAGGCAGGAGTGGTTGAGGTGCGTGTAGTTCATTATGGTACAGACTTGGTGGTAGTTCTGAATGTTTCGCTTGGGTTTCGTGAAGTTCGCAGCTGCTGACTCCTCGAGCCATTAACACGCGATCTCGTGCAGATAAGGTTGAAAGAGTACACTTAATTAGAGAGAGAGAGAAAGAGGCGCGGCATGATTGTGGCGCCATCTTTGCAACGCAAATGTAGTTATGCATTTGTGAGTTCAGAATGCATTACGGTGAAACTAATTAAAAGTCATTATTTATTTAGTCCGCTCTTTTTTTTTTTTTTTTACAAAACAAGTAAATATAAATAAGAAGTATATTTGAAATCACTTTCATAGCCCAAATGTTGCTGGCACACAGAAATTCTCATGTGTCGGGAGACTTTAAAAGCATAAAATAACCCAGTTTTACATTAGAAAGTCCAGATTAGAAACTAGTTCACTCATTAATGTTTGCCAAAATAAATAAAGAAACAGTTTTTTCCTCTAATCTTATCTATGATCAATTGAGCCTTTAATTAGAACAATCCAATAAATCCATAGGATTTATTTGGACTCTTCATTATTATTAAACGTTGGCTGGACTTTCAAGTATTTCTAGTACCTAAGAAAACTTGGGTACTACAAATTTCTAACAAGATTTACTAGGCTATCAAAATAATGAAATTTTGCGCCTATTTTCCTCCTCACAGATAATCTGAAATTAAATATAATTGTTGGGAAACTATGTACATTGGTTGCTTTTTTTTATTTTTTCTAAAGGTCATTATATTATTGCTGCCATTACTCCCCTTTATTTCCGTAAAAAGAGTTGTATTGATTGATGGTTGCAATAATCTTAAAAAAGCCGAAACAAGGCAGCTACTATGCCTTTGGAAGTCCGGTGGCAATATACATGTATTTGAAGTAAGTTTATAATATAACCTCTCATTTACTCTATAAACATCCTTGAGCAACATCTCTGCTTTTATCTGCTGTTTGGTAAATGCAGATAATCGAGGTGTTTTTTTATTATCTGAATTTGTCACTTTTTTTGTTTTAAGCACCTCCATTTGGAATTTGAAGTTTGGTATATATAGATCAAGGATAATGGGTTATTGTTAGGACAAAAGTTTAATTCACAATAGTGATATTGGAATACTGACGTATACGCCCAATTTTATACATTATTTACATTAACGAACTTGCCTTATTATTCAGAAATTGAAAAATTTCTCGAAAAGATGGTATAATTTTACTGTGAACTTATACCTGCGAGCACTAAATTCATGCACTGAATATTGTAAATCTTCAAAAAACGATCCATGGACTTAAATTGATTACTTGGACATTTGCTTTCTACTCTGTACAGACAGTAAGCATGATGTTAAAAGGCGCTGCTCACATTGTTCAAGTGTCAGAGTTTACCCTATTCTCCAAACAAAAAATAAACGCCACTCTAGATGGAATGGATTTCGATAAAATATGGTGTTCGAAATATTTACTAAAATTGTTTATTCGTTTCAATTTTGGATTAAGTGGATTATTTTTCATGCGTAAATTTTGCAAAATGATACCAAGTAATATAATAAATTATTGTGACAAACTCCTTCAATGCATCGCAAAAGAAGAACTGTTATCGTGTTTTAATGTGAATCCCACTCACGAAAGGTGTAATAAAAACATTAGCACATGGCAATGACTATATGCTTTTGTTACGTTAAAACTCTACACCAATTAAGAGGCAAACTAATTGAGATCACTTAAGAGAATATAGTTGCAATCTCTTACATTAGAGGCGTGTCTGATAAAAACATAAATACTCAATAAATACCAATTACAAACTGCTTATAAATATTTAAACTAGCTTCCTTTATCCGCTCTCCAAAAGATTAAGCGTGAGGAGTGTCAGGACATATTGCCAGTGTAAATTAAATCTCCTTATTATGGGCACTCTGGTAGATCCACAGCTAAATGGAGAGAGAATGCCAAATTATATAATTTTGACCAAAATGCACCAAGTTGATTAGCGAACTATGTGCTCGACAGCCTACACATAGTAAAATGGAGAAACACGTATTTTAAAAAGACTCTGCTTCAAACAGAAGCAGTCTTTTTAAAATATGTGACAGAACAGAACAAAAACGCTTGTGTTCTACAGAACACTCCTAATCCAAACAAAATTGAAAAAAATATATATATTAATCGTATTCAGAAGGGGGGGGGTTGAGGTGGTTTAACAGTTCTTCACTTAATTTTCGGTATTGAGACCATATGTTTCAAAATTATAACAAGTTTATGAAAATAAACATTATATATATATATATATATATATATATATATATATATATATATATATATATATATATATATATTATTTGTCCTTTGTGTTTTTAATAAACTATCAGAAGTCTTTATACTAACATTAAAAGTCCAAACAGAGTGATGATCTCACACTGAGCGACGAAAAATCAGTAGTCTTTGTTGCCTATCTTTCACAGAACAAAAATCACTTAATATTATAATTGATATTCTAATTACTAATCCAAAGTTGGGAATATTAATAAGCGCTAATATATTTAATATGGTACATATAATTAATACAACAATTTTTATAATAACGTTATTAAAACCAGGAATCTGAAATTATATCGGTACACAATAAATAACGGGAAAAAACTCACGTAGAAAGATTATTTATTAGTATAATTTTCGCCTGTGTGCCACAGGCATCTTCAGTACATTAAGCTCAAAATCAAGATAACTAAAAAGGTTTGACCTTTTTAGTTATCTTACACCAGCTACTTAGGTGGCGCTTTTTGGAATTGTCAGTTAGTGTTTAATTTTGAGCTTAATGTACTGAAGATGCCTGTGACACACAGGCGAAAATTATACTAATAAATAATCTTTCTACGTGAGTTTTTTCCGTTATTTATTGTGTACCGATATGTCTACTCACGGTTTACCTCTTTTAAAACTTACTGAAATTATATCGCATATATTAGTAGTAGTAATATATATATATATATATATATATATATATATATATATATATATATATATATGGGAATAAATTTTTAACTTGGGTATATTGTATATTAGGATAACCAAGCAATTTTGACTGTCATATATATATATATATATATGACAGTCAAATGAGTTTAATATTGTATTAAAAGCGTTCACTTTATTAAACCATTCTAGTTTCCTTGTCAACTAGCGCTACCAAGCGGCTTGGAAACGAATTAACCCATCACATGGAAAACGTGATGCACGTGCCACACAACTCTGCCTATGGCTGTGTTCAGCGCTATCAGTCTCCAAAGCACAGCAGCTGCTTTCTAACTCTCCCATCTGCCTTAGACATCAGCCGACGTGCCGTGCCTGGGGCACCGTGGGTCATCGAAACACCGCGACCTTTCACGTCTGAGTGCACGCTCTCTGTCTGTCCACGTCTTCTCCAGTTAGCTACTAGAATCGTGGAGAGTGGCACTGGTAACTTGAGCTCTCTCTCTAAGTATGCTCAGTTTACTCTACAGGATACTACTCTCACACTACGACATTTTATTATTGTTTTGCGTATGTTGCAAAAAAAAAAAAAAAACTTTTAGTCCTCATCTCTCCCAAAACAACACTAAATTATGGTAATGCTGGTATGGCATATGAACATTACATTATTTAAAATTAATTTATAAAATTTACTTTCTATCTTTTCGGATCCTTAAATATAATTTACATTTTGTAATTGAGATGTAAGATATAAATAATACTATAGATGAGATCATTATGATTACAGTAGTGTAACAGCTATATTTTGACGTGAGTGCATTCATCTTCTGTGCCATTCTTTGACTTAGTATTATAACATAGTACAATGCAATGGCTATTATCCGATTGTTCTTGAAATACAATAATCCCTCAATTAATGCGCACCCGATTAGTGCGTCATTTTTTTTTTCGGTACCCAAATTCGAGTAGTGCGCCTATATACATCTTAAAAATAAATGTTACAGATTTTAAAAATTTTCTATCTATACATTTTTATGGCTAACTATATAAAAAAATCACTCACCAGAATGAAATAATTTAGTTACCGATTTAAAACATTTTACAAAGTTATTTTTAATGGCATACTACACTACTTCCATGTACACTCTGTTCCAAATTTTTACCGCCAAAATTTATGTCGTCTGCTATAGTACGCCCACAGATTCGAGACCCTTCGACACTTCTGCGCATGTCATAAAAAAGGAGAATCCATTCCGATAATAGGGTATCAATCCATCTTCTGGGATGAGTTGTTTATTATTACATCGGAAAATTAACTTCTCTTTTATGATCATTGTAGTTTTTAAAGTGGTAACTATTTTGCTTGTATAACACTTGGGAAATTTTATCTATAAAGCACGTGATTTCACGTGCTTTATAGATAAAATTGTTGACTAATTCGTACGTCCTTCATTTCATTCTCCCCTTCAATGATAACATCCAAGAGAAGAGTTAATTAAATCTCATTCTGAAGAATTGAGTGACTCCGACCTGCTAAATTTAGATGCACAGCGGGAAGATCCCGAAGAATATGAAGACAATTTAACTTCTGATAGTCAGCCAAAAGAGATTTCACAGAAACAATTTGAAAATATTTTTCGTACAATCGAAGTTTTTAAGCAGCAATGCTTAGAGGCTGACCCTGATGAAGAGAGAAGCAGTAAAATTTGCAGAAGAGTAGAAGAGGCGGTTGTATGAAAAAAAAAAAAAAAAAAGCCCGCCAAACTACGTTAGCTCAATTCTTTGTTAAGAAGTAGAATAATAAATTTATATTCTGAATATGTTTTATTGTCTTTCAGCTTCATGGTTTTCCTTTAACTAGACCCTGAGACATACCCTAATTCTTTTACGAAAAAAAATAAGGATCAAAAAAGAAATCTGAGGAACGAATTATATATTGTGATTTCATTAAGAGACTCAAAAACACAAGACTAGCTTTTATGTATTGTCCTCCTTTTATCATTAGATTTTGGTGACTCATTCCATGGTTTCCTGCGGTAAGGATCAGATGACAGCATTTGTGTGTTACACACGGACCTGGGGGGGGGAGGGGATCATCGAACAATTACAAGCCCAAGTCCGTGACACGGTGCAATTAGAGGATGTGTATTTCGTTGGTACAATGTGGCAGCTTCGAGATAGACACACGCTATGCATTAAACTGGGCCCTTCGTGCAACGGCCACACCCAATGTATGATCTTTAAATAGTCTCCCTGTGAACGGAAATAGAGGGGGGGGGCGTCATTTAATGAAAGGTGGCCACGTAAAATATTGTAATTTAGTTAAAGTGCGTTCATTCTCACTGAGCGTGATCTGTTGCTTCTGTTCGTTTCTATCAGTACTCGTACTTCTCGCAGCGGTTATGAAGGGGTTTATTTTTTTATGTTGAAGTGTACTCTTACTGCATCCTAATTTTGTCTATGTTCAAATTTAAACGCAGTTATTATTGTGAGATTCGCTTAAATAACATTTAATTTTTTTTTCTTTTAAAGCACTTGCGAATTGGCATTATTGTGGATAAATCATATTTACATCGATGATATTTGTTTTGTTAGAGGAATTAGCTGTTGTTTTTTAGTTCAGTATGATAATGTTAATAATTTCTTATGAAGTTCTGACTTCGATGTTTGTAAAAGAGCGAGGATTCCTGACGGAGAGAATGTGAATGTTTATATTATTATGGATATTAGCTTTCAGTAGGATGTTTTTAAGGGCAGACCGTGTTTATTAGGACTTATTTATATTGACTCTTTTAAACAGTATTTGTGAAACATTTTGTCTTCCATAAAACTATTCCTTTAATGCTATTCATGCAAGTTAATTTTATAGAATTTTCAATTACTACAAAAAATGTAGCTTTCATTTAATGTGAAAATGAAAATGGAATTGTAACCAAACTGTTAGCGAGATTTCTCCTCCTCACATCCAAATTGTGAAACATACGTCAGTAAAAAAAGAATCTTGATTATGAATTTGTATTTACATACATACACTTCTGATGAAATAGGCAAGTCATGTTTTGAGTAGACATTTCAGTGTATGTTTATAGATAATCAGCAACTATGATTATTACTATTATTTTGTTATTATATTTTGAACCAACGGTGTTCGAACATATTGCTTCTATTGGTTTCATTCATGCAAAAGGCCATTTATCAACAAAAATGTTCAATGCAAATTATGAAATTCAGCCTAAGAAGTACCAGTTTTTCATTAATCTCAGTTAACCTTTTCTTTGCGAATACATTACATAAAATAATAATAGAGTTTTGTGGGTACTGTAGTACGGCGTGTTTTTTGTAATGGAGATGTTATCTCCTTTGTTCTTCCAATACTATAAGACGATTGTTTATATGCTCTCTGCGAAGTAAGCCAGTTGTATACACGAGTTTTTCACTACTACAGTTCCGCGCAGCCACAAATCAGTTTATTGTTCCTGTTAACTTTACAAAAAAAAAAAAAAAAAAAAGAATCTTTCATTAGAACGCTTTTGGAACTAGTTTCAGTGACTAGATTTTATAATTGCTTATCGCGTCACCGTTGTTTCACTCAACAAAGAGGCTTTCTTCAAATTGCATTTTAACCAATAGACAGATATTCCGTGCGTCTAAAAGAAAACAAGCTAACCTTTTTCATACATACTTAAGGCAGCGCTAATTATCTGTATTTAACTGTCGTTTCGTTACTTGGCAAAAAAAAGAAGTGCGCCGTAATTTCTTTGATGCAGGTTTTTTTTTTTTTTTTTAATCGAAGTGACGTGAGGACAAAATTCGAGTAGTAATTAGGTTCATTAAACCGAATATTAAATCGTTTTCGTCAAATAATTACTTTCAAGCTTATTACTGTTAAAGTAAATAGTCTTTGAATTATCGAGTTTTTGCTTGCAAAATTTTATATTAAGTGCGCATTATTACTGCTCTGATGAAGGTAAGAAGTTAATGGGAAATTAAGGTACTTTTAAATGGAGCTAATAAAGGTAATTTCTATAAGGCTAGGAACTTCCTACGAGTGTCGCGTTATAGAATCTGACGTGCAAATGAGTTCTGTAGTCTGTACGCTACTTTAGCATCGCTGTCACATTGTTTGTTTATCCTTGGGCAAGGATGTGTGAACTTAGGTGTGTTGCCGAAGCACCATTCATACTCGTGGTTATTTGGTCAGCCTTCAGTCATTCGATGATTTTAACTGTTTGTGTTGGATTTTCAGCTTTCTAAAGATTGAGACAAACGATTATAGTTAAAGCACGCTTGGTTAGAAGCATTACAAGTCCATTGTCGTTACCATGGTAACCGTATGCGTGGCGTGAGAGAGGCCAAAGGCCACTGTCAATTCTGGTTCGTCTCGAGTACAGGCAGCACGCGAATCTGCGTGCTTGCTCTTCTCTCTTTCCCCTCCCTCCCCGTCCATCGCATGTGTACGATGTCATTGTTGGCTAGTGCGTGAGAACGGGCGACGCCGCGGCGTGCTGTGGAACCGTCTTCCTGCCAGTGTGTCAACTACGTGCAGGTGTTAACGTTATCCGACATCAGGTGTTAGTGGGTGTAAAGAAGAGTTTGCCTCTCTAGACCGAGCGTTTTGTTGCTATGGTAGATGGTTAGATGTTTCTTAAAAGCGGAAACTGATTGCGAACAAACTTTGACCTCGTATTACTTTGTATCTCCCCCCTTCTTCTTTCCCTCCTGTAAACATGAATAGATCCGATTAGAAAGCGTAGGTTTCCACTTTTTATTAGGCTGCTACGTTTTGTAGCTATTCCTGATGCTCATGTTGCGAAATTATCCCCATTGCTGTGTTTACCGATGTTTTCGATGAAACCAAACGAAAGTCAGCCGAGTTATGTGATTGTGACTAGACATCCGCTAAACTGCGAGTCGAAAAAGATCATTGTAGTGGTATCATTCTTCAGGATTGCGGACACTCATGATTGAATCATCATAACATATCCTTTTCACCTACTATACGTCTGCGTGTGCAATAAAACCTTGCACACGCAGACACATACAGTGTTTGTTTAGGTAGAGTTGTATAAAAAATCTTCAGCCTATTGTCAGTTTTGTCAAGAATTCGATATCTGAAATATGTATGTGATCCAACTAGTGGTCACTAAAGGACATATACAGGCTTTCATCTTAATTTAATGGACATCAGATATAAAGTTTTCCAGCTATTTTTAACTAATCAGGTAATGAGTACCTTTTTTATGCAGCTTGTCTATTGGTTAGCCCTTGTATTAACGTGAAAGTAAAGTCGTATGCAATGGGAAGACAAACATTAATCAGTTTTTTTGCATAAATCTTGAGCATTGAATGGCTGCTATCACAATCCATCTACCCTAGATTCTGACGGGTATTTTCAAAATCATTAACAACAATTCACCCTGTAATTACTTTTGTATCAATTGATTTCTATACTGTTTTTTTCCAAAATAAGCCATAATAAGCTCTTGTATATAATTTTTTCTCTTGATCAGATATCAAAAAAAATTCTTTATAATGATGCATGGTAACAAGCCACTGCCCTGTAAAATCTTCTAATGACTTAAAAAAGGGAGAGAAAAAAATAATGCTACTACTCATCTCAAAAAATCTTTCATACGTAGACCAGAGTTAAACATGAAAGAGTTCCTTCAGAAGAATGGATCATTTATTTTCATTTGGTTGATGTAATTATGAAATATTCGATGGCTTTTAAATTCTGGAAATCTCACTTATAATCCATAAAATTGTTACTTTATATCAAGAAGTACACTGATTAATGAGCAAGGCCTTCAAATGAGTACAGATGTACTCTGAACCTTTGAGGGATGTTGGAGAATTTGAATCTGCTGGGCAATTCGTATTTCCGAGAAAATGGTGGTATTTCATTGTCCCCGGTCACGTGTGGGTCAGCCACTGTGTGGCCCTAGGGTCTCATGATTGTGATGAAGCTAGTCTGGCTTCCTGGCGTCTCGCACCTTGTGTCTCCGGTGGTAGCGTGCCTTTGGGCCTCACGCGAACTCTCGTTAATAACACCATTTTTGTCAGCTGCAAAGTGCAGTAGCACGTTCCTGACCTTACGGAGGGATGGAAAAGGGACAGATGCGGTAAAGCTATTCCATATATCAGAGGTGGGTTAATTAGTACTGAAGAGGACGGGGGAAAGAAAGATTGCTGGAGCTGCACATGTGTTTCGGCTATCATAATGGATGAATCACCATCACGTGATTATCGGGACATTTTTACTTTGTGTGCGTTCGGTCATGAATGGAGTGGCAATTTTAAACCCGTTCTTCCCTCTGCGTGGCGGAACTTGGTAGCGCCCAGTGCTTAGAATATGTAGACGAGCGAAGCTATAGTCATAGTAGTGCGTCAAAAACCAGTAGGGCAGCCCTGTTGTAGAGCTCCGGGACGTCTAAGCATCGGTAGTAGAAGTCGCTTGGTTCCGCGGTAGCAGCTGACTATACAGTGTGGAGATTTTTCCAGAAGTGAACCAGTATGA
The DNA here is from genome assembly GCF_054136105.1 of Typopeltis vanoorti. Lineage (NCBI taxonomy): Eukaryota > Metazoa > Arthropoda > Arachnida > Uropygi > Thelyphonidae > Typopeltis > Typopeltis vanoorti. The sequence goes on along the minus strand of NC_143549.1, from coordinate 98,690,491 downwards.
TGCTTTGATAAGTAGTGAGCAGCCGTTGTGTGGTTTTTAAAGTAGGAAAAATGCAGCTAACCCCCGACTTACAGCCATTCTGTATGGTGTTTTTCAAGAACCTTAGTGGCCATTTGGAATCAATACGGTCGTCATCGTTAAGCCGTCAAGCGTCATCAGCTGAGAGAACAGATTGCTGCTCTCTGTATGTCTTTCCTGGCAATTAAATAATTCAGCATTTTACACGTGCATTTGACCAGCTGTTGCAGCTTCAGATACTTCTTCGTTCTCCTTTCCTCGCCCTCATCACTGGATGAAACAAATCACCAGATAATATCTTCTTTGCTACTTTTTTTTCTGGGTTGACATTATCTTTTTTTTTTTTTTTTTTTTTTTTTGTCTCTACATATGTGCTCATTCTCTCGCACGATGCACTCATATACTCCTCGTGAAAATTACTTGGACTTTGATTCATGTCAAATATGCAGTGGAGCTTGAAGTAGCAACAAAACTGTGGAGACAACGTGAGAAAAAAAACTTGTTACAAAATACAATAATATCGCAATGCATGAGGTTTTAGTATCTGGTAAGAAGCTGGATTTATGTATATATCATTGTATGGTGATAAAATGCAGTGCTCTGTTTCACGCAATACTTTCAGTTTTGTGGGAAGTGACCTTATGTAATTTATACGCATGCTGTTACAGAGGTAAACGACTTTTATATTTATATAGTTATATTTCTAAATACCGTTAATATTCTGATAAAGCAGAACTCATTATAAACTAGTATTCTCCCTTTCTCTGTGTGTGTGTGTGTGTGTATGTGTGGCACGTGCGTGTGGGCCACACATAAGCCGTCAACCGGTTTTGAGATGAATCCATGGCCCCCGCTTTCAGTGAATGATTATGATGATCGCCTAGAGTGTTTCGTGAACTTCGGCCACACACCTATGTCAGGTCAAGGTGTACTTAAGTGAAGTAGCGAAACCATTCTTACAGGAAATCTTGTTGATAGTGACTCCTTGACCTCTGGAAGCCAGAAGGGCATGTGAGGCTCGTTGGCGTGAGTAACTACTGGGATTATGTGGGGAACGACCTCGCTTGTCTTCCCGATATACTGAAGGATAACATCAGTGTTTCTGTTGCCGTGTCTTAGATCACCGTTTACCTAGCCCAGCATGTTCGCTTATGCAGGTAAGTGGGGTTTCTTATTTCGCATGGATGGAATTGACCTTCCTGTATGCGTGCATATAGTGATGATGCAGGTGGTGTTTCAGGCATTTATTGTGTAATTAAGCTGTTTATTGATACATGATTCCTACGTAATGTTTTAAACCATAGGCATTCAGGAGATGCATTACATTCGATTAAATGACATTCTTTGTATTGCATAACGGTAAGAGAATGAAGGTAAGTTTTGTCGTTGGTTAGACGCCTGTATTTGTGCCATTTAGCGATAAGTTAATTATAATTGGTAGTGTAAAAAATCGACTTCAAGTATTTTTGTAATATTATTTCACAAAGTGTATTACCTATCAATGGTGGGGGGGGCTACTTTTACACCTAGATGATGCCTGTAGATTGCCATCAGAATAATAAAAAAAAAATCTATTGATTAACAGGCTATCTGGGTTTCCTCGAGATCAGTTATGTATCGCAATTATATAAACATGGAGTACGCATACTCATCCACTTGGTTTTCCAAATTGTTTATAAGAATGCACAAGTTCACGTATCCATTCTTCTAATCGTTTATTCACGCACGGACCCACATGGTGGCAAGGAAAAAAAAACTTCAACTTTTCACTAACTGATGAGGGGATTTGCTGTCCTGAAACTTTTTTCAAGCCTTAACTAGAAAATAGAGAGCGCATGACAAAAAAGAAAAAAAAAGATCGACTTAAGGACAAGAATTAGGAAGTCACTAACTTCAAAACAGGTTAACGCCTGAAAAACAGAAGTCTGTGAATTGTTCAGCAGCTTGATGTTAGGTCACTCGCAGTTACCGGACGTGCGGTAATATTTTTTACTTCAGGTAACCACTACAAGGAATTAACAGCACATCCCTTTGATACCATCTCCAAATTTCACAAAGAATAGGTTTATGTCCGCTTGTGAGGTGAGGAAATTTTCCTATTAGTAGGGTAAAATCAATACATAACGCTTGTAGAGTATAATGTGAGTATCGTTAATGCCATTAGCACTTTACATACTTTCATAGCTTAGCAGTACGCTTTACAATATATCAGACCAAGGTTCAAATCCCGTCTATAACGGGAAGAATTTTCTGTGCTGAGTTGATCTTCGATAACGGTATGCAGCTTTTCTCTTCCAGTGACTTGAGATTTTTTCCATCCACAAACGAGAACAAAACGACCAGACAACACACGTAATCCATTAATGGCTCCGAGTGGTGAAACGTTAAATAACTTTAAATTACTATTCTTAAATAGCCAGACCTGTCTTCTGGCTGTTCTTAAATGTAGTTCTTTTACGGTGACTCCGATATCCTTGAGGAGTTATCATTTCTTTTCATGAGCGTACTACCGGCTTTTGATATTACTATATCAGGTTGGAACTTACGGTTTAATGGAATGAAGACAACACAAGGAATGAAACGGAGGTTTAATTGTTTCAGTATTCTATCTTTGTGAAAAAGACATCTGAGATGCAATACACGAATTGTAATAACGATGACACGAACCAAAAAAAAAAGTTTTCCCCTCCATTCCACATCCCTCTTAACATATACATTGCAGTAATACTGTTACTATTCTCTATATCCAGGGCATCTGAGAAAAAAGAATTAGCTAGTATTAAAGAAATATAATCTCATTTCGTGAAGTTATCTTGATAAAGACTTCTCTGATGCAGTAAAGCTAAATAACTATTTGGGATCCCTTCTTACTTAGGTCTTGAATGCGGTGGTTATTCAAAGATGATTAAATTATCCCTTTTATGTGTTTAATATATAGATTGTTAGGTTTAAGTAAATGGACATAAATTGAAATTCATACTGTATGTGGTATCTGGAATGTAATAAAATTCCGCTTTCATGAAAAAGCAAATTTATAATATAACTGGAAATTGGAAACATAATTATACAAAAACCATTTACTACTATATAATAACACCATCAAATCGGTACTAACTGTTATATGTGAATCGATAAGGCTTATACCGGAGTAACTTGAAAATGCAATATAGTAGACTTCTGTTTGCACCCTCTAAGGATTGCAGTATATGTTTTTAGTTTCAGCGTTGACGATTTTGAAATCATTCGGCATTGTTAGGTTTAAGGGCTTACACCTTTCAGGACTTATACCTAAAGGATATCAACCACATCCTTATTTCAGTAGACATTTTCTAGCAGTGGAATAATCCAGTTATATATACAAATACCGGCCACTGAATTAGAAAACTTTATGCAGATATACGTAAACGTCACTTGCGCAGCGTATGTGCACAATACTTGTGACCAAGTATTTTGCACATACGCTATTTTGCGTCATCTCGTGTTGTAGGCAACTATTTAAGTGTTGCTTGTCAGTAATCATCAATAGTGTGATCACAATGAAAAAACAAAGGATCTTTCAGAGTTCGATCAAGGGCTTATTGTGGGTGTCCGTCTGCCTGGAGCCAGGGTTCTGAAAACAGCACAGCTGACTAGTTTCTCCAAGGTGAGATATCCCGAGTGTTTAATCAGTTAAAAAAAAAAAAATAACCGACATTGTTTGTCTAAAAGGCGTAACTGTGGTCCTAAGACAGTCTGTCAGGAACGAGATCGCTTTCATCTCGTCTGAGACGGCTTGTACGCACAAACAGAACTTCCAATGCAGCAGTTGACGGAAGCATTTAACATACGCTGTTCCCGATCCATATCTCACCGAACTATGCACATGGAATTGAAGAGGATCGGTATTGGCAGTCGCATGCCTGTACGGAAACAACTGATTTCTGTGAAGTTTCTAATTCAGTGGCCGGTTTGTGTAGTTCACTTATTATACATTGGCTGAACATCTCTTATTTACAGAATCTAGGTTGAATCATTTAATTCATTAAAATATGCAGATATTCTGAATATTCACTCAAATATAACTGAACTATATTACTGTTTTCCTATACGTTTCCCATGTTCAAATTTTCTATTGACACAAGCTTTTAATGATATAAATATTAAAATTTAGCTTCGACTATTAATGCATAGAATTAAGTTCTGCCTTATCAAATAAGAAAGATTTAAGCACTGTCAATGTTTTCATAATTGTTGATTATGAAAACATATGAAAGCATAACTGTCTTAATTGTTGAAAGACCGATTCGAATGTCTGTATTGACTCTTTTCTAGCCATTATTCAACCTTTTGTACCAGTTTAAAACTTACCGTATTCGTGGCATTAGTTGATCATAAAAGGTTTGATATTTAATATTGATTTCCTTGTTCTTAATTATTACTCATCAGGAATGTGTGGAGCACATTTTTCTCTATGCGATTGCTAACCGCAGATTGATCCAATTGATAAACGAGTATTTTCTGATATCTATTAAGTTCGAGTTGCACCAGGAATAATCACGTATTAATCTTAGCCAACGACACTTCTACTGAGTTGCTTATAAAATCAGTCTCATTACTTTGTAGACAATCTCAGTGCTAGGATGGTGCAAGAAAATCAGCAAGTTTACTATCCAAAGAAATTTCTCTTATTAATGCAGACATATCGACCAGATAACACACGCAGTTTACAAACAAAAATATATTAGTGGGGTGTGTAATGAAGAATGAGGCGGAATGAAATGAATTGTTCCTTCCGCAATGATTCCTTGGATATGTCACGTAATGATATTCACAGGCTATTTATTGCCATCCCTTTCACCTGACTAAGTAAGATCTTCATTCCCTTTCCGCAGTAATGTCTAATATCTGAATGATTCTTTTAAATATGGAAAAACTTGGATTCTCTCAGTGCAGAGCATCTGATTTACTTATCAGATAGATGTCTTTCACAGCTGTAGTTTTAAACGTTTCGTATTTTTGAAAACGCTTATTTTTCCCAAGTTTTCATTATGTCACGAGGTTTGAACATTTACTCCAGTCTCAAGTGTGTTCCTTTCTACATAACGTTCTTTCCAAACTGTTGTAATTTTAGTATATCCTTCTAGAGAATTTTTCCCCCCTTTTTGCAACGCTGATAGTGATGGATTACGAATAGCAGGTAGCATCTTGGAATGTAATTTTCCTCTTCAGCGGTTAGAGTATTCAACATAACCTTTTTAACTAAAGGAACGTTTGTGTATTTTTTATTTTATTTTTTAAAGTAGAACGTATGTTCAAGTAGATGTGTAAACTATCAATTCTTGCAGTCACTATAAATATTCTTAAGAATTTTCTGTGAGTATGCCGTGATACGATTGTTTTTGAGAATGCACTTCACTTATTATACACAATGAATTGTTTTACTTCTCAAATTCTTATGACATTTCATTGAAAGAAAAGTCTGGTAGCCGCTGCTGCTACTAGACTTTTTTGTATTGATTGAAATATATATATATATATATATTTGCGTGTGAGAGAGAGAGAGCTCGTGCGCCCAGTGATTTCCCCGATCATAGTTCACGATAAGAAATCCTTAAGGGTGACTATTTCTTATATGTATGTTTAGTAATAGGATTTATTTTCTCTCTCTCTCTCTCTCTCTCTCTCTCTCTCTCTCTCTATATATATATATATATATATATATATATATATATATATATATATATATATATATATATATATATATATATATATATATATATAAAACCTGTATACTTTAACTGGATAATTTACCTAATAGTGATGTTACCTAAAATATTTCACGTTTAATTTAAATTTATTTTTTGACCTAAATTTTGGCAAAAGTAATTCATAGATACAAAATTATATGTTGCAAACATGTATAAACTTATTCTAGAATATAAAGACCAATCCGGTCTATTGTAGGATCCCTACCAGACCATATTTTTCAGTTCGGAGATTGAGATGTTTGGTCTACTTACTTTTTAATGTAATCTCGCAAAATGTATGCATCCAGGTTTTGACCATGGTTACGTGATATAAGAATCAATTTTTCTGGCTCCGTCTAATTCTTCTTCCCTCCCCCACCCTCAAGAAGAACCATATTTCTCACTTTTTAGGCAGATAACGATATCTTATTGCTAATATTGCTAATTCATTACATCACGTCTGTCATGACAGAAGTGAATAACCCACTATTCTCGGATTATGACACGAATTCGCGAATAACTGGTTATTTTCTCACGAATAAAAGAAAATAGCTGAATCCTCGCTATATTTTGGATAAGCAAGAGGGGTGAATCATTCAGGCCCAAGTTATTCGTGATTCAGTGTTTCAACATGATGGTCAACGAGAGTAAATACTGTCCGTGTAAATTTTTTTTACGTTCGTTTGACTTTAGCTTTATGCAATAGTGATAAAAATTGATTGCCGATATATTAGTATGAATGACCTTTTTAACATCTTCGTGATAAATATTTCATAACGAAATTATAAATAAGATTTTATAAATCAATTTTTGTTCCTTTGCGCTGTAGAGGCTACGGTTTTAGAAGCATGCTGGTGTGAAACCTAGTGTTCTAGAACATTTGTATTTAACTTCCCAGTAGGCATATTGCCAAGAAATGACGTTTATGAGAAAAATATTTAGGCCATGTACTTCTGGATTAAAAAGAAAGAAAGAAAGAAAGAAAAGTTTATTAAAAGAAACTCGAATTTACTGACCACACTTGCAACTATCACTATACACGATTAATTACTAAAATCACTGAAGGAGGAAAAATTACGAATAGTAAACAATAAATGACCGATAAATATAGAGACCGAAAGAACAAAATCTCATTTCGTTCTTTTTGATTGGATTCGTTATCAGTTATATAGAATGGATATTATACTATAAGAGCTACAGTTACTATTATTGAAAGTTGCGTGTAGTATTCGAAACGCATGCGATACAATTGATATGTATAAATCTGAAATATGTATAATATATCAAATCATTGTGAGGACCAGTGAGGGAATTTGTATACAGGAAACACTAAAGAGAATAACCTGAGACAGGCACTTTCATATTCTTGTAATATCTTCTACACTGGCGACAGAAATATCGTGTTGCACTGTCTTGATAGAGCGGCTGTCCTAATGTAATGACAACACACACACACACACACACACACACACACACACACACACACACACACACACACCCAACCGTTCCTTTCTTTTGCTTGATTTTTGTGACATACAAGTGCCAAGCGTGTATGTGCCCTGTGCATGAACATAAGTCTACGAACGTGTTCTATACTTTTGCACGCAGGGTGACTTAGATGAATAATAAAAGATGGCGTGTTCCGGGAGATAAACGTGGTTGTGTAATGGAGGTCTGTGTACTGCTGCTTCTAAAACGAAAGTTTTCGTGATTCACACAAGAACTACACCACTGTGCATGCAACCACCAGAAATGAATGCGTTATTGATCTTAACACGTCTCTAGTGCATTAGTTGTATGTGAACTCGCGCTGAGTTTGTCTTGTTTTCCTCTAAGCTTTGTCTAATAGAACATCGAAGGTATGCAGTGACAGTTGGGAAAATTTCCATTTACACGTTTTTTGTTTTTTTTTTAATATAGTTTACATTCTGTTAAATCAATCTTTCTATTCCATTAGCATTTAATGAAGTTTTATATCAGCCAGGTTCTTCTTTTGCTCCTGTCTTAATTCGGTTTATTATAAACGGAAAGTGAAAAATAATTAGATTTTATAGATGGTTTAGAACAGATTAGATTTTAATTGACATGACAACTGCTAACAAGCCTTTCTATTCTGTGTAGAACCGAGTAAAAATGTATTCAGTTGGTCTCTGATTTCTCCTTGTTGAATATCATAATGCTCTTATGATTAGCAAAATCTATACCTGGCTGATTTTATTAACATATGTGTAGTTTAGGGATAATATTCGTTAGTGTCAGATTCATCAGCGTATCCCAACCACTGTAAGATAATACCAATGCCAACCGCTATATCGGCCAATTTACAGGGTTTTGTTTGGATCTGTCTCTGTTATCTTTCGATCTATTTCCCGACTTCTTTGACTGCGAAATCGCTTTCCTGTCACTTTTTCAGTGCTAAATTACGTATGCTTATACAAAATTCATACGTCAAACTGAATGTATTTAACTCCATTTGCGGAGTGCATAAAGGCACATAACATGTGACGCTCTTTGTCTTTTAGTATGCAATACAAGATCTTTACTGTAGAGACAGTGAGACATCAGCACAAAAAAACTTTGGTGTCAGAAGGATTTAGTGGAAATGGAAGAAAATGACATCCCTCCCCACCCTGGAATTAGATATATTAGACTGAAAGAAAAACTTAATTGACTGATAATATATTTCGATATCAAAAGGTTTCGCTATGAACAGTCATGCTGTTCCAAGATGTAAACAGAAGGAAACATACATACTGGAATAGTTTCATAATGCCCACTAATAATTTTTTTTTCTTGAGGGAGGGGAGGGGAGGATACTCATCCTCAACTATTCACTTGTTATATACAGCCTATGTGAAATATTGCATATATTGAGATTCTTCGGAATTTGGGGGAATTCATACAGATATAAATCGCTCGTTTGTGAGCAGAATGATATAACTAAAAAAATAATAATTTCTGCAGAACCTGAATTCTATTTACTGGAAGAGCGACATAAGTACCTTTTTTACTCAAACATATTCATTTCCCTATACTAAATATTAATTTTTTAAGAGTATCGAGCAATTATTATATTGATTCAAAACTTGCAAACTCGTTTCCTGAAAAATTTCGTTATTTTCTTTATATCATTCTTCTCGCAAATAAGCTAAATATCAGTATATATGCATTAATTTGAAATAAAATCTTAAAATATTTCAGACTGGTAATTACCATTAATAGCTACTTGCTTCACGTTTGCCACAAACTTCTGTTTTGCAATATTTCGGAGATGACGCTGACAGTTTGTGTGCTATTGAAAATTCATGATTTCTATTATTTATTTTAAAGAATGAGAATCTGAAAAGGCTTAAACTTGACAGATGAATTAAATATTTAATCAAGAAAATTAAAAAAAAATCTTAACCAGTTGATTTATCCCTTTTTCCATCTTGCTAGTGCCGGGTTGCAACTGTTACAGTATATCTTATCTGAGTATTTGTCTATTTATTCGTTCTCAAGTTTCTTCTCTTCATAAATGCGCATTTTTTCCTATTTTTTTGTTTGTTACCCTCCAAATTTTACTGAGATATATTTTTTCAGCGACGTTATTCGTGATGGACAAAAGGTAACTGAACCAATTCGAATACATATCTCTCTCTTCAGTAAAACTAAACAGAAAACTTTCCTCAGCGCATTCAGATAGCTGTATACTAACTTAAAACTTGTCACCATGTCTGGTTTCTGTCCATGCATTATGCTAAGCAAATAATTGAAAGCTTTAACTGGTATGCAGAATTAGAAAGTACAACCTTATCGCACGCGAGTTGAACAAAAAAAGGGGGGGAAAATGTGCAAGGTAATGATTTTACTGCGCTCAAGTATAACTGCATCATATTGCTGAACATTAAACTTCAGGAGGTAACTGTTTGAGCTGGAAACTAGAGGTGTTGAGTCGAACCTTTCTTTTTCGAAAAAAATGTCATAGCATAATGCCATCTACAGACGCAGATTGTTAGCTGTTGACGAACAAGTAAAATCAATATATAATTTTTGGTATATGCAGAACGGAATTCCTTCTTATTACAGCCGAGTTATTCGTAGTTATTGGACCCTGAAATCCATTGAATAACCATTTTGATTTACTTCACCTGTATTCTTGTGATTTATATATATAAAGTGCTGGAGGATTTCCTATATCAAATTGTTACGGATTTAGTAATCGAATAAGTTTAGCGGAATTTTAGCAGGACTATTAAGTGTATGCCAGAGCGTGACATTATATGCTGAAAAATACTATAAATACATTGGCCAAGACGTGAAGTAAAGATTTTTTGTTGCAATTACTTCACTCTGTACTTGACATGATTAATATTTATGAATGTCTGAGCGGTAGTAGTCCATTGTAATACAGTTATTTATAGAGAATGGGGGATGAAAGAAAGATTAGTAAAACAACTGTTTGATGCAAAAATGTCAGGAAAAAGACCAAGAGGAAGACACCATGGATACAGGTGCGTTAATGCAGTTTGGAGCACTTAAGAAGATTGAAATAGAGAGTGGATCTGTTCAGAGACCTGACAAATAACCACTGATTTGGACAGATACCCCTTAACATACATCTCCTCTATTCTTTAATAATGTCACTTTGTCATTCTTTGCATTCATAAAATTGCAATATATCGAACATGAGAATCCAATTCAGTAACGTGGCAACAGAATGCAAGGAACTGGGGGTTCTTAATGAAAGAATTTTCGCATCGTTCACATATGCTACCTTCTTAGGGCACCATACGTCCTCATGGTTACCCCCATTCAAAACGAGCTTTTTTTTTTTTTTGCGAAAAAAAAAATTAAATAAATAGTCTTATTAAAAATGATCCTGGCTACCTCTTCCACTGACTGACATGAAGATATAAGAATGGAGAAGTTATTGTTGACGTTCATGGTTAAACATTCGTTAAACCTTACTGTACGACTCACTTTTATAATTCCTTTTGAGAAAAATATTTAGACCATGTACTTATAGATTAAAAAGAAAGAAAGAAAAGTTTATTACAATATTGAGTACGTCCAATAACTATTAGTATTAAAAGTAGATGATATTATAAGGCGTATATTATTTTATAACCAAATAAAGTTAAATGAAGCTTAAAAAAGTTTCACAGTTTCCCCTAGACCTTATGAAAATACAACCTTTGACAGAATTGCTTTGGCTTGTACTACCTTAAAACAGATTCTACCTAGGAGCCCATATAATTGCATTTGATTCTCATCGGAGACCAAGACGAAACCTTAAGAGGGTAAGAACCCTCTGTTCAGTACCTTTAGCAGTCCCATGTCCGAAAGTTGATGTATTGAGTGAACTCGTACGTAGACTATTAGATACTTTATATAACCGCTTGTTTTCTACGACAACTCTATATATGCTAACACACAGCCAAACACTTTTGACTAGAAATCACTTCCTATGGTAATCCCACATTTCCACATCTTATACTCCCGTAAACAAAGATTGCAAGTTCCATAACTGCGCTGTTGTTTCGTATTGTGTTCTTCCTAAGAAAATAGTTTTCTTTACACTCAAGAACAGTGGGTGTTTGTTCAAAAACGAGCGATTTAAATTCGACTCCTTGTTCAGTTGTTCACCGAGGGTATTCACGGTCCTGTTTGCGTGTGTAACATCTGATTAGTGAAGTGAACCATCCTACATCCTGTTCGCTCAGAGTAAGCAGTCTACTGTGACACACACATACAGAGAGAGAGAGAGCGAGAGAGTTCATTGCTAAGGATAGTATACTGCTACTACTCATAAAATGTATCTAGCATGACAAGCACGTGATTTCCACTTTGATCCTTTCTGGTTACTGAAGCATTCAGTGGCTTGGGATGCCGCAAATAAGAACGTTGTACCCAGTGGTTAATCATCGTTTTCCCCCTGCCTTCCCTCCACTTTGTAGTATCACAAAGCTAGCAAAGAGTGAAAGATGTCACACGCATCATTACACTACTGTTCCTGTCAGTCTCGTCCTAGGTCATCCCATTTATAACTAAATCATAGCAATTTAGTAGTTTCATTCACAGTTTGCATTGGGGTTTGATACATTCCTTCCAAACACATTTAAAATTTTAGGTTTATTGAAAATATGTGGACTGGGTAATCCTTTGATATTTAATAGATAATGCGAAATTTAAATTTTTGTTTCAAGAATATGCATGCAGGAATACAGTACTGTGTTTTGGCTGAATAACAATGAAATTTGCTATTCAGTAACTTTGTGCAGACTGTGACAGTAGGCCGGCGTAATTCGTTGGTGGTTTGTTTTAATGCAGTCGTGTTTTAGTTCCAAGTAGGTTATGAAAATAAACGTATGTTTTGTTTGCAATTTTAATACAGTTTTAATAATAATATGATAAACTAACCAGTTTGGTTGGCCTTGTTGTTTACATATCCACTCTTTAATAGACTTCAGGTTCTAATCACCCCGTAGGTATGAATGTTTGCAGTTGTTTTATTGAAGATTTCAAGTGGCTTAAAATAGTTCTACGTTTGGTCTCTAATCAGGGTTTCTGAATTATATAAAAAAAAAAAAAAAATGTAACAAATCTTCAACCCCTGCACGATTCTGATATAACTTTACAATCTTTCGTGGATGTGAGACGGATAAAATATACGAGAGAGAAAGAAGAAACCTGCCGAGCACAGGTCACATCCTACCTGCAAATGTTTGGCAGTCTATCGGCTTTTGGGATTTTACACTTCTTTCTGTCTGCCTTTGTTGTTCCATTTTATTACTCATTATTCTAACGTGCGTTACTAGTGTTTGTTAACGGTTTGGAAGCTGTTATATAAATCTAATACTGTACACTTAAAAAATATTCTCTATCGTAGTTTTTTTTTTGGGGGGGGGGCACTATATTTGTGTGCAAGTCATTAAGTTTTTGTTTGTTTCTTCTGCCGACTACTTTGAACTGCCTTTCGTGTCTATAATTTGCTTTATTTTAGAATAGATTTGTCCCAGTCTACTGACTGATTTAGTGGTTGTATGATACGTGTGTGGCACTCCTGTACACGAGTATATCTGATTTCTAGGGAACTTGTAGTCTTTGATTTGCACGTTGAAAACCCACTTCACTGTGTGGGTTTTCAACGTGTGGAAGTGGAATGAGAAGAGCGTTTGTGCCATCTTTTTCCCAATACAACTACAAGATGTCATGACTACCAGAAACATGATTTTGCACACACAAAATTTCTGCGTGGTAAAATAGTTCATTGCTCACGCATAACCCTTGTATGCGGAAAAATCAGTTGCAATGTTATTAGCAAAAACCCTACAACATTTTAGGATTATAAGGGAATGTTTCTTATATTTTGAGTTCCTTTACATAGGTGATAAATGAAATGCCTAACGCTACTGTAACACGATAGCTTATTTACGGTAGATCATTTGCAGGCAACATTGTGTTGTTTAACGGTATCATCGTGCTACACGATAACACCTTGTTATTGTCTCCCTCTCTCACATACATACACGCCCTCCCCCCTCACACACGGGTAGTTACGATGCTACTTGATCACTTTCCCCACCATCCGGAACTTGTACCTAATCATTGCCATGTCTTTGGACCACTCAGGGAATAACTGGTAAGCAGTTTGCAAATAACGGCATGTCCAGTACGATGTTTTTTTTTTTTGTTTTTTGTTTTTTTTTTGATTAAAGGCACTTCATGTGGATTTTTTTTCTACCCGGGATATATGTCTCGGTGCAAAGGTGGAGTAATGCGTAAACATATTTAGCAATTATGTGAAAAAATAATGTGTACCGACGTCGTCTTCTGCGTCATGGTTGGGACGTCATGATTTAAAATGTCTTTGTTATTTTCTTTATATTAATATCAAATTGTAATGTCTTTTATATGGTTTTTTAGATATATTACGTACAATGCTTGACGCTATTTATATTCGCTTCGTCCGTCTGATTCATTATTCACGTTCTTTTACTGGATGTATTTTAAGGAAATTAGATTTTTGGAATCTTAATTTATGCTTCAGTAGTCTGACCATGTACAGAGCGCTGAGAGGAAATCCGTTTCGAAATTAACTTCGCCCTGGCTAATTGGAATTGAATAAAATGTTGGCTTTAGAGTGTTCATCCCAAAGCTCATGTGGTCAAGTGGTTTAGTTTTGGTTTGTTGGATTATTTTTATTGGAAAAATTTAACCAAACGATTCGAACCGACATTAATAATTCAACACTTGCTTACAATGTAATTCAATCAAATTTGCTATATTTCGATCGGCCTAAAAATTTATACATTTTCGATTTCAGTTTTGAACAAACTGATTTGTAATGTCAAAATTAGATAAAACAAAATCATATCACCACCGGCTTTATTTTTTGACACCTCGTTTTTTTATCACTCTGTTACCGGCTTTTTGAAGGATGGATTCATTCTCCTCTTCCCTCCCCTCCCTATCCCCAAAAAGTATTCTTAAGAAAGTACATAATACGATGTTTCGTACTATGTGTTTCTTTATTAAGAAATTTTTTTCACAAAAAAATTGGGAGTGATACCCGTTTTGTTTTATCAGTGCGTTTTCTTAAAAGTCTTTATTCTTCTTGCAGAGCACTATTATCTGAGACGATGTTCACAGCTTTGTGTTTTAAGAGTTCAGATACCTGTTTTTTGTGCTTACTGGAGAGCCAATTCGCCATGGAGGTAACACTATGTGTGTGTCTGTTTTCAAATGTGAACTGTGTTAGAATTTTTATAATAATTTCCAACTTTTGACAAAGCCTCCTAGTTTGATTATGAAACGTTGGGTGAATTCAGTAAATAGTTACATTATCAGATACAGTGACTTTCTTCTTATATATACTATAATAACTAGAATTCTTGTATCTCGTAATTATTTTCTACATATATTTTATAGATATTTAATCAATATAATATAGGAAAATTACATAATCAGTCCATTTGCCTGCCTATCTAGGGCTAGTGCTTAGCGTACCAGCTTTCCAACCCACAAGCGGCGGATTCGAATCCTGTCGTGGGCCTGGATATTCCCCAATGTCTTTACATAGATGAATTTCATCACGAGCTTCCCTTAATCAGGGATTAAGGGAGGCTCGAAGTTTCTTGAAAAAGTTCCACGTTTGGTCTCTAGAACTGGATTTCCGGATTACGTAATAAAATGAATGTAAAGGAAAAAAAAAAACATTTCATTTATTGTATTGATGTAGTACATGTATGTAACCTTTCGGTGAGTCACTTGAATTTAAAAAAAAAAAAAAAAAAACTTTTCTTCCGTCTCCCTCTTTCTACACGTCTGATAACAGACTGAAGAATTTACTTCGAGCCGCTTGGTATATATACAACATAAACGTCACTGAACTAGCAAGACTGGGATTTTGGGTACAATTAATGGATGCAATGTATGGATATTTGCAGTGCAAAGTGTGCTGCTAACGAGATGATTTGGTCTTTCCATTTGTGATATAGAACATGAAATTACGTCATGAAATTAATGTTTCTTTTTTGATATGGCAACGTGACTAATAGAAATATTTGCACTTTCTCTTTTTACAACCTTACAGTTCTCTTTCGTGTGTATTTCGAAGTGGCAAAATTTGAAGCTGTAGTTAGAATACCTTTCTCTTCCTTTCTTTCTTTTTTTAATGGGAATTTGCCACATTTTATTCACAGCGTGAAATAACAGAAGTCGGTATTTGGCTTGTATTGGACTCCTTTTTTCGATAATGAAACTGTAGTGTTGCCAGTATCAAGTGACCAACTGATACACAAATATTCCATAAAAAATAAATGAATAAAAGACTCATATGTTTCTTGAATAAAAACAGTTTGTCTGTTTTGTTTTACATAAAATGGTTGACGTGATTAAATTTATTTGTGGGACTTCTGACGAAGTTAATATCTTCTAATGAAGACTTTGTTTTTTGGATTTCCATCTCCTCTATCTCGTTTAATGTGAAATGAAACAGAAAAGTACAGAAATTGAACAAAAAAAAAATAACGGAAAAAAGACTTAATGAACATTGAGGAACTGTACTTAATACTCAAGTATTTTAACTTGATTCATGAAACTGTTTGTTGCAAAAGTCATTATGAAGGTTTTGCATTCCTGTATATCGCCCTAATTATTGTTATCACGAAATTTCAACTCACAAACAGCAGTTCGTTCTGCTACACACCATATAATAAATCGAAAAAGATGTGGTATACATATTTTAGATTTAAGCACTCCAAGAATTGCTATTCGTCATTATTTTATCTGAATAGAAGCAGTTTTTTATGTCATTTTTAGCGTATGCACTGCATTTCCCTCCAAAAATTATGAAGACACGTATCGGTAATAACTGTTGGCGTCTGGCAGATTTAACTGGAAATTACATTGACTGAATGAGGGAACGTATGGAGTAGGCTAATAATCATCGTTTTTTTTTAAATATATAATTATCCTTCGAGAAGAGAGCAAATATATGTCAGGAAAAAGACATTACTGTATAAGTAGGCAATATTTGGCTACATAATCAACTAATCAAGCTTGGAAATACAGAAAGTTTTATGATATGGTAAACATCAGTGGGTAGAAAAAGAGATGTTAGATGAACAAATGTTATGGATGACAGAGACGTGACTCAGAATGATGTATAGAAGGCTAGGCAATTCTGAAAGGAACAGCAACTGACAGTGTCGGGGAGAAATAAAAATTCACAATGTATTTCAGATGGGTTAGTTAATTGCATTTTGACTCCTAAAGCATGCGCGGGTGTGTGAGAGAGAGACAGTTACATACTAAAGATCAAATTCTAAAAATATACAGTATGCTTTTTTTCCTACTGCAGATAAGTCCTCACAGTAATTCTTATCACATGGAAACGTTTTAAAAAGAATACTAACTCTTAATATGGTAAAATGCTTATAAACAAAACTTTAGTGGTTACTTCATCAAAACAGAGCAATCTGCAAGATGAGTTGGACTTGCCGCGTCTCTTGTTCATATGTACACGAATTGCACATACTTAATTATCTCAGTAATGTTAATGAGGTGATATTAGAAAAATATTTTACATTTCAAAATATTGTATTTCTAAACTTTTTTTTGTAATAGCAAATGCAGAGATTTATTACTAATTTGTTTACTTTGGAAACACCCACATTTGTTTGGGTTAACTTTTATTCAGAAAAGACGTAAATGAATTCAAATATATCTAAGCGTTGATATTCTGTTAGTGGTACTAATCTGCACAGTGAAATTATGATATTCGGATTTCCAAAAGTTTTTGGATATGAAAACCTTCTTCTGATTAAAACCTATTCATATAATTCTTTTAAACGCACTCATTTGTTCACCCTCTCGACTTTAACAGATCATTCTGAACCCTTTTCGATCACATAGAACTTCGCTATTGAAAAGCTAGTTTTCTTCATGGGCAATACTAACATTTCCAGATAATTTCTTTTCCAACTCTACCGGTTGAATGGAAATGCAGTGGCATCCTGTCCATCTTTCATCTCTTCCTTTCCATTTTCTGGAGAGGAAGAGATGAAGGATGGACAGGATGCCACTGTCCATCCTTCATCTGGTAGGCAAAACCCAGATTGCTGGGTTTTGCCTACCAGCTGCTTTTATTAGATCAGCTGTGTGAAGACACAATTTTAGCAATACTTTCAGTAATACACATCGGTCAAAAATAATGGGATCATTTAGAAAATATCTTTTTAAATAAGTTAATTTTTTTTTTTTTTTACAGTGGCAATAGAAACAAAATTTCCTCAAGGTGAGGAAATTTGTAAATAGATCCTAATCATTTTTGGAAGCTGATAGATGTGCGAGTATATATATGCTTCACTCTTGAAGGACTGTAAATTTGAATAGTTATGTATTTCAGAAAAATAGTACTCTCTTAACTGTTTTGGAAGCACAAAGGGAAAAAAAAAAAAAGTCAACTTGTACATACTCGCGCAAGTTTATTTTTCAGAAGCGAAGCCTACAAAAGAATGGCTGTCGTAGCGCCTTTATTTGTAAAGAACACGATTTTCTGCTCGTGGGATACAATGAAATTAACAAGACTTTTTTCTTAAATGGGAGTTAATCGGTATTATAAGGGGGGGGGGAGGGATTTCCTCACTGAATCATCGCACATTAACATTCAAACCTTCCAAAGAATCACAATGTATAGATGCAATGTTTGCTTCATATCCTTAGTTGCTTCCAGATGATATGTCGGTAATTATTTTAATGAAACAAGCATATTAAAAATGAATTTCAATCCAAATAACGGGTGAACATTTTGAGTCTTAAGAATTTCCATAATTTCAGATTTTTCATCCAGATTTCGAAATCTGTCAATTTTTTTTGCTGAAAAATATGTATTTGTCGACGTGGCAGGTTGAGGGGGGGGATAGTGTTTCTGCCCTGGGGGGGGGTTTCGAATCATGCCATTGGTGTTTGTGAATGTCTTTAGGTGGCGGATGGTTTTCACTCTGTAAATCCTCGCTACCGTACTTGGAAAGAAGTGGTACGCTATTTTATATCAGTAAAGAGACACCCACGTCACTAAAGATTATATATGTATAATCTTTTAAAATTATGATGAATTTCTCCGAGTCCTGAATTTAAGTAACGTGAGCCTTTGAAGAAATTTTGTTCAGTGCTGAGGTAGTTTCATGTAAACTTTCATCCCCCCCCCCCCACGACAGTGTGACTTTTTGTAACAAAAATTTATACTTTTCCATTGTCTTTATGCTAATACGAAGCATTTCACTGTCCGCCGCACTTGTGTGGTTCATACTATTTCAAAGTAAATACGAGTACTAGAAGAAAAAAATGTATATATATTAAATAATATAAAGAGCATTAGAGCATATTAAAAGTTTCATCCTAGAAGTTTGCAAATTGATTTGCGAATCTCAGCAGTGGAAGTAATTAAAATTAACGCGTTTTGCGTTATTTTTGTATATGAGGGTGAATAAAATATGAACCTTCAGTTTTTTTTTTTTTTTTCTCGCTCGCATCTTTTTCAAGTATTCCGGCTCAAGCATCCTCTTTTGTGTAAATAGTTTTATTATTGATGTCTTTATTTTTGCTTGCGTCAGAGATTCTTATTCTCTAGCATTTAACTCTTGTTTGTAAATTTTACTTCGACTTTCGCTAAAGAGAGAGAGTGGTTAAAAATGCTTGACATACAAAGCTGTACCTCTATAGGTCACCAGTTCTGGACACTTTACAAGGTTTAAGGAAGGTCGATTTCACTTGTACTCTTTTTTATAGGTCAGGGATGGGAAATTCTGGCATAATGCCAAAACCACTGGCACCTACATGTCGTCATAAAGCAAAGAAGAAAGTGGCTACGTTAAGATAAGGCACGATATGAGACTTTAAAGAAATTAAAGAACAATTTTTATTATCATTATGATACGAGTCAGACACACACATATATATATATATGCTATGGTCAGTCTTATTTTGCTATCTTGCTGCGTTACTTTTCAGATATCTCTCCAATGCTTTCTAATGGTTGTTTTGGAAATCATCATCATTAGAGTAGTGATTTATTATCTGAGTGAAAATAAATCTTCGGTGACACCTGTCTGTGCGCACGAAACCAGATCGTTGAAATGATGGGTCACACAATCAGAAACAGGTCAGCTTCTTGGATGCTATTACGTCTTACAGAATTGTCATGTTGACTTCGCCAACGAAGTTCTCGTTGTACACAACTAATGCGTTGTCTGAGGTCTTTAACAGTTTTGTACAGAATTTACAGTAGAGATTGCGATTTCTGTTAAGTCGCATCCATACGTATACGACATATCAGTCAAGTAGCAGATAATTCTGTAACCACACACTCACATATAGACATATTTCTGTTCAAAAAAATAAATAAAATAAGAACCTCAGAAAGTGATTAATGACTTGGACAGAGAAAGCAGGGGGGAAAGTTTAAAGATTAACATAACTAAAAGAAATTTTTTGAACAAATTCAATCATATATTGAACTAAAATGAGTAGATAATCCTGAAATTGCGGATGACTGTATTTACTTTGGAAACTTAACTTTAAGGAAACAAACAAGGTGCGTATCGAAGAATCACACCAAGAAACAATGCATTTTGCTGCACTTAAAGATTCTGTTAGGAAATTTATCTGTATATATGCTTTAAAAAAAGAGGGGGGAAAAGAAAGCTATTTAATACGTGCATTATATAATGTTTATCCATGAAAGTGGGATATGGACAACTAAAAAACAGGAAGGCAGGTTTCGTGTGACCGAAAGAATCATGAAAAATGCTTCACATAAAAATAAAGGAATAGAATTAGAAGTAATGAAACTAGAAAGATGACTAGAGTAGAGGATATTGTAAAGCATGTAAATAAAGGTGGGCTAGCCATATTAGCAGTTTAAACAGATGAAAGATAGTCAAAATTAAGCGGATACCAAGAGAAGAAAAGGTTCGACATAAGATGATGGATATCAGCTAATACAACTGTAAATGACTGAAACAACTGTAAATTTATGGGGGGGGGGGATATATCCAGCAGTGGATGGAAAGATGGTGAAGAAAAAATGTATGAGGTTGTCTCTAAGGTTGGCTCTTGGGTATACACAGATATCTAAAATTTTGATCACGCTTGAAAACATTTCAGAAGGAAATATTCTGAAAGATACAACAACGCTTTTGAAACAACGTTGCTTTCGCATTTTGAATTTCTTCAGTAGATATAAACATAATAATTCCTTC